>NC_090439.1:55904137-56267143 GCF_031143425.1 Pleurodeles waltl | reverse complement strand
AGATACGAAAATTGTCAACCATAGTAGATAATATGTTAACTAACTTTACAAGAGCTATACTATTACTAAACACTGAATTAGCTGCGGATAGATCTATGATGCTTCAATACAGGCTTGTTTTAGACATAATATTGGCGAAATACGGAGTCGTCTGCAAAATGATTAATGAGAAGCACTGTTGTTCCTATATTCCTGCAAATGAGAAAGAGTTGAAAGAACCAAGAGTTTGGGAAAAAGTGGGAAATAGATTTGCGACAATATGAAATTGGTTCAGTCAAATTTGGGGTGGGATATTGTGGAAAATCGTTCAAGGAATATTAATTGTGATCACTATTATATTAGGATTATGGGGGGCATGCAAATTATGGCACAAAGTTCAATTAAAAAGAGCTAAGAATAATCAGAGGAGGGAAGAATCACCTAGAAGAAAAATCTATAGGGAAAATAGAAACAGAAGAGATCAAAATGTAAATGAAAGTAACTTGTATTGTTTGACAAGAAAGGTGTGATGACATATTTAGTCATCAGAGGAGGGACTGTTGCAGCAGATATGCTAATATGAAAATATGCTAATGAGTTACGTATATTCACTAATGAGAACATTTGACATTTGATTAACAGTAATTAAAAAATAACATGTAATGTGCAAATTGTGCCCATGGGGAGTGGTCACCATCTGTGTTAACAGTACTAAATAATGTGAAATGTTTAAAAAGTTTTGTTTTAATATATCATAATTAACTATATAATCTATGTTTGTGATGCCATATGTTCTTAGCTAAGCCAGAGGACTGGTCGGCGCTGGGCATTGCTTCTTTAAACATGGAGATGCGATGAGCAGCCGTGGAGTGGAACTGGAGAAAAGGGACCTTGAACTGTTCAGAGTTCAGCGATGAGCTCTGCTAGTGAAATCTGCAAACTCACCATCGGACAGGAGACGATCAGAACAAATCGATACAATTATGTGTAGGATAGTCTAAATGTACTTTCCCAGGGCTTGAACAATGGAGCTACAGACTAAGAGCTGGGTGCAACAATTTCATTACCTGAAGAGCCGGATGATGTCCACATCGACTAAAAGACCAAGCATGTTAATGGAACTCGATTCTCAAAATAACATAGACAAGTGGTAAACAAAAATTAAATGGTTAGAGTCATAACCCCTGATAAGGTTGACCAATAGACAAATTGTGGGACGGACTGAGAGACCCTAATAAAAAGTTATGACATGAGGGGAAAAATCAGAATGAAGAGGCGAAAGTTGATGACGTCAGGAGACGCTGTCCGAAGTGCTGAAACTTGGGTTTGCTTCCGTGAGCCTGAGCCTTGCTGATGACTGATGACCTGCAGGCAAAGACTGACTCATTGTTGATCTATCTTGGATAGGTAGCTATAAACTGACTGACTAATGAATGCTTTTTCTTTCTAGGTACCAACTATGCTGTTTTAAAAATGTTTTTCTCTTTTAGTTAGATTTTTCCAAATTATTGATTTTTGACAAAAAATAATTATCGCATGAAGACCCACATGCTGATGTTAACTTGAGATAGGTAGGCTGACAAGGGTGACTAGGGATGACTCGGACTAAGACTGACCGACTCATATTGCTGAATTATTCAATGTTCATGAATTGCTATGCTTTATTAATGTTGGTTGCATATAAATAAAAATCCTGATAATTCATTGCTCGTATTTCTAATAAAGTTTGGTAATTATGGTTTCACTGAATAAAGGTTTTTGATTAGAGTTGTAACTAATAGGGAAGTAAACAAACTAACTTCCATATGAGTGATGGTGGTTATATTTTGATTAGAACAGTTCATGATATTCAGAGTTGATTGGATTGAATTGTTGCGGATATCTTTTACTCGCTATACTTAACTAGGATACCCTATGCGATCCAAAAGATTAATCGACCTATACGCGCCCCCTTGTCAGTTTACTTACCAAGGACAAGGCGCGCTAGCAAATGCCAGCAACATTTTTCTTCATGTTGCAGACAGCCAATCAGAGCACTTGTTCCTGCGGGACCTGACTCCTGTGGTAGAGACTTGGCAAAAAAAACCTTGGGCCAATCAGAACAAACTATTTTTTTCAAAATTGGGTTTGAGGGACTCACACCAAAGTTCCTCTACTCCAACCATCCAGAGATACAAATATTTTTGCTCTTTAATATTGCTAAACCTATTGAATGGACATACACCAAATCACAAAAGGCTTGCTTTCTGGATGAAGATATAGCTTTCTGCCAAATTTGGTATAATTGTGTTCAGAGGATTTGTGGCAGTGCTGCTTAAAAAGTCTATTTAAAAAATGAATGAAGATTGTGTGTTTTGGGACTCCCTCTTTTTCTTGTCTTCTCCTCCCACAACCACTACCAACCTTCGCTTCCAAATGCACTAGCAAAAAAAAGAATCTTTTTTTAAAACATTTTGTGTTGCTATGTCAAAAGGCCCCAAAGCGATTAGCCAAAAAAACTAAAAAACAAAGGCATTTCCTATGGAAATGATGATCTAACTATAAATACCCAGTGACGAGAGTCACTGAGAAATATATGTGTGAATGTGTGTGTGTGTGTGGGTTTGTGTTTCTATCAAAGGGCCGAGGTCCTCAATCTGTGGGTCACAAACACCAGGGGGGGTGTGGAGTCCTGGAAAGGGGGTCGCACATTCCCCCAGCTGATCATTAAAATGCTTCAGCTGAATTTTATTTATAGAGTCTCCTGTGCTGTGAAATAAAGCTGCATAGACAGCTAAAGAATCCTTTGTGGCAGGGGGCCTGCTTCCTGAATTAAATGCAAATATGAGGTCCAAGTTGATCTGCAAATGGTAAAATATACAAACACAAAGGATGTTTTGGGGCCAGTTCTGGCTTTAATTGATCGAATCACTCAAAGCTTTGTGATAACAAAGATTTGTTCTTTTTGAGAGGTAGTGCAAAGAGTTAACAACTGGGCTGTGAAGTGTGTGCTTTTTATTGTAATTGTATACACAGTGCTTGCTACCCCTGAGAAAGTGTTAAAGGGACAGCTAATAAAAAAAAATGTATTACATACGGTCTGGTATTGCTTAGATCTACATTTTGTAAACACCATTTTATCTTGAACCTTTTTTGTTCACTTTATAGTGACCTATCTTATACAGTGTGTAAGGCAAATACAAAATAATGACTTACATATTCACAGAGCTTTCTGTCACAGGCTGTGACCTCGTGGCACTAAAAATACACACGTGACTATTGTCCACTGCACCAACCAAGATTTAGGCCTTCTTTACAACCCTGGCGGTCGGTGGTAAAGCGGCAGTAACACCGCCAACAGGCCTGCGGTAAAAAAATTAAATCATGACCACAGCGGAAACCGCCAACTCAGACAGCCACTTTCACACTCTGATGGTCACGGGGATAGTAACAAACACCGCGATGGTAACCACCAATAGTCAGGTAGAAGACAAGGTTCCGCCCACTGTATTACAAGAGGCCTATCCAACATATTTTCCGGGGCGGTACCAATGCCATCAAAAGCACAGAAACAGTGTTCTGAAGGGAAACGATTCACCTCTCGACACTCAAGGAAGAATTAGGACGCCATGGAGCCCGAGCTGCACGTCTTTCCCATGCTGGTGTATCTGCTCATATACCAAGAGTAACAACGCCGGCGATGACTACCACAGTGAGTACTGCACCTAGCACACAGGCGAGGGGGGAGGAAAAAGAGAGTGACACACACATGCAACACCCTCACCCCCACCCTCACGCCCAACACCAAACACACACCAAAATGCAACAAAATTACATACACACCTTGTAACTCTCAGGAATAACGCAAGGACAAAAGGAATCAAGTCAAATAAGCGTTATATTAGAAATAATCCTAAATACGTTTATAACGCAAAAACAGTATTTACAAAATATACAATATTTACAAAAGGCGGGACAATATCCACTCAAAATGTCTGTGGCCCACTGCGCCAAATCACATAGGCCAAGCCCACACTTGACTCCTGCCTCAATACGGAGAGAACACTGCATGGGCATCAGGTCGAAAACACACAGGCGCCTCAGTGGGTCCAGGAATGGGGTGCACCTCAGCCGGAAGATGGGACAACGCCACTGCTCCTGGAGAGGGCTCCATGCCCACTGCTGGTCCTGGGCAGTGCAAAGCCACAGTCTCTCAAGTGGGTGGTTTGCCTACTGCTTGGTCCTGGGGATTGCAAGGCCACAGTCTCTCAAGTGGGTGGTTTGCCCACTGCTTGGTCCAGGAAGTGCAAAGCCACAGTCTCTCAAGTGGGTGGTTTGCCCACTGCTTGGACCTGGGGAGTGCAAAGCCACAGTCTCTCAAGTGGGTGGTTTGCCCACTGGTTCTGGAGAGGGCCTTGCGCCCAGTGTGCTTCATCCTGCCAAGGATAGGGTGAGTGGATGCCTTCTTCCACTGGTTCTGGAGGGGGCTTGGTGCCCAGTGTGCTTCATCCTGCTAAGCATAGGGTGAGTGGATGCCTTCTTCCATTGGTTCTGGTGGGGGCCTTATGCCCAGTGATGAAGCACTTGGGGGGTGCCAGGTGACAGTCCCTTACCTGAGTGTCAGAGCCACGAGATTTGCAGTGGCTAGGATGCATGATACTCCATGGAGGCAGGACTACACTCCATCTGCCGGCAGCTATGGCTGCACAGTGGTGGTAGTGCCGGTGCTGGTGGGGGTGCTGCCAGTAGTGGGGGAAGGCTCCAGCCCTTCCACTGCAGCCTCGGATGGCTGCCCACTGGGGCTGCTGCTGCTGACAATAGTGGTGCTTGTGGCAGTGCAGGGGGCAGTGCAGGTGGCGGGGCTTGCAGCAGTGCCTTGAATCCAGGCATTCATCCGCAGGATCAGATGGCTGAAGGGCCTTGGCCTGTGTTTTGTGCCTCTTCCTGCCCTTGGCAGACATTGGTGTCACCTTGGGTCAGCCAGCTGGAGTCTTTGACGTGGCCTTGCTGGGTGATTGTGGCTCCTTCTCCTTGCTGGATGCTGTCCTCTTTTTGACCTTTCCAGGTGGCAGAACCTTCTTGGCCTTGGCAGTGGTTGGTGGCACACTGGCTGGCATGACAGGTGCCCCCTTAGAGCCTCTGACAGCTGCAGTAACCACAGCAGACGTGGACTTGGTGGCTAAGGTGCTGGGCTGGTTCTGGCCACCCTGCCCCGAGGTGAAGGATGGGGGCAGAGGGGTAGGGAACAGGTAAATGTTGGCTAGGAAAAGCTTCTTAGTGACATTGGGGTGGGAAGAGGGTGAAGGTTTGTGGGTGGAGGAAGAGGGAGTGCTTGTAGGAGGTGTCAGTCTGCTGTGTTTGGGTACAGGTGCATGAGCTGGATGCTGTTGTGAGGTGGATAGTTGTTGGGTGGGTGTGTGCTTGAGTTTGTGTACTTTGGGAGGAGGGGTCACAGACACAGTGAGAGAGGACACACGGGATGTAGGCATGGATGTGGGGGTGGTGACTGCCAGTGAGGGGTGTGTAGTGATAGTCGTGCTGGTGATGGAGGTAGAGGATGAGGATGTAGTGCATGCAGGTGTGAGTGGAGACACTACTGGGAGGGAGGTGGACGAGGAGGAGGAGGGGAACACAGTGGAGGCAGTGGATGTTGGTGTGTCTGCATGGAGATGGGGCTTGTGTGAGTGCCTATGAGATGAAGTGTGGTGCTTGTGTTTGCCTGAACCACTTCTGTGTGTTGTTTGGGTGATTGCTGATCTGAAGGTGTACTTGGGATAGGCTGGGGTTGAGGGGATTGGGACTGGGTAGAGACAGTTGGAGGGGGGGAGGTTGGAGACAGGGAGAATGGCTGCCATCAGTGTGGAGGCCAGAGCCTGAAATGCTCTCTGTTGGGCTGCCAGGCCAGAGTGAATGCTCTCCAGGTATGCATTTGTTTGTTGCAAATCCTCTCGACACCCTGGATGGCATTCAGTATGGTTGACTGCCCAACAGTGACGGAAATCAGGAGGTCAATAGCCTCCTCACAGAGGGCAGCAGGGCTGACTGGGGCCTGGCCTGAGGTGCCTGGGGCTTAGGAGATGCCCACCCTTCTGGGTGAGCAGGCACGGGAAAAATGCTGGGGGCTGCTGGGGGGGGGGCGGTGTTGGTACGGGTCGTGGTGGCTGTACCTGTTGTTGGGGTGGGCACAAAGGTGGAGTCAGGGAGCTTCCATCGGAAGAGGAGTCGATGTCTGTAGTGTCCCCTCCTGTCTCTGTCGTGGTGCTTCCCTCGCCCTCCGTCCCACTGGTGCCCTCACCGTCAGTGGATTCGGCCTCCAGGCTCATGTGGGATGCAGCTCCCTCCGTCAACGGTGCCTCTGCTCCTCCACCAGATGATGCTAATGCACACAAGGATAGGGAGACAAAATAAAAAGGGGGAAGAAACAGAGGATACACTTGGCCAATGCCAGCAACACCACTACCGTTGTCGTACACAACACACAGGGAGCTGCCCCATGCACTAGGTCATGCACTACCAGTTACACAGCTAGTCACTAGCCCATGGGGTACAATGCCTAATGCCATTAGCTGCACACCTGAAACTCACAGGACCCTGCCCAGTAGTAGATGGCCACTAACACTATTGGGGTTGGAGTGCTTCAGAGCCTGCCCAACAAGGGACCTACCCTGCCATATTCACACCTGGCCTAGAGGCACCCACAGCCCACATTCCCCACCCAGGTAAAACCTTAATTTGTGCAAAGTCAGGATTCTGAATCTGTACTCACCCCCTTGTCGCTGCTGTGATGCCTTCAAGCACCCATCCAACTCCGGATAGGCCACCACCAGGATGCGGAACATCAGGGGGATCAGGGTACGACGAGCACCCCTTCCTCATTGGGAGGCCAGCCCCTGCTGGGCCTCCGGCGTCTTCTTTGTCCAGCAGCACAGATCCTCCCACTGTTTGCGGCATTGGGTTCTCCGCCTGTCAAAGACCCCCAGGGTCCGCACCTCCTTGGCGATGGCACGCCAAATACCCTTTTTCTGATGGGCGCTGATCTTCAGGGAAAAGACAGCAGAAAAAGGATTATTCATACCGTCTGGACTGTCATACTCATGGCCCACCATATCTCTCCCATCCCCTTACACAAATACATTGACCACCATACATGCATCAATCTGCATGTATGGTGGTCCCTCAGTCCCCCCCACATGAGGCTGACACACACAGCATTCCATACATTCATGGCCCACGCATCATGCTCACAGTGTACACACCTGTTTGTCTGGAGGACCATAGAGTAAAGTAGACTGGGGGAGGACCCCATCCACCAGTCTCTCCAACTCCTCCGAAGTGAAGGCAGGGGCCGTTTCCCCAGACACTTGAGCCATTGTCGCTTCCAGACACAGGACACAGCAGCACTTGCAGTGTACGTCCTCTCCTTTAAAAGGTCAGGTAGCAAGTGAGTGAACAGATAGAAAATGACAGTCACGTCCGCAGCGGTGCATACCATCACCGCCGGTCTACATTGCCATTGGCTCCTGCAACCCATAGGGCACAATGTTAACCAATGGAAGTTGCGTGGCGGTCATCGACCGCCGACCGCTATGGCACACAACGTCAGCAGAATTACCTCATTTCCACTTGCCTCTCCACAGAGGTGAGGCAGACGCTATTTCAGAGGGGCACAGGGCATGGCACCTAACTGCATCACAGCAGATATTGGCACATCAACTGACTCTTAAATTCACATACTGTTTCTGTAAAGGCATCACTAATTCAATAGATGTGTGAATATGTCCCTCTGCTCACTGTTTCTCTCCCTAGACTTCAACCGCTGAGGATGAATATGAGATGGAGACTTCCTCCCGTGTACAGACCCCTGGTGGACCTAGCAACAATGGAAGACAGACACACTATCCTAACCTACAGACTTGATCGGGCCACAATCCATGAACTGTATCCTCCAGCCCACATGTATCACCCCTCTAGTGCAGGTCCAGTCAGTGCTCCATTTCCTGGCAAGTGGCTCCTTCCAAGCGACAGTGGCCATGGCATCAGGGATGTCACAGCCTATGTTCTCAAACGTGTTGACCAGAGTGTTCTCTGCCCTCCTGAAACACATGCACAGCGTATTCCCCCAGGTGGAGGATTTGGCCACAGTGAAAGCTGACTTCTATTCCCTGGGACATATCCCCAACATCATTGGTGCCATTGATGGTACACATGTAGCATTTGTACCCCCCCAGAGGAATGAACAAGTGTTCAGGAATAGAAAAAGCTATCACTCTCTGAATGTGCAGATGGTGTGTTTGGCGGACCAGTACATCTCCCATGTGAATGCCAAGTATCCTGGCTCTGTGCATGATTTCTTCATCTTGAGGAATAGCAGCATTTTATTTGTGATGTCTCAATTCATGAGGTGTGTGGCTAATAGGTGAGCCCTTGGTCCCCATCCAGTTGATGTAGGTATATGGGTGTGGAATTGTCCCTAAGGGTGAGTGTATGTCTAACAGGTATCCCTCGAATATTTGCAGGTGATTCTGGTTACCCCAACCTCTCATGGCTACTGACCCTAGTGAGGAATGCCAGGATAAGTGCAGAGGAACGTTACAATGAGGCACATGGGTGAACAAGGAGGATCATTGAAAGAACCTTTGGCCTCCTGAAGGCCAGGTTCTGTTGCCTCCATCTGACAGGTGGATCCCTGTACTACTCTCCCAAGAAGGTGTGCCAGATCATCGTTGCATGTTGCTCAACCTTGCCTTGGGACGCCAGGTGCCTTTTCTGCAGGAAGATGAGCCTGGAGATGGTGTTGTGGCAGCGGTGGAGCCTGTGGACAGTGAGAAAGAGGAGGCAGAGGAAGAAGATGTGGACAACAGAAGTTCACTCATACAACAGTATTTCCAGTGACACATAGGTAAGACACTGCAACTTCACTTTCCATTACAGTTTTGTGTTAGACATTGGACATGGCAGCCTGATTTCCGTATGTCTATGGCCACTTACTGTACCCTTTGGCATCTCTATTTTCAGATCTCTGTGACCTTCTCTGGCTGCTGGTGTGTTTAGTGCTGCCCACGACAGGTCACACCAATGTATGTATAACTGTAGATATGATTTGAAATGTTTAATACATATTTCAATCATTTGACAGACTCCATACTTGTATTTGTTCCAAGGGTGTTTATTTAATTGATAAGAGGTGGAGGGGGATGTGCAATAGGCTGGGGTGATGGTGGAGGAATATCCAGCTAGAGTCCAGTCTTTGTATCACAGGTGCATTGTCTGAGGGAACATAGGAAGGGGAGCAATGGCAGTTCAAGGTGGACAGGGTGACAGTGTGGGACACAAGGGTGCCATTCAGGAGAGTCTTATTTCCCGGCGGGGGTCTTGGCAATGTTTTCTGGCTTCTGCCTGGATCGCAGGGACCGTTTGCGGGGTGGATCGCCTTCTGAAGGGGGTGAGGTGCTGGTGTCCTGTTGGTCCTGTGGGGGGACTTCCTGTCCACTAGCACCAACGGAGGTGGAGGGCTGATCTTCGGTGTGGCTAATGTCAGGGGCCTGTTGGTGTGCCACTGCCTCCCACATGGTGTTGACCATGTCAGCCAGCACCAGTGCAATGGTGACCAAGATGGTGTGGATGTGTTTGAGGTCCTCCCTGATCCCCAGGTACTGTCCTTCCTGCAGCCGCTGGGTCTTCTGCAACTTGGCCAATATCTGGCCCAAAGTCTCCTGGGAATGGTGGTATGCTCCCAGGATCCCTGCAAGTGCCTTGTGGAGAGTGGGTTCCCTGGGCCTGTCCTTCCCATCTCGCACAGCAGTCCACCCAGCTTCCCTGTTGTCCTGTGCCTCTGTCCCCTGAACCGTGTGCCCACTGCCACTGACCCCAGGTCCCTGATTGTTTTGGGTTTGTGGGGTTGCCTGGGGTCCCTGTAGTGGTGGACACACTGCTGATTGACATGTCCTGGGGACAGAGGAATGGGCCCGCTGGGTGGGTGCTGTGGTGGTGTTTCCTGAGGGGGTAGGCTCTGTGGTTGTATGGGACTCTGGCAGGGTAACCGACTGTCCAGAGGTCCCTGATGGGCCAGGTTGGTCATCGTGATCCAAGCGTGCAGAGCTGCTGTCATCACTGTGGGCCTCTTTTGGGGGGGACTGGATGTTGGTGGCACCTCCTCCCCGGTGAAGTTGATTGGGGGTCCTGTGGGGATTTAAATGCAGTGTTATTGTATCTGCATGTGCCATCTTGTGCTTGGGTGTGTTTCCCTGTATGGTTATGATTGCTATGTCAGCTTTGCCTTGTGTAAGTGGTGATTTTGTGGGCCAGGTGATTCTCTCTAATGATCATGCTTTAGTGATGGGTGTCTATGCTGATCTGTGATAGGTGTCCATGCATTGGTGTGGCATGCAGGGCTTGGTTTCGTGATGGGTGGGTTGTGATGCTGGGGTATATGTGAGGTGGTGAGGTGGTGAGGTGATGGAGGTGAGAGTAGAGGTAGGAGTTTGTGATGGCATGCAGGTAGGGTGGGGGATATAGATTTGACTTACCAGGGTCCAGTCCTCCTGCTGCTCCTGCCAGGCCCTCAGGATGCATAATCGCCAAGACTTGCTCCTCCCATGTTGTTAGTTGTGGGAGAGCAGGTGGGGGTCCACAGCCAGTCCTCTGTACAGCTACCTGGTGTCTTGCTACCACGGAAGGCACCTTCCCCCGTAGGTCATTCCACCTCTTCCTGATGTCATCCCTTGTTCTGGGGTGCTGTCCCATGGCGTTGACCCTGTCCATAGCTCCATCTTCCTTGCAATGAACATCTGTTGCCCCTGTGATCCGAATAGCTGTCACTCTACCTGGATGATTTCCTCCACCATGACCATTAGCTCCTCCTCTGAAAACCTGGAGTGTCTTTAGGGTGCCATGGATGTGGTGTGAGTGGTATGTGTGAGGGTGTGTGGGGTGCTGTGTTGAGGTGTGTGCTGTGAGGTGCGTGAATGGTGTGTGGGTGATGGTGTTCTATGGCTCAGATCGAGTGGGTGCTCCTGGCTTGTCTCTCTCTGAGTTGGCAATCTTTTTTTTCATTAAAAGGGTTGTGGATAATGTGGGTGGGTGTTTTATAGTGTTTTAGGTGTGGTGTGTGTATGTGTGTCAGGTGTGTGTAGTTTGAATTGTCCAATGTGGTGTAGTTGTGTTAGTGTGTGTGTATATTGGCCGCAGTGGTGTGTACCGCCAATGGTTTACCGCGGTTGAAACACCACCAAGGTGATTCATGGGTCCTGATACTGTGGGCGTATTTCTGTTGGAGTAACGGTGTAGGATTTGCTTCCGCCAGTTTACCACTGACCTTTGGGCTGCCGGACTTGTGTGTGTTTGAATAGTATCGGATTTCTATGTGTGGGTCATAATACCCGTAGCGGTGTACATCCGCGGTCACGGTATGTTGGCAGCCATCAGCATGGCGGTAGGCGGCATTTACCGCCAATGTTGTAATGACTGCCTTAATTCTGTGGCTGTATTGTTATACACAGACCTCTGCAGTGCATTAACAAATAGGGTTTCATAATGCACTACAGTGCATTTCCCAATGAGCAACCACTTTCTTTTATTTATTTTTCTTTTAAGCTGCCTATTATTTTATATGTAGCTACCTGATGGTGAAAGACCTAAAAAACTTACAGAATATTTTGGGGCAGATTTATAAGAGGCTTACACCACAAGAGCATCATTTTTATTGACGCTCTGGTAGCACAAGCCTCTCAGGCACACCTACGAAGCGATGCACAGCCACCCTAAGCGGCTTTGCTTGGCCTCATCGATATGGAGTAAGTCAAGGCAGCCTTACTCTGTGACAAGAAGGCCTTCCATGGGTGTTGCAGTGGGTGTTCCCATACAACACCCATGGAGTTTGACACTGCCCCTAGATTTACAAAATCTGCCAAAACCTTACACAGGCATAATGAGGAGAAAAGTTATAATTTCTCCTAATTTTTTCCTCTTTGCATGTGAGTTGCATTCTGCTCAAAAACAATCCTGCCTACATTGGCACTAGGCAGCAATTTGTGCACCAGCGCAGGAGGAAAGGACAGGAATGCACTGTATTTCATAAATACGGTGCATTCCTGCCCTTTTATTTTGGGGTAGGGCAGTGTAGCAAGGAGACTTGAGGTGCTGCCCCAAACCAATTCCTCATAAATGAGGACCTTTGTTTTTAGCCACACCCTTGAAGACGCCCCAACACTATTTCATATTGTTTCCTCACCGTTCAAATTATTTGCAGTGGGAATTGGGGATGTTTATGATTGTCTATGATGAGGAGTACCAGGTTCTAGAATTTTTTTGTCAGGAGGGGGTCCTTCTGCCTAAAATGTTTTGAGAGGGTGTCCTGGCATCATTTTTTAAGACCTCTGTTGTAAGGACTCATGTGTGATAATAAATTCAAGCTGTGAGGACTTGAGTGCACTATTGTGACTTGAACAATTTTAGACACATCTGTGTAAATCTTTACAACTTCTCAAAAATCAATCTTGTGGGGACCTGTTTCCTCATGTGTGTTTATTGTTTTACTCAATTCTGCAGCTGTAGGCTGGAAATAGTACTGCATGCCTAAACACAGGAATCCAAACACACTTCAGTGACCTGAATCCCAGGTTATGAAGAAACAGAGTAGCTAATTGCATATTGTGTCCCAGATTTATTAAAAATGGAGTGGTGCAGCTATGCATGAAAACATCCAGGCCTGCCCTGATTGAAGGGAAGAAAATTGTAATGGCAAATTTACCAAGCGATGCACACCAAAAATGTAATTGACAGCATTCATGTAAAAGTCTTTCAGCATGGTGCTAGAAGTCACGTGAGGTGGGAAAAGAAGTGAGCAGTGTCTTGTGTGAGATTGTAATTTGAAGTCTACCCTTCACTACAAATATCTACATGGGGATAACTGCACCAGGCTAAGCCACATAAAATGTGTAATTTTGTAGAAAATATGCATGTTTCATGTGAAAATGTCAGGCAATATTCCATTTGCTAATTCCTTGCTTCTGGTTCCATTTGGTGGTAGATTCCACACAAAGTTAGTGTACATGCTATTCTAGTGGTCTTTTTACTGTACCCCCTACCCAAAACACCACATTCTTGTCTCTTCAAGCCCCTCAACTGATTAATACCTGCCTATGCCTGCAAAACGTTCACTAGTCCACCAAATCATCAGTCTCCATTAATCTCCCATAAATCCTTATTGTGTTGCACATATTATATATAACTTAATGCAATTTAGACTTATTTGTGCACTGTTTGCTTGTATGACAATGGCTAAAGGAAAGAATGTGTTATGGGAGACAGTAAACATGTATGCATGCCATTGCACATTGCCTGTATCACTTTAGAAACTGCAAGTAAAATACAGTGGGAAAATATGGCATAGTACTTTTGTAGGTGTGGACATATGTCATATACGTATGTCACGCAGATGACTGCCCATTGGTATTTTGGTTTATATATCTGTATAATGTTTGAGAAAAAATATTTGTACTTCACTTGGGGAAAATAAATATTTTGCACATGCCTAATTTGAAGCATCCCCATACCCTATTTCTTCTCACTCTGCTCACTTCATACATGGCTATTTCTTTTCTTCTCCACACACTTTGTCATAAGGAACCCATTGGGCGCACTCGTGCAGAGTTTTCTAGCTTGAGGTCTTAAGCCCCTGGGTGCCTGTGGCAAGCTGGTCTCGTCCTCAGCCACGGTTCCCGTGTGCCGGGGATGAGACCAGCTCGTCCTGCTCCTGGCTCCCTGGAGGAGGTCTACTGCTCCTTCCGTGGGCCTCCTACCCACACCCTGCTCAGGGATGGAAGGCGCTTCCCCTTCCACTCCTGCCCCCCCGGCAATCTGATGACGTCAGCAAGCTCATAGCGCTGATGCCATCAAATGCTGCCGGGCACGTGGATAGAGAGGACCCAAAACAGTGAGTCCTTCTCCTGGGAGTTCTTGGGGGGGGAAAACAGACATAGGGAGAAAGGAAAGAGCTTCTCCTTTCCCCCTGTTCTGTTTTCAATGGATTCCTGCTCCAAAATCGTGGGCGAGACCCGCGATCGTGGAGCAGGAATCCACCACTAGGCATCACAAATGTCTTTTTAGGTTTTTTTGGGGAGCGACCCATTAGGCAAGGGTCACTCCACTTGGAAACTTATTATATCCGTGTTTTGCCCCCCCCCCAGGGTAAATCAGCTGTTTTTTCACAGGGGTCAAAACCCACTAGGAACCAGGGATGATGTATATTACAATGTTTTAAGGCAGCGACCCCTTAGGTAAGGGTTGCTGCCCTATTGTCAAGATTTTTTTATAGGTTTCGGCCCGCTGGGGCTAGTTCGGCCATGTTTTTGCCCATTCTCGCCCAGGGGGGGTCAAAGCCCACTAGGCCACTGGGATTGTGTTGTCTGTGTGTGCAAGGATTGCCTCCCCCCTTAGGGGCACATTGGTGATGGCCATTTCTACCACCCCTATTTCTTTTAGGCCCATCTGCCCCAAAGGGGGCAGAAGCCACCAAGATACTGTTTTTTTTTCCTTTGTTTCTTTGTGTTGGGTGGTGCCCACTTTATCAAATGTCACCCCCACCAAAGGGAGCACAGAAATGTTGGCCATTTCTGCCCCCCTTGGGGCAGATCAGCCTATTTCCTTATGCCCATCTGACCCCAAAGGCAGGACAGTATCCACTTAGGCACCAGGGATCTTGTGTGTGTGTGTGTTTTGAGTGGGGGGGTGGCCGCTTCAGCAAGGGTTGCCCCAAAAGGAGGCAAATTACTGATGGCCATTTCTGCCCCCCCTAGGGGGCATATCGGATTACTTTTTATATCCATCTGACCCCAGGGGGGACAGAAACCGCCAAGAAGCAAGGGATTTTATTTTCTCTGTTTTTTTCATGTTGGGGGGTGTGCCCTTTGGCAAGGGTCACCCCCAAAGGGGGCTCAGAACTGTTGGCCATTTCAGCTCCCCTTGGGGGAAGATCAGCTTATTTTTTAGGCTTATCTGCCTCTAAAGGGGGGCAGAATCCACTTAGACACCCGGGATCTTGTTTGTGTGTGTGTTTTGTGTGGAGGGTGGCCCCTTTGGTCGGTTTGTATAGTTGCATGTTTTAGGTAAGTAAAAACTATTTACTCAAAAGGTATGAATGACATGTTTGTAGGTGGTGTACTAAATGCAGTATTGTGTGTGAAATTGTCCTTAGTTTTGTGCAAAATGATATTGTGTTGTCTTATGTCTAATTTGCTTTTCTTTTTTTCTTTTTAGTGGGATATCATTGGTGATTATTGTGTCTGAGCAGAGTAGTTGCTGGTGAGTCTAGCTTTTTCAGGCAAGTGAGTGGTAACGTTTTTGAGTACATAACTCTTTGTGTTGAAGCCACACATTACTTAGTTTAGACAGTGGTGGTTGTTGTTGGCCCATTTGTCAAGTTACAGTTCTTAAAAAGGATCCTGGCTTGCTGCAGAGTGACCACTCAGCAAGTTTTTGGCATGCTTTTTGAGTCATCACCAAATATGAAAAAAATATGTGATTTCCAGCAAAGATGGAGGTTTGTAGGGCATTGTGGGTAATTAAATGGTGCGGGGGCATGTGAAGCACACCACCCTGGACTCACTCAGATGTTTAGTTTTCAGATGTGTCTAGGTCTTGTGGATTTTTCTACATGGAAGCATCCCAAAGTCCAAAAAGTGCAGCATTCACCATTCTAAGTGGGATGATTTTGACAGTTAGCCAAGCTCTCATGGCCCAAATGTAAAACCAAAACCCCAAATAATCAAATGTACTCTTGCTTGCCATGGATAAGATATTTTAGTGTATGGGGGAGAGCTGAAAGACTGTTACCCCCTTCAGTTGGGGTTGGGTCATAACCATGCCCATTCTGGTTGGTAGCCACCACCACACTATTTGTATTTTTTTTTTTTTATTCCCTGGCAGCTAGTAGACTTTCTGCCCCCCCCGGGTGTGGATTGGGGGTAATTGCCTCATCTGCCCTCTGGTGGGCAGAACAACTATGTCCCCATTTATTTGGGGTGGTGGTATGGCCATAAACCCATCCTCTTATTTTGAAAAAAAAAGTCTTCCCTGGTCTCTGGTGGGCTTTCTGCCCCCCTTGATGGCTAATGGACCTTCCAAAAATAGGCTGATGCCAACAGTAGTAGTGTGCCCCCATGGGGAGCGACCCTTGCCGAAGGGGCTTCCTCCAAACAAAACACACACATACACACACACCAATCCCTGGTACCTAAATGGTTTCTTCCCCCGGGGGAAGATCGGCCTAATAGGAATAGGCCGATTTGCCCCCAAGGGGAGCAGAAATGGCTTAAAATAAATTCCTCCCCCTCCCCCAGGGGAGCGACCCTTGCCTAAGGGGTCACTCCCCTTGCGTGAAATTGGCGGAAAAAAAATCCCTGGTGCCTAGTGGTTTCTGCCCCCTTGGCAGCAGACTGGCCTAACAAAAATAGGCCGATCTGCCCCCGAGGGGGACAGAAATGGCCTAAATAAATTTTCCCCTCAGGGGAACGACCCTTGCCTAAGGGGTTTCTCCCCTTGCGTGAAATTGACACAAAAAAATAAAAATCCCTGGTGTCTAGTGGTTTGGGGCAGAAATGGCCTAAAAATAATCCTCCCCCCCCCTTGTGAATGGCCCTTGCCCCAGGGTACGCTCCTTTCATGTATACACATTTTTTTTTAAACTCCCTAGTGTCTAGTATTCATTTCTGCTGCTCAATCACATTGCGAAAATGCTGAGAAAGACATCAAAAAAAGGAAAGGCCCTTTCTTTCTTTGATGCCTTTCTCAACCCCTCCACGTGATCAGAGTAGAGCTTCCAGCGTGGAGGGGCAGGCCTCTGATGAGGTCAGTGTGACAAAGTAGCCTCTTTCTAGCCTTGTTACCCCCACTTTTGGCCTGTTTGTGAGTGTATGTCAGGGTGTTTTCACTGTCTCACTGGGATCCTGCTAGCCAGGGCCCGGTGCTCATAGTGAAAACCCTATGTTTTCAGTATGTTTGTTATGTGTCACTGGGACCCTGCTAGTCAGGACCCCAGTGCTCATAAGTTTGTGACCTATAGGTATGTGTTCCCTGTGTGATGCCTAACTGTCTCACTGAGGCTCTGCTAACCAGAACCTCAGTGGTTATGCTCTCTCATTTCTTTCAAATTGTCACTAACAGGCTAGTGACCAATTTCACCAATTCAAATTGGCATACTGGAACACCCTTATAATTCCCTAGTATATGGTACTGAGGTACCCAGGGTATTGCGGTTCCAGGAGATCCCTATGGGCTGCAGCATTTCTTTTGCCACCCATAGGGAGCTCTGACAATTCTTACACAGGCCTGCCACTGCAGCCTGAGTGAAATCACGTCCACGTTATTTCACAGCCATTTTACACTGCACTTAAGTAACTTATAAGTCACCTATATGTCTAACCTTTACCTGGTAAAGGTTGGGTGCTAAGTTACTTAGTGTGTGGGCACCCTGGCACTAGCCAAGGTGCCCCCACATTGTTCAGGGCCAATTCCCCGGACTTTGTGAGTGCGGGGACACCATTACCCGCGTGCACTACATATAGGTCACTACCTATGTGTAGCTTCACAATGGTAACTCCGAATATGGCCATGTAACATGTCTAAGATCATGGAATTGCCCCCTCTATGCCATCCTGGCATTGTTGGCACACTCCCATGATCCCACGGGTCTCTAGCACAGACCCGGGTACTGCCAAACTGCCTTTTCAGGGGTTTCACTACAGCTGCTGCTGCTGCCAACCCCTCAGACAGGTTTCTGCCCTCCTGGGGTCCAGCCAGGCTTGGCCCAGGAAGGCAGAACAAAGGACTTCCTCATAGAGAGGGTGTTACACCCTCTCCCTTTGGAATAAGGTGTTAAGGCAGGGGAGGAGTAGCCTCCCCCAGCCTCTGGAAATGCTTTCATGGGCACAGATGGTGCCCATTTCTGCATAAGCCAGTCTACACCGGTTCAGGGACCCCTCAGCCCTGCTCTGGCGCGAAACTGGACAAAGGAAAGGGGAGTGACCACTCCCCTGACCTACACCTCCCCTGGGAGGTGCCCAGAGCTCCTCCAGTGTGCTCCAGACCTCTGCCATCTTGGAAACAGAGGTGCTGCTGGCACACTGGACTGTTCTGAATGGCCAGGGCCAGCAGGTGACGTCAGAGACTCCTTCTGATAGGCTCCTTCAGGTGTTGCTAGCCTATCTTCCCTTCTAAGTAGCCAAACCCTCTTTTCTGGCTATTTAGGGTCTCTGCTTTGGGGATTTCCTTAGATAATGAATGCAAGAGCTCATCCGAGCTCCTCTGCATCTCTCTCTTCACCTTCTGCCAAGGAATCAACTGCTGACCGCGCTGGAAGCCTGCAAAACTGCAACAAAGTAGCGAAGACGACTACTGCAACTCTGTAGCGCTGATCCTGGCGCCTTCTCGACTGTTTTCCTGGTGGTGCATGCTGTGGGGGTAGTCTGCCTCCTCTCTGCACTAGAAGCTCTGAAGAAATCTCCCGCGGGTCGACGGAATCTTCCCCATGCAACCGCAGGCACCAAAGAACTGCATCACCAGTCCTCTGGGTCTCCTCTCAGCACAACGAGCGAGGTCCCTTGAATCCAGCAACTCTGTCCAAGTGACTCCCACAGTCCAGTGACTCTTCAGTCCAAGTTTGGTGGAGGTAAGTCCTTGCCTCCCCACTCCAGACTGCATTGCTGGGAACCGCGTGTTTTGCAGCTACTCCGGCTCCTGTGCACTTTCCGAGGGAATCCTTTGTGCACAGCCAAGCCTGGGTCCACAGCACTCTAACCTGCATTGCACGACCTCCTGAGTTGTCCTCCGGTGGCGTGGGACTCCTTTGTGCAACTTCGGGTGAGCACTGTTTCACTCCACTTTGTAGTGCCTGTTCTAGCACTTCTGCGGGTGCTGCCTGCTTCTGAGAGGGCTCCTTGACTTGCTGGGCGCCCCTTTTGTCCCCTGACGCAATTGGTGACATCCTGGTCCCTCCTGGGCCACAGCAGCACCCAAAAACCCCAACTGCAAGATTTGCAGCTAGCATGGCTTGTTCATGGTCTTTTGGCAGGAAAACACTTTTGCACGACTCTCCACGGCGTGGGACATCCATCCTCCAAAGAGGAAGTTTCTAGCCCTTGTCGTTCTTGCAAAATCCTCAGCTTCTACTGTCCAGTAGCAGCTTCTTTGCACCCACAGCTGGCATTTCCAGGGCATCTGCCCACTCTCGACTTGATCGTGACTTTTGGACTTGGTCCCCTTGTTCCACAGGTACCCTCGTCTGGAAATCCATTGTTGTTGCATTGCTGGTTTTGGTCTTTCCTGCAGAATTCCCCTATCACAACTTCTGTGCTCTTTGGGGAACTTTAGTGCACTTTGCACTCACTTTTCAGGGTCTTGGGGTGGGCTATTTTTCTAACCCTCACTGTGTTCTTACAGTCCCAGCGACCCTCTACAAGGTCACATATGTTTGGCGTCCATTCGTGGTTCGCATTCCACTTTTGGAGTATATGGTTTGTGTTGCCCCTATCCCTATGTGTCCCCATTGCATCCTATTGTAACTATACATTGTTTGCACTGTTTTCTATTACTATACTGCATATTTTTGGTATTGTGTACATATATCTTGTGTATATTTGCTATCCTCATACTGAGGGTACTCACTGAGATACTTTGGCATATTGTCATAAAAATAAAGTACCTTTATTTTTAGTATATCTTTGTAATGTGTTTTCTTATGATGTTGTGCATATGACACTAGTGGTACTGTAGGAGCTTCACTCGTCTCCTAGTTCAGCCTAAGCTGCTCTGCTAAGCTACCATTATCTATCAGCCTAAGCTGCTAGACACCCTATCCCATTATAAGGGATACCTGGGCCTGGTGCAAGGTGTAAGTACCCCTTGGTACTCACTACAAGCCAGTCCAGCCTCCTACATTGGTTGTGCAGCGGTGGGATAAGTACTTTGCAACTACTTACCACTTTTATCATTGAACTTTTCATAAGAGAAAAATATACAAAACAAGTTCAGTGTATGTACACCTAACCAAAAAGTTTTGCTTTTCTTCTCTCACTTCTTTTCTAAAGTGCTGAAAAGTACCTCTAAACTTTCTAAAAAGTTCTTAAAAAGTTTAAAAAGTTTTTTTCTGTCTTTCCAAAAGTTCTGAAAAACTTTTTCTCACTTTTTCTATCACTTAAACACTTTCTGAAATGTCTGGCACAGGCCAAACTGTTGATCTGTCCAAACTTGCTTATGATCACCTTAGCTGGAAAGTAGCAAGGAGTCTCTGCATAGAAAGAGGTTTAAGTGTAGGGAAGAATCCCTCTAGAGAACTGTTGGTTAATATGCTTGTTGAACAGGATAAGGCCAGAGGTGCCACTTCTGTTGAAAAATTAGCTGATGGTTCCCAATCTGACCTTGGGGCACCCCTAGCAAAAGATTTAGAAAGGAAACTTCCTAGCCTGCCCATTATCAGACAACCTAGCATAGCTGGTACTGATGTAGAGTCATACCATACTGATAGTGTTGTCTCACATCACAGTAAGAGTATTCCTTCTCATCATAGTAGAAGTAATGTTTCTGTTAGCCAAGCTGTTAGGGTGCCATCTGTAAGGTACAGGTCTCCTTCTGTTTATTCTCACCATACTTCTGTTTCAAGGCATGTCCCACCCACCCACCCTGATGACAGAGTGTTAGAAAGGGAGCTCAATAGATTGAGAGTGGAACAAACCAGGCTGAAGCTCAAGAAGCAAGAGCTGGATTTGGATAGGCAGTCCTTAGAAGTAGAAAGAGAAAGACAGAAATTGGGTTTAGAAACCCATGGTGGCAGCAGCAGTATTCCCCATAGTCATCCTGCAAAAGAGCATGATTCTAGGAATCTGCACAAGATAGTTCCCCCTTATAAGGAGGGGGATGACATTAACAAGTGGTTTGCTGCACTTGAGAGGGCCTGTGTTGTACAGGATGTCCCTCAAAGGCAGTGGGCTGCTATCCTATGGCTATCATTTAGTGGAAAAGGTAGGGATAGGCTCCTTACTGTGAAAGAAAGTGATGCCAATAATTTTGCAGTTCTTAAGAATGCACTCCTAGATGGTTATGGCTTAACCACTGAACAGTACAGGATGAAGTTCAGAGAAACCAAAAAGGAGTCTTCACAAGACTGGGTAGACTTTGTTGACCATTCAGTGAAGGCCTTGGAGGGGTGGTTACATGGCAGTAAAGTGACTGACTATGAAAGCCTATATAACATAATCCTGAGAGAGCATATAGTTAATAATTGTGTGTCTGATTTGTTGCACCAGTATCTAGTGGACTCAGATCTGACCTCTCCCCAAGAATTGGGAAAGAAGGCAGACAAATGGGTCAGAACAAGAGTGAACAGAAAAGTTCATACAGGTGGTGACAAGGATGGCAAGAAGAAAGATGGTGAAAAATCTCAAGATAAGCATGGGGATAAGGGTAAAACCAAAGATCCCACTTCAAATCTTAAACACTCTTCAGAGGGTGGGGATAAAACAAATTCTTCCTCTTCTTCTCAACCTGCACACATTAAAAAGCCTTGGTGCTTTGTGTGTAAAAACAGAGGCCATAGGCCAGGGGATAAGTCCTGTCCAGGTAAACCCCCTGAGCCTACCACCACTAATACATCAAGCTCTAGTGCCCCTAGCAGTAGTGGTACTAGTGGTGGGACTTCTGGCAACAGTCAAGTTAAGGGTGTAGTTGGGTTCACTTATGGGTCCATAATAGAAACTGGGGTAGTCAGTCCCAAGACAGTTTATGTCACACCTAGTGGCATTGGCCTTGCCACACTGGCTGCTTGTCCCCTTACAATGAATAAGTACAGGCAGACAGTTTCAATAAATGGTGTTGAGGCCTTGGCCTACAGGGACACAGGTACCAGTATCACTTTGGTGACTGAAAACCTAGTGCATCCTGAACAACACATCATTGGACAACAGTATAAGATTATTGATGTCCATAACTCCACTAAGTTTCTTCCCTTAGCTATAATTCAGTTTAGTTGGGGTGGAGTTACTGGCCCTGAGCAGATGGTAGTATCACCTAGCTTACCTGTAGATTGTCTCTGAGGTAATGACCTAGAGGCCTCAGGTTGGGCTGATGTAGAGTTTTATGCCCATGCAGCCATGCTGGGCATCCCAGAGGAATTGTTCCCTCTCATTTCTAATGAAATGAAAAAGCAAAGGAGAGAAGGCCTGAAAACTCAGGATCCCTCTCCATCAACAGGTAAAAAGGGTATCACAGTATCTCCTAACCACCCTGCCATTCAGGATACCATTCATGTGGTGGGAGAAACCTCTCCTGGGGTGGCACCTGTTCCAAGGGAAACATCAGCTGGCATAGCTGTACTCCCTGAGGTGGAAGTACCTCTCTGTGGGATAACTAACATTGGTGAGGAAAAGAGCACCATTTTAGTTAACATGGAGCATTCCTCCAACCCTCCCAGAGAAACTTTAGTGCAGAAACCCTGCACTGCCTCACAACACTTAGGACAGCATCCCTGCCCTAGTGAGGAGCTAATAGGACAGCATCCCTGGCCTGCTCCAAATCAAGAGAAACAGCATCCCTGTTCTCTCTTCCAGCCATATGGACAAAGTTTTTGCCCAGCTATGGCTTTACTGAGACAGCATCCCTGTCTGGCATTTTCATCACTACAAATAGGTTCAGTGGACAATTCCCACTGCTCTAAACTAAAACTTACTGATAAAAACTCTGAAAATACATCTTCACATTGTTGCTTAGCTAAAAAACTTCAAACAGGGTGGTTTACATCCCCACAGGGAAGTGACCATATAGTGGATGATAAAGGGAGTAACCAGTCTATTGCAGAGCTACTTTCTACTTATCACCACTTAGACAATAAAGTCTCAACTGGCCAAGGTTAGCCTTATTGTCCTTCATTTGGGGGGGGGGGGGGGTGGTTGTGTGAGAAAGTAGCCTCTTTCTAGCCTTGTTACCCCCACTTTTGGCCTGTTTGTGAGTGTATGTCAGGGTGTTTTCACTGTCTCACTGGGATCCTGCTAGCCAGGGCCCGGTGCTCATAGTGAAAACCCTATGTTTTCAGTATGTTTGTTATGTGTCACTGGGACCCTGCTAGTCAGGACCCCAGTGCTCATATGTTTGTGACCTATAGGTATGTGTTCCCTGTGTGATGCCTAACTGTCTCACTGAGGCTCTGCTAACCAGAACCTCAGTGGTTATGCTCTCTCATTTCTTTCAAATTGTCACTAACAGGCTAGTGACCAATTTCACCAATTCAAATTGGCATACTGGAACACCCTTATAATTCCCTAGTATATGGTACTGAGGTACCCAGGGTATTGGGGTTCCAGGAGATCCCTATGGGCTGCAGCATTTCTTTTGCCACCCATAGGGAGCTCTGACAATTCTTACACAGTTCTGCCACTGCAGCCTGAGTGAAATCACGTCCACGTTATTTCACAGCCATTTACCACTGCACTTAAGTAACTTATAAGTCACCTATATGTCTAACCTTTACCTGGTAAAGGTTGGGTGCTAAGTTACTTAGTGTGTGGGCACCCTGGCACTAGCCAAGGTGCCCCCACATTGTTCAGGGCCAATTCCCCGGACTTTGTGAGTGCGGGGACACCATTACACGCGTGCACTACATATAGGTCACTACCTATGTGTAGCTTCACAATGGTAACTCCGAATATGGCCATGTAACATGTCTAAGATCATGGAATTGCCCCCTCTATGCCATCCTGGCATTGTTGGCACAATCCCATGATCCCACGGGTCTCTAGCACAGACCCGGGTACTGCCAAACTGCCTTTTCAGGGGTTTCACTGCAGCTGCTGCCAACCCCTCAGGCAGATTTCTGCCCTCCTGGGGTCCAGCCAACCTTTGGAATAAGGTGTTAAGGCAGGGGAGGAGTAGCCTCCCCCAGCCTTTGGAAATGCTTTCATGGGCACAGATGGTGCCCATTTCTGCATAAGCCAGTCTACACCGGTTCAGGGACCCCTCAGCCCTGCTCTGGCACGAAACTGGACAAAGGAAAGGGGAGTGACCACTCCCCTGACCTACACCTCCCCTGGGAGGTGCCCAGAGCTCCTCCAGTGTGCTCCAGACCTCTGCCATCTTGGAAACAGATGTGCTGCTGGCACACTGGACTGTGCTGAGTGGCCAGGGCCAGCAGGTGACGTCAGAGACTCCTTCTGATAGGCTCGTTCAGGTGTTGCTAGCCTATCTTCCCTCCTAAGTAGCCAAACCCTCTTTTCTGGCTATTTAGGGTCTCTGCTTTGGGGATTTCCTTAGATAATGAATGCAAGAGCTCATCCGAGTTTCTCTGCATCTCTCTCTTCACCTTCTGCCAAGGAATCGACTGCTGACCGCGCTGGAAGCCTGCAAAACTGCAACAAAGTAGCGAAGACGACTACTGCAACTCTGTAGCGCTGATCCTGCCGCCTTCTCGACTGTTTTCCTGGTGGTGCATGCTGTGGGGGTAGTCTGCCTCCTCTCTGCACTAGAAGCTCCGAAGAAATCTCCCGTGGGTCGACGGAATCTTCCCCCTGCAACCTCAGGCACCAAAGAACTGCATCACCGGTCCTCTGGGTCTCGTCTCAGCACGACGAGCGAGGTCCCTTGAATCCAGCAACTCTGTCCAAGTGACTCCCACAGTCCAGTGACTATTCAGTCCAAGTTTGGTGGAGGTAAGTCCTTGCCTTCCCACGCCAGACTGCATTGCTGGGAACCGCGTGTTTTGCAGCTACTCCAGCTCCTGTGCACTTTCCGAGGGAATCCTTTGTGCACAGCCAAGCCTGGGTCCACGGCACTCTAACCTGCATTGCACGACCTCCTGAGTTGTCCTCCGGCGTCGTGGGACTCCTTTGTGCAACTTTGGGTGAGCACTGTTTCACTCCACTTTGTAGTGCCTGTTCCGGCACTTCTATGGGTGCTGCCTGCTTCTGAGAGGGCTCCTTGACTTGCAGGGCGCCCCTTCTGTCCCCTGACGCAATTGGCGACATCCTGGTCCATCCTGGGCCACAGCAGCACCCAAAAACCCCAACTGCAATCTTTGCAGCTAGCAAGGCTTGTTTACGGTCTTTCTGCAGGAAAACACTTCTGCACGACTCTCCACGGCGTGGGACATCCATCCTCCAAAGGGGAAGTTTCTAGCCCTTGTCGTTCTTGCAGAATCCTCAGCTTCTACTGTCCAGTAGCAGCTTCTTTGCACCCACAGCTGGCATTTCCTGGGCATCTGCCCACTCTCGACTTGATCGTGACTTTTGGACTTGGTCCCCTTGTTCCACAGGTACCCTCGTCTGGAAATCCATTGTTGTTGCATTGCTGGTTTTGGTCTTTCCTGCAGAATTCCCCTATCACGACTTCTTTGCTCTTTGGGGAACTTTAGTGCACTTTGCACTCACTTTTCAGGGTCTTGGGGTGGGCTATTTTTCTAACCCTCACTGTTTTCTCACGGTCCCAGCGACCCTCTACAAGGTCACATAGGTTTGGGGTCCATTCGTGGTTCGCATTCCACTTTTGGAGTATATGGTTTGTGTTGCCCCTATCCCTATGTGTCCCCATTGCATCCTATTGTAACTATACATTGTTTGCACTGTTTTCTATTACTATACTGCATATTTTTGGTATTGTGTACATATATCTTGTGTATATTTGCTATCCTCATACTGAGGGTACTCACTGAGATACTTTGGCATATTGTCATAAAAATAAAGTCCCTTTATTTTTTGTATATCTTAGTATTGTGTTTTTTTATGATATTGTGCATATGACACTAGTGGTACTGTAGGAGCTTCACTCGTCTCCTAGTTCAGCCTAAGCTGCTCTGCTAAGCTACCATTATCTATCAGCCTAAGCTGCTATACACCCTATACACTAATAAGGGATACCTGGGCCTGGTGCAAGGTGTAAGTACCCCTTGGTACTCACTACAAGCCAGTCCAGCCTCCTACAGTCAGTCTGCGATCACGTGCTGATGTCATCAGATGCCACGGGGTTAGGTAGGTGGGAGTGGAAGGGGAAGTGATTCCCCTTCCATCCCTGCCCAAGGGAGGGAGGTCCAAGGCCCCACGGGAGCGCTAGCGCTTCCCAGAGAGTCCCTACTTGGACGTAATGATTAGGTCCTAGGCACCCGAGTGGTGCTGCCCAGGACGTAACCGTTGCCTCCAAGGCACCCAAGTGGTTAATTTGTAAGAAATTTTAGAATAACATAAACTATGATTAGAAAGTGTGTTGCTTCTTACCAACTACAATTGAATATATTTGTGTATTAAAAAAAATGTTAACATATTTATGAATTATACAAGCACATAGTTGATTTAAAGTTTAGTTCGCCTTTTTATCATCAATGCATTCAATTCCACTAAAAGAATGCAGTACGTAACTGCATAACTTTTTATTTATTCAAAATAAGTGAAATTCAAATTTGAATTATATTAACGTATCACTTTAAAAAGTATGTTCTCCAGATTTTTTTCAACATTTAAAATTTGAGGATACTTTTTCAAGCATTCTTGTCTTTTTATTTTGGCCTTCGTTACTGTCACTATTTATAAATTAAGAGAAAACTGGTCGAGGCTGTTGTCACTTACAATCATCAGTCATCAGGGAATATTCACACCTTATCAACACAAAACAAATCAAATAAATCTTTATTCAAATATACCAATATATTCATAAAAGAATAAATCCATGCAGACAAGAAAATCTCTCCTTTGTATCAATCATTCATTTAAAAGAACCTGTTTAAAATACTAGACAAGTTAAAAAGATAATACAATAACATGAGCTAAAATAAATTACAAATACGTCATCTGGGAATCATTGGCTCAAGCAAAAGCTTCCTAATGTTAAACAGGTCCATCAATAAAATCATGTGTTTGATGGGGAATTGCAAGTGAGAAAATAAAGTGCACAGACTCGTTGGATGTCCTTTATATTTTTATTGCACAGAGCCATTTTCAAGAAACTTCTGAATGTGTGACACATGTGGATCAGGAAGCATACAGAGGAAACAAGAAGGTCTATATTGGTAAAATCCATAAAGTTTTAAAACAGGTTTGCATGCATGGCCGTCTGATAAAATTTGCAGAAAAATAAGAATTGAACCAATGATTGGAGTGGGGATTCATCACACAGGCAAATCAACAGATTTTGTATCAAACTGACCTAGTGGAAAGCATAGATGGTATCTAATGGAGCCTAGTTGAAAGTTGGTTCAAATCACCCATTCCCAAGCATTTCTAACAATAGACAGGTATGGTTCAGAGCCTGTGACCATTTAAATTGTGACTACATCTCTCACAGTAGGCTTAGGCAGCTCTCTGCTCTCTCTCTTGGCTGCCTAAAAGCTCAAGTGCAAATGTCTTACCTTTGTTCACTCTACTTGTGTAACAGTGTGTGCTAATGCAAACCATTCAAGCCCGCCTAGGGCTTCCACAGTTTTCTCAACATGGCTTCTCATATAGGAAATGTGGGCTACCTGAGGCTGCTCCCAGCAAGCACCTGCAAAAACGATTCTCCTCCTGTTGGAGCCTGGTGCATTACTGAAAGCCCCATATTCTGGCCCCAAAGATCAGAACAGGCATACATGTCAACATATATATTAGTAGAAGGGGTAAAAAGGGTTTACCACCAACCTTTTGAGACACATCATACAAAGCGCCAAGTGGATGGTTAAAACAAAGGAAACGATTTGCAATGTAGGGTAAAAAAGTACTGCAAAGAGTCAAATGTCAATCCAAGGTATGGAAGTTCAGTCCCCCTTGCAATGGGATTTCTTTTGATGGATATGTGTCTGACCCTGATACTTTGTTGCCCTCACAACATATAGTGAGTTTTAGATATATTGGTCTCGAAGACTAAGTTGTCCATAATTAGATTAGACCCCGTAAACCACTGGACGTGTGGGAAAGTAGCATTGCACCTTGTGCATTAAACAGTGATGGAACAGGGACCAAATTAACCTTTGGGAGGTCCATCCCTTTAGCTGATAAAAAGGGTAACAGGCTGATTATTTATAAAAGGAACAAGATCAGCACCAAGACATAACCTGTCTGATGCCTCGAGATAGTCCAAAGGCATCGGTCCACTCCGCTTCTGAATCATACCTCACCTTAGCCGATACCCCACAATGTAGTGCATGTAAGAAATAGATTAAAGAATGGGGCAAACCAATCTCAGCTAATATGTGCCATTTCCATAATCATAAGCACTACTTAGGTCCATAAATGTCTGAAAGGGAAAACCCTTTTTCGTTATTCTATACTTTCCAATGAGTAAACTCAAATTGAGGCGCTGTTTCTGCATCCCCAAACCTTCTCTGAATCCATATTGCAATCTAGTGGTAGTACCAGTTTGCCCAAAACTTAATTATAGATAGTATAATTGGCCAACAACGTTTACTACTGTATCCAACAAATTGGCTGGTATGGAGATCCTGCCTGTTGTCTTTCCTAAATATGGGAACAATAACAGCAAGTTGCCAGGAAGTAGGACTTCTGAGAGAAGCTGCAGCATTCAAAACATTTGAGATGATGGGAGCCCACAAAGTGATATTTCCCTTTTTCTCTTATATAGGTCCACTGGGACCCCATCAGGACATGGTGCCTTTCCAGAGGGCCTGGAAGAGATAGTTAGGGACACCATAATAAAACTTATGTTGATGGGAAAAGTATGGGGTCATCCTCTTGAGGCTTGTACTGATCACGATGAAAAGAATATATATGTTTAAAATAATCGGTCCAACTATCTGTACTAATATTGGTACCTAAAACAGTACTCTTAACACCCAAAATCCTCCTCACATTCACAATATCCCACAAATCCCTGGTATCTCTCTGTAAAAGTTTTAATAAGACTTTCCTCACATTTCCTCTTTGAAGATATGCTTTAATTTTTTAATGGCAAATTTATAGTTGTGCCTAGCTAGGGCTATCACAGCAACACAAAAACAGCTTTGTTTTTCTAGTGCTGTGGGGGAGAGAAAAGGTGGGTGCTGCCAAAGTCAAATACAAGGACATTTTAAAAATGTTCTTTTGTTCTCTTAATCACTCAAAATACTAGTTCTTTGATTCATCAAGAATAAACATTACATTAGTTCTAGTTTTTCTGTTTAACAGGACTTCTTTTATGTCAGAGTTCTAGTTTTACAGAGACAACACTTCAAACTGTATCATTAAACCAATTATAAAATGTCTTTCATTCCACAATAACAGGTGTATTTCAATCAACTTGTTCTCTAATTCCCCAATCTTGCTTCACAATATTCAATATGCTTTATTTTACCATTATTGGTGAATCACTGAAGTGACCTCGTTTATGGTGAATGAGTTGAAATATGTAGTATATGAACCTACGTATATATTTGTTTGTGCCACTCATCAATCAACCCTGCAGTATACATCTGATGAAGGATAATTGTCTTGCATTGGACAGAGGCAGGATTGTAAATTTCAATCACAAACTTTGAGAATCTAAAGAATAGAGAATTAACAGTGAAGGGAAAAAACCAGCATCTGAGGTGTAGAGCAATGATTTGCACGTGGGTGCACAGACATCAACTTACACCTCTTTTTTCATAAAACAGCTCTGTCAGCAATGTATATGCAGCTTCCCACAGCACATCTTGGACACAAAGCTAAAAGGCAAACTTTCTCATCCTTTGAGGTCTGGTGTGAAAAAATATTGATTGGTCTCCTGTAGTGTCATCCAAATTCTGCTTCCACTAACCACAATATACAGCTTGGGGCAGTTGTTCAGCCCACTTCAGCCAATGATTAATTTCACTGTGACAGCATTCCGCCCTAGCACAATGTTGGCACAGATAGAGAAACTAGTATTCTTCACAGTTAGGGTTGTACAACCCAAAGTGATTTATTGAAAAAAAAATATAAATATATATATATATATATATATATATATATATATATATATATATATATATATATATGTATATATATATATATATATATATATGTATATATATATATATATATATATATATATGTATATATATATATATATATATATATATATGTATATATATATATATATATATATATATATATATATATATATATTGGGGTTTTTTTTGGTTTAGTTTGTGAATGCCTTAATACTGCTATGGGGTGCTTACTGCTTTGCAGTGTGTCACATAACTAACACACCCTGCAAGTGGTAACCATTTAAGAATGGGGTTGAAACCCATTGAAAGATAGTCTCCTGTTAGTGCATATGCATATGCATGCTCAGACATGGATGGCCACCTGAGGTGTCCTTAACACAAAAGTCATTATACATCAACCCAGACTGATAAACCACTAAAACTAGTCCATGCCAATCTCATAGGGCAGTTGTCTATTGTATCTTTCTTAGGCTTACCCATCATTTATTCTTTCTGATTTGGTTTAGGATTATTGTCACATTTGTGACTTACTTCCTATATATCATATTTAAATCTAAATGGCTTTGAGGCTAACTTCGGGGGTTCTTAGCACTTTGCTAAAACACCAATATCAATATATACCATATCTGTGGTTATGTGAATAACCTCTTTTAATAACTTCATAAAATACTCTAATGGATCCACACACTGCCAACATCTTCATTTCCACTTCTATGTCACTGACACAAAGTCACAAGGTTTCCCACCCAAATTCAAGTCATGTGTAAAGGATTTAAAAGTGACAAGGATGTGGACGGGGAACAACCTAATCAAATGGCTCAAAATCCTGATTGATATTTACCAGAGTCCCTAACTGTGTGCACAGACATTTGATTAGGTTTATTCATGGGTAGGTCTATATGGTGCAGGCAGATTTGAGTATCAGCTAACCAGTTGCCTTGCATGAGATAGAAAGTGACACTGGAGAGCAGGTTCATCAGGGGGCCTTTTAAGGCTAGATTGCAGGAGGCCACAGACCCTATTCTTGATGTGGACAAGGAGACAGGCAGCTCACTATTATGTATAGCTAGCCCAATAACCAAATGGCTGATGGACCAATCAGGAGAAATTGTGTGGTCAATCGAGACATAGGGCCTCATTCCGACCCTGGTGGTCATAGACCGCCAGGGTCGAGGCCGGAGGTAGCACCGCCAACAGGCTGGCGGTGCTACATGGGCAATTCTGACCGTGGCGGTAAAGCCGCGGTCAGAAAAGGGCAACCGGCGGTTTCCCGCCGGTTTCCCCCTGCCCAAGGGAATCCTCCGCCATGGGGATTCCGACCCCCTTCCCGCCATCCACAACCGCCAGGAACAGGATGGCGGGAACGTGTGTCGTGCGGCCCCTGGGGGCCCCTGCACTGCCCATGCCACTGCCATGGGCAGTGCAGGGGCCCCCTAACAGGGCCCTATTAAGATTTTCAGTGTCTGCCTTGCAGACACTGAAAATCGCGACGGGTGCCATTCGGAGCCGGCTTCATTGTTGAAGGGGCTTTCCCGCTGGGCCGGTGGGCCTAGCGGGAAAGTCGGAATGACCGTCGCGGTCTGTTGACCGCGGAGCGGTCTTCCGACGGGGTTACTTTGGCGGGCGGCCTCCGCCGCCCGCCAAAGTCGGAATGACCCCCATAGTCAGTTAAAGTGGAATACAGAATATACCTGCTACTCATCCCCATGGAGCTGCTGACCTGCCATTCCCTACTCTATAATAATAATAATAATAATAATAATAATAATAATAATAATAATAATAATAGTGTATGTTACAGAGCACAAAGCTATTTCGGAACAAATTGTCCGCACACTGAAGTTCCAAGACCCCATGTGCTACTCACTCACAAAGAACAGAAAAAAACAGCGATTTTCAATGTTTGGAAGCTAGAAAGATAAAAGTGCTGCCCCCAAGATACACTATTCTAACTTTCAGAATGCAAGTCCTCCTAGGCCCAAAGATCTAAGATACCTCTGCGAGGCTTAGGGTTGAATGAAAGGCTGCAAGTACAAAGGGTTGCTATTTGTCAAAGCATTGTAGTAGTAGCACAAGGCCTTGAATGAGAGCCTTTGCACACAGGACGCCAGTGTAACTTAGCAGTGAAGATCCCCGGGAGGCATGTTACAGGAGATTGAGTAGGAGTCGAGCTGACACATTCTGCCGTTGTTAGAGTTGCATCATGCAAGACTGTGTCACCCCCAGGTACAGCACATTATAGTAGTCAAGCCTAGAGAAGATAAAGGCCTGGACCACAGTTTTCTTTGCTCATTCTGGGAGCAAGCCAAAGATCTTTTTGAAGGTCTTGAGGATTCCAAAGCATTTCCCAGCCAATGCTGTGATTGGCTGTCAAAAGACAGCTTCAGGTCAGACCAGATACCTAGATTTTAAACCCTAGGATTGGGGCTGGGTAGAAGGCCAAGTGTTTCAGGCCACCAAGAGGACACCCGGATGTTAGGTTGCTTGCTTAGGAGTAAGGCTTCTGTCTTTCATTCACTTTGAAACATTTTTGTTTCATCTACCAGGCAACCTCCTCCAGACATGGCATAGCCATGTTTGCAGCATCCTGGGAGAGGGTGATGATAAGCTGAGCATCATCTGCATATGTGATCACTGTGAATCCATAATGTTTAATGATTTTAGCCAGGGTGAGCATGTATATATTCAATAAGGTGGGACTCGGGGAGGAGCCCTGATTTTCACTCTGCTGCAAAGCAAACAGTTTGGAATGGTGTGGTTTTTGGTGTACCTGGAAGTTGCGTCCTAGTAAAAAATGTGGCAAATGTTTTCTGAGGCTAACAGCAAGGCAGACTCTGTTCCATAATAAGGGCGAAACTCCAACTGTGTACTGTGAAGAAGATTGTTACCCTTGATAAACATAGAGAGCTGTTGATTGACATGCATCTCAGTGACTTTAGCCAAAAGTGGTAGCAATGAAACAGGTCGGTAGTTCTCAGGATTGAAAGGGTCCCGCAGTGGCTTTCGAAGCAGAGGGACGTTCATTGCATGCTTTCACCGCTGTGGGACCTGACCAGTCACCAGGGAGCTATTAAGTAGCACATGGACCAAAGGCACCACAGCTTCCTCACCTCATTCCAAGATGGAGGGTGAAACTAAATCGAGCGTGGAACCCAACTTGACATACATGAGCAAAGCCAACAGCTCATCAAGTTCAATTAAAATGCTGCAACCCTGAGCTATCCTCAGTAGGGTCGAACCAGGAATCAAGACATGCAAATTCCCAAGCAAGGGTATTGCAACACTCCTCTGAAGGTATGGTGGATGCTAAAAAATTTGACAGAGAAGTGAGAGACTTTACAATAGCAAAAACTTCTCATGAGGAATTCTGTGGCAAAATAATTTTATCAGAGTAAGAATGCCAATTAACACACTTGATGCACCCATGATATTGTTTAAGTGCAGCCAAATAGTTACTTTTACTTTCAGGATCATATGCCCAGCACCAAAGGCGTTCAAGGCACTTAAAATTATTTTTAAGCCTTAAAATCATCATTGAACCATTCTGGAGATGGTTTCTGTGTTTGAAAGGACTAGTAGGTCATAGGGACAATTTGGTCTAAGGCACTAGTGTGCACATTCTCCAGCAGGATACTATCTCCTTCAAAACAATTGACCAGGCTGGGTTGACTATCATTCAGTGCGTTGATAAAACTAGAAGTGGTCACTTTGGCCCACAGGCATACTTGTGCTGTCTGGGCAAGAAGGTGATTGTCAGTCAGTTTCGAGAAAGGCACTAAGAAGAGGATAGCCAAGTGATCTGACCAGACAAGTGGAATAGTTAGATAGGACACTAACTGGGCCAGATTAGATAGGATGGGATCTAAAATATGCCCCAGCCTATGAGTAAGGGGCAGACTGAATGAGCTGTTAGACCTCTAGATCTTCAAGCAAGGCTGATGCTACTTTGCATGCTCAATCACCTAAATGTATGTTAAAGTCCCCTACAACCAAAACCAAAAAGTTGGCATAGCGGAAAATCAAGGGGATGGCAAAGCATTTTCAAGAAAAGTTCAAAAGTCGGCTACCAGCCCAGGTGGGTGTGAGAGCAGACTACCTGAAACTACAAAATTTGTCTCAAGGGAAAAATAAATCAGGCCCCCTTCCCACACCTCAAGAGAAGACTTTGAAAAGGAGCATTGAAAGGATTGTTTAAAAATAATGGCAATTCCTCTCTGCAACTCAGAAACCATTTATCAATTCATCTACAGGTCCCCATGGTAGAACAAGAATTTTATTGATGAATTCTTGGATCTCCACATTACCTCATCCATCTGATATTCTCACACTACCCCCTTGAATGACTTTAACCTTCTAGACAGCAGAAGCTAAAAAAAAAAGAGGCACCCTCTTTAGCCTCATCAACACACTTGATTGGGTTCAACATGTCACACAATCAAAACACTCAAAGGACCACATCCTTGACCTTGTCTTCTCAACATCACAAACAATCCAAGGAAAACTACCTATTCCCCTGGACTAGACCAACTAGCTTGTCTTCCATATCTCCCTGCTCTGCATCCTACAAGCTAACCAAGGTCAACAGAAGACAAGACCAAACCTTCAAATCCTTCATATTCTCTTCTATGGACAACCTAATGCTTGAACTTACCCTTTCAACTCCATGTCAGACACCAGCAGCCTACTGTAAAACGTCAATACTTTTTGGAAAATTACATGAGCATCCAAGCACCAATTAAAACATGAAAGTGCATACCAAAGCCTTCAGTATCCTGGTACTCTAAAAACCTTTCTGACAATAAATGGTCAATTTGCATACAGAAAAGAAAAAGTGAACTTGGGATGACCTCATCATACTGAAGTTCTTCCTTGCAACACAGACGCAATACCTCAGCCAGTGCAAAGTACTATACTAACACCATGAACAAAGTCACCAACAGAAGATGAAAACTTCTCGAGACAATCAAGCACTGCATCAACCCATTGCTAGACCCACCTATTCTTCACCACACACAATTGTGCAAAGCCACCAACCTCTTCTTCAGTAAAATAATACAGCAGATCCTGCAGCACATTGATGACACCACCCCTTCTTCATCTTTCATGCCTACATCTTCCCATAAAAACCCACAATGGTCAGCTTTCTAATCTCTATCCTTTGCAGATCTCCTCGACATGCTCAACTCCCTAAAAAAACGTCTTCTGAAGATTATGTATTAGCCTCAATCTTCTTTGACCCCTGCTTCTTCATATTGTGGGAACTCTAAGCTCTCCCACCCTCATATGCAACCTGGAGTACCAAATGGGATTTTCCTCCTGCTTTTCCAACTGACACCAGTTTGTGGGTATCTCCAAGTTTCATAAGATCCTTATCACCTCCAGAGTGCACTGTAGTTCCATGCTGTCTCCTATCATTTTCTGGAATTCCATACGGCCTCCTAGCAACTTCCACCGCTACATAGAGCTGCTTGGTGTTCCATGTAGACTAATTACCAGCTGTTTACTCACAGATACCAGCATCAGGTTTCACCACCATGTCAACATCCTATTGATTCCCAAATCTATTTGAAAGTCTCCTCTGCTTCAGACTTCCAAAGCCTCAAACACTGCTTGTACAACATCCAGACCAGGTTGGCCAGCACCTACCTGAAGCTCAACCCAACCAAGACAGAATGCCTGTTATTTGTCACAAACAAGAAACTGTGCGAGCCTGGCTCAATTACATGAACCTTGATGGTTTCAAACCCAGTTTTTACTAGGAATTTCCTTGGACACCAACCTTACTCCTAAGGAAGATATTGCCAAAAAGCAAAGACCCCCTTAATGCCAGCTATCACCGGCAGGTGGTGGGAGAGTCCTTCCCAACCTCCATTCATATTACATCCTGAATAAAATACAATATTTTAGCTTTGAGTATGAGAGATTTTTTCTTGTTCACCAAGACAGTGAGGTCAAAGGATGTCATCTGCTGCGGGAGCCTGAGAGATGCAAAGGAAATTAGACTCTTTCAAAGCCAATCTTCCTGGTGTGATACATTTGTGGACATAGGCCTCTCAAGGGCTGCTACTCTGCTGGTGTTACCTTAATGAATGCATGCAGACCTGAGCTCAGGCTCTGGGGTTTGCCTTGTACCAAAAGTACACCATCAGCAATGAGACTGTATTGGATCTTCTTGTGTGTACCAAATAGAAAGATCCATTGGTATGAGTCCTTCAAAAACTGTACTCAGCTACAGCTCTCCCTCAGGAGGGAGGACAATAGCTAAACTGGAGAGGCCATCTTGAAGATTTACTTCATAAGGGCTCCTGGATGGTTGGATGGTACATGACTCACTATGTTCTTGTTCATTACAAGGAAGAGGAAGCAAGATGGATGATGGCTTGCACAAGAGTCACCCAGCTCCATGAAACCTGAGTTCCAGGAGATACATCACATCCATGAGTTGCTTGAGGTAAAGTAGGTGGAGATGGGAATGAAGGGATAATGAGACAGAGTCTGTGTCTGATTGCTGACCATAACCAATTATCATTTATTTTCTTCCAGTAGGCCTGTGTGAAAACAAAGACTTTACTCAGGTTCCCTTTTCATGTATACTTGTGTGGGGGTACAACAGCCTCCTCTTTTCCAAATAAAATTAAGAGTTAAAGAAGCTGTTGGAGGATGTCTTGCATTTGCTCTTCTGTCCACTGGAGGCTCATACCCTCTGTAGCTAATAGAGATGAATCAAACAGTTCATTTTTTATCTTGCTGCAACTCCCAGATAATCAAGGACGCATTCAGTCAGCTTCAGGAAAGTACGTGTGGCTACTCTGTTCATCTAGTCTTGTAAGATTTACATTTGACTTGTCCTTTGTGGGACATGTTTAAATGAGGAATAAGCTGGAACCTGAGGAAAGGCCACATGTGAATGCTATTTCATGCCAAATGAGTATATTTATTCCAGTTTGCAGCACTACCCGCACTGCAACTGATTTTGACTGTGAACTGGTTTATTTCCCCAGTATACTCCTCCTTTCCGTCTTGATTCTCTCCTCCTTCTGAGATTCCCCAACAAATAGTCTATTCCTTGTTCATTCTGAGCCTGTCCAGACAAGTATTCAAATTCAGTAATCATATGTCCTTCTAGCCCCACATTGATTTCTGCCTTGACACTATCTGACTAGTTTGAGTCTTTGTTCACAATTTAAGATACTTCCTGCTTGTTGACCTGCCTTCTTGTTTGCTTTTTCTATACTATGTACACCACAGCCATCTTGGATTAGCACAGGGTTCAGACAGTATTGATCCAGGAGTTAATCCTATGGAGTCTCTGCTGACCTTGATGAAAAAAAAAACATGTGATAGATCCTTAATTTCTGCAAAAAGGACTCTGATTAGATTGAGTTGCAGTACCACCTGCACCATAATCCTACTGTTTGTTTTTGAGATTGCACTATGAATGATTTTGCACTCTATGCTCCTCGTATAGGCATCCCTTCCCTCTTTCCCCAGGGGTGACCCACAAACCTTGTGGTGAGAAAACAGGGCTGATTGCAAAGGCTCTCTAACTTTTTGCCCCCATTTTCCACTTTTTGCTGGTGTTTTCCTGACTCTGGTGGTGCCCTGGGTACTGCTAACCAGTCCCAGGGCATGTGCGCTGTGTAAGATTAATATGCAAATTAGGCTAATTATAATTGGCTAAGTCAACCTACCTATAAGTCCCCAGTATATGGTAGGGCATGTAGGTTTAGGGACCACAGCATAGGTAGTGCACCCATAGGTTCACTGCTGGGGTGCCCAGTGTCATTTTAAAGGCAGGCCTGCCTTGCTGGCTGCTTTTAAATTAAAGTTATATGCAAATTTGACTTTGGAATTGAAAGTAGTTCCAAAGTCTTAAACTGCCTTATTTTTACATATGTCTCCCCTAAGGTGTGCCCTATGTGACCATAGGGCTGGGTGCCATGTAACTATAAGCAGGGACCTTATAAAAATAGTTTTATAAGCCCTGGTGAGGTAAAATAGCCAAAATCGTTTTTCCCTCATGGTAGTGAATGGCCTTTATAGGCTAGAATGGGGAGACTTTATGTTAATTTTAAAAGTCCCCTTAAATTACAGATACCACGAGTTTGGTATAAAATTAATTGTTATAATAAATCCCACAACTTCCAGTTTTTGGTTTCATATAACTTGTTCAGGTAAAGAGTTTTAAACGTTACCTGAAAAGTTGCCAATTTCAGCCCTGCATTATTTTTGCTGCTGTGCTCTGAATGGCCAGCCTCTGGCAACCTGGCCAGGCCGCCTTGATGAGGTGTGAAGTGGCCTGGCTTCACACAAAGAGATGTGGGAGGGAACCTCCCCTCAGCAGATGGTGAGACAGGAAGGGGGAGTGCAGCCAAACTGGTCTTCAAAGGCAGAGAAGGACATTTGGAGCAACCCCGCAACACCCCCACATCCTGCAACCCCAGACAACTAGGTGCCCCCTTGATTAGATTAGGAGAGGGGTGAGTTTATGATTTTTAGCAACACCAGTGGGTGAGCTCAGCCAGATGTAACCTCCAAAAATCATTTTCAGCCTTGATGGATTTTTTAGGAATGTTGCCTTCTGGGACTGATTTTTGCCACACTTCCCAGGAAGTGGTCATCACAGGAGGAAGGACCCTGCACCTGATTGGAGAACCAGGACCCCCATGCTTTTCAACCAGGAGCAAGTATAAAACTGACAGACCTTCTCCCACATCTCTGTTCCCTACCAGATCCCCATCAGATTCCAACAAGGAAGAACCAAAGGAGAAGAAAGACTGCCCTGCTGGACCCCTGGCCTGCACCTGGAACCTGTACTCAGAAGGACTGCACCAGCTGCACAATTGGGCTTCACCAGAAGAAGGACGTTGCCTGGCTTCAGCTGGTTCAAGGAGGGACTCCCTGTTTGCTACAGGTGAAAAATTCCTAACCAGAGTCTCCTGCACCAACTCCTGAAGAAATCAACCAGCTGACCACTACCCAGTGGCCAAAAAGGAGTTTGTGCCAGGTGCATTCTGGGAGTTGTAGTCCACACGCCCAAGGATCATCTCAGAGCTTCTGGACCCTTGGGGTGAGCTGTGCACCCCCAAAAGAACCTTAAAAGAACATCTGGGAGAAGACCACAAAGTTTGGAGAAGTTTGGAGAACCTTTGGAAAAAAGCTCCATAGAGGGACCGACCCTCCGCAGCAACTCTAGCGGGCTTGCCTCAACCGCGACCCGGCCTGATTTGCAGGTTTGTCCCAGTGAAGAAAAATCTCCAAAAAAGAGACTAAGTCCGAATGTACAAAGTTGACCAGGACCTCCCAGCCAGCGTATCCGTGGAGGGCTCCAAGGACGTCGGATCAAGGCCAAGGTTTACCCCGGCCAAAGGATTTTCACCTAAAAAAAATGACTAAGTCTGAAGGTAAAAATCTCCACCGAGGATTCCCACGACACGTTTCTGGAGAAGAGTTCCAGGAGGTCGGATTGGACTGGCAGGTTCGTCCCGCTGAAGAAATTCTTCAGAAAAACAACTAAGTGCGAAGGTAAGCTTTTGACCGAGGCCTCTCGCGGCCTGTAGCCGAGCCGGGCTCCATCGCGGTTGGCCTTAAACTTTGACTTTGCCCCAGTCTAGGTGCAACCAACTGGCGCTTTTTGTTTCTAGGCGCAAAAAAAACAATAATTGTTTTTAAATTCATATCTCCGGTTCCCCTTATCCGATTTTATTCATTTTGTGTCATTTTAAAGATAAAAATATAATCTATTCTTAAGAATTGGTTTTGGATTTTTAAAACTGTTTTCTGTGTTTTATTTAATTACTGTTTTGAATGATTTACACTTTGTCTCCTAAGTTAAGCCTTGTCGCTCTTTGCCAAGCTACCAAGGGTTGAGATGGTTTTAATTTACTGAGACCTAACTGGACCTAAGTGGTGGTTAGTGGTCTATTGCTAAGTGTAGGTACCTACCTGCCCTTACCAATAAACAATTTTCCAACATTTTTGGTGCACAGTGGTGGGATCCTGTACTTGTGTTCAGTATCACATTACAGTTTTAAATACAACTAATTAAAAATCCTTTAAATTGTCCTAGTGGAAACATTTTTTTTTATTTTTAATTTGGATTAATTTCAATTATTGAAGTTTTGTGATTTTTCTAAATTCTTGTTTCCAATTTTTGCAAAAGGTGTTTGTTGACACAAGCCTAGGGAACCATGGAGCTTGATCTGGCTAGCCTGCCCACACTGATAGCAGTCCAGCTTAGGGGGTTGTGTACTGCAAGGGGGTTGCCTGCAACCATTGACCTCAGGAAGCATGTCCTGATTAAATCCCTGACAGCATGGGCTGAGGCCCAAGAGGTAGGCTCAGAGGAAGCTCCAGAGAAAGAAGAAGTAGGGGAGGATGCTAGCTCCAACCACTCAGGGGTGGGAGGGCATCTGAGCCTAAGTGAGGATGAGGAAGACAGGTCCTCACTGCACACAGTTGCTAGGGTCATGCCCAAAGCAAGTTGGGGAAAGTGGTCCCTTCAGGAGGAGAGAACCTGTCCCTCAGGGAAAGAGAGCTGGAGGCCCAGCTAGCATTTATAGCTTTGGAAGCAGAGAAGCTGGCCCTAGAAAAGAAAAAGTGGGCAAAGAAAGAGAAAAGAGATGGTGTCAGCGACAGAGAAGCTGGGGTGTCCATGGGTGGGGTTTTTTGCCCCAGATTACCCAAGGGGGTAGTTCTTGCTTATGTAGAGGGGGTGACATAGACAAGTGGTTGGATGCCTTTAAGAGAGCCCTCCAAATGAGAAGGGTTAGGCCTCAACACTAGGGTTCACTTTTGTGGGATTTGGTCCCCAACTCAGGGAGGGATAGGGTTCTGACCTTAAGTGGGGAGGAGGCAGATTCATAACCTAATATGAAGAGGTGCTTAACTAAGAAGTTTGGTCTGGCCCCAGAGCAGTATAGGATGACGTTCAAGGACATCCAGAAGGTCAATACCCAGTGTTGGGTTGAATTGTAGATACCTCACTTAAAGCACTAGAGGGCTGGATTCATGGTAACAAAGTAAATACTTATGAGGTGTTATACAATCCGATCATGAGAGAGCACATCTTGACCAATTGTATCCAAGAAAGGTTACGCCAGCATCTAGTGGACTCTAAGCTGACCAGCCCTAGAGAGCTTGCGGAGGTAGCTGATGAGTGGTTGAGAACCAGGGTGGTTGTCAAATCCCGAGGGAAACTCCATGAAGGGGGGGTTAGGTCCCCAAAAACCTAAGGAGGGAAGTGGTAAGCCCACCACAGAGACTCCCTCTGTACCCCAGAACCCTATGAAGGAGGAGAGTAAATCCCACTCCCACTCTGACAAGCAGAGACAGGGAGACCCAGGGTTAAAAAATCTCTTGGACGGTAAGGCTTGCTTTGACTGTCAGCAGACAGGTAATTTCAGAGGAGATGCAGCCTCTCCAAAGAAGGTTGTTAGCACTGGGTTGTCCAGTGTAGCCATGGAGGAGGACTCCTCAGATGATGAAGTCCCCATGGCATTCAGCTGGGAGACAGGACCAGATGGTAAGCTGGTGATCCCTGAGGGTGGGAGTAGGAACTTCCACCCCATTCAGGTGAATGGGATCCCTACCACTGGCCTGAGAGACACCTGTGCCAGTCACACTATAGTGAGTGACTGGTTAGTGACCCCAGACATGTATGTCCCAGGAGAGACCAGGAAAGTCAGGATAGCCACAGGGGAGGTCACCTCCAAACCTGTAGCCACAGTGCCCCTAGAGAGGGAGGGTATCCTTGACTGGTTTAGGGTGGTAGTCATCGCTGACCTCCCCTTAGATTATATCATGGGCAATTACCTCCCAGAGGTGAGTCTGGTCCCAGATGGGGTGGTCGCCCAAGGAGCCCCCCAACCCAAAGTCCTGGTGAGTCAGTCCCTACAGTTAGGAGACAGGGGTCCCCATGAAAAGGAAAGAAGAAAAGGAAGGGTAGGCCTCTCTTAAAGAGAGTTCCAGGGTACCAAAGGCCTTCTGCCCCTGTAGGGGGGGAGCCCAGAGTTGGCACTGGTGAGGCCTCACCTGACCCCAAGGAGGTTCTGAGTAGTCAGGCAGCTGTCCAGATGCAGGGTGTTGCCCCTGCACTGACAGAAGGGAGAGTGGAAGGAGGGTGTCTGCCACAGAAGGTGGTAACCCCCCACTCTAGACAGCAAGAGGGGTGGCAGGACCCCACAATTGCCCCAAAAGCAGCTCGGCCACATGTCAGTGGAGAGCTTAGGGTGTGGTTCTGGCTACTGACAGCTGTCAGTAGCCTTTGCTAGGTGCTAGCCTTCCTGGCAGCACTGTACGTGGCCTGGGAGGCAGACCCCAGGGCCAAAAGCAAAGTAGGCCCCCTGACCATGGTGGTCATGGTGGGGTTGCTCAAGTGTTGGGTGACCTCTTTGGGTAAGCTAGGTGTTGCCCTAGCAAAGTTAGGAGTAGGGGAGGTGGGCACCTCACTACCCAAGTTGGCAGAGAGAGAGTAGGAAGACCCTCTAGAGGGAAGTTTCAGTTTGAGATGGGTCCTTTCACTGTTGGGATGGATTCACTACCCAGAGGGAGCGACCCTGGCAGGAGGATGTAAGACATAGTAGGCCCTGCAAATGGACAGCCTGTTCTCTTTATTGTCTTCCTCGCCTGACAAGCCAGAAAGACTCTCCCAAGGTAGAGCCGAGTCTCCTGGGCGTGTGGGCTGGGGGGGGGGGCTTGTGTGAGAAAACAGGGCTGATTGCAGAGGCACCCTAACCTTTTGCCCCCATTTTCCACTTTTTTTCTGACTCTGGTGGTTCCCTGGGTACGGCTATCAGTCCCAGGGCCTGTGCTCTGTGTAAAATCAATATGCAAATTAGGCTAATTATAATTGGCTAAGTCAACCTACCTATAAGTCCCCAGTATATTGTAGGGCATGTTGGTTTAGAGACCACAGCATAGGTAGTGCACCCATAGGTGCACTGCTGAGGTGCCCAGTGTCATTTTAAAGGCAGCTGCTTTTAAATTAGAGATATTTGCAAATTTGACTTTGGAATTAAAAGTAGTATCAAAGTCTTAAACTACCTTATATTTACACATAAGTCACCCCTAAGGTGTGCCCTATGTGCTCCTAGGGCTGGGTGCCATGTAACTATAAGCAGGGACCTTATAGAAATAGTTTTATAAGCCCTGGTGAGGTAAAAACAGCAACATTTGTTTCTCCCTATGGTAGTGAATGGCCTTCATAGGCTAGAATGGGGAGACTTTATTTTAATTCTGAAAGTCCCCTTAAATGACAGAAACCAAGAGTTTGGTATCAAATTAATTGTTATAATAAATCCCACAACTTCTAGTTGTGGGATTTAATATAACTTGTTCAGGTAAAGAGTTTTAAACTTTACCTGAAAAGTTGCCAATTTCAGCCCTGCATTATTTTTGCAAAAAACAATAATTCTTTTAAAATTCATATCTCCGGTTCCCCTTATCCGATGTTATTCGTTTTTGTGTAATTTTAAAGATAGAAATATAATCTATGTTTATAAATTGGTTTTGGATTTTCAAACAGTTTCCTGTGTTTTATTTAATTACTGTTTTGTGATATTTGAATGCTTAACACTCTGGCCCTCATTCTGACCCTGGCGGTCGGTGATAAAGCGGCGGCCAAGCCGCCAACAGGCCGGCGGTCTAAAATATGCAATTCTGACCCTGGCGGGAACCGCCAACACAGCCCGCCAACTTAACACTCCGACCGCCACAGCGGTACAAACAAACAGCGCGGCGGTTCCCGCAAACAGCCCGGCGGCAGACAAAGTACCGCCCACCCTATTACGACCCACCATTCTGCCACCTTTTCCGGGGCGGGAGCACCGCCGATAAGAACACGGCGGAAACAGACTACGAACGGGAAAACGCTCACCTCTACGCACTCCACGCGAGATTCCGGCAGTATGGAGCCAGAGTTGCAGGTCATCCCCGCACTCCTATTCCTCCTCATATACCAGGAGCACGCCCGGCGGCGCGGAAGACATCGGTGAGTACGGCACCTACGACACAGGGGAGGGAAAAGATTATCGGCACACACCCACCCACCCACACCCACTACAACACACACATCAATGCATTCCCACAGATCACTGTCACAACCCACAAACCACCCCCCTCCGAAATAATGCAAAGACCAAAAGAAGAGATCATAAACGGGCAGATATATTGAAATATGTACACCATTAATCCCAATAAATAAATAAACTATGTACAAAATATATACAGCTACTAAAATGTAGTCCAACCACTGTCCGTGGATCACAGGGGTCCTGTGCAAAGGGGCAAGGCCCAGTCCCACGACAAGAACTCCACGGAGAGAACACTGCAGGGGCATCAGAAAGAAAATAGGACAGGCACCTCAGGGGGAAGGGAAGGGGGGGCACCTCAGCCACTTGAGTACACGACGCCAGATCCACGAGGGGACTCCATGACCACTGGCCCATCCTGGGGAGAGCAAAGCCACAGTCCAAACAGTCCATACAGTGGGTGGCCTGCCCACTGGCCCATCCTGGGGAGAGCAAAGCCACAGTCCATACAGTCCATACAGTGGGTGGCCTGCCCACTGGGCCATCCTGGGGAGAGCAAAGCCACAGTCCATACAGTCCATACAGTGGGTGGCCTGCCCACTGGGCCATCCTGGGGAGAGCAAAGCCACAGTCCATACAGTCCATACAGTGGGTGGCCTGCCCACTGGGCCATCCTGGGGAGAGCAAAGCCACAGTCCATACAGTCCATACAGTGGGTGGCCTGCCCACTGGGCCATCCTGGGGAGAGCAAAGCCACAGTCCATACAGTCCATACAGTGGGTGGCCTGCCCACTGGGCCATCCTGGGGAGAGCAAAGCCACAGTCCATACAGTCCATACAGTGGGTGGTCTGCCCACTGGGACATCCTGGGGAGAGCAAAGCCACAGTCCATACAGTCCATACAGTGGGTGGCCTGCCCACTGGGCCATCCTGGGGAGAGCAAAGCCACAGTCCATACAGTCCATACAGTGGGTGGCCTGCCCACTGGGCCATCCTGGGGAGAGCAAAGCCACAGTCCATACAGTCCATAACAGACCCCACTGCCACTGGAGGAGGCAAGTTGGCCAGAGGACATCCTGCAGCCCTGCCCGAGATAGATCCTGCCCTGCCACGTCTGCCAAAGGGCCAGCGGTTCTTGCCCTGAAGGGCCCAGTTCAGCGGTTCTTGAGACGGCGGGGCCCAGTTCAGCGGTTCTTGAGACGGCGGGGCCCAGTTCAGCGCTTCTTGCCTTGAAGGGCCCAGTTCAGCGGTTCTTGAGACGGTGGGGCCCAGTTCAGCGGTTCTTGAGACGGCGGGGCCCAGTTCAGCGGTTCTTGAGACGGCGGGGCCCAGTTCAGCGCTTCTTGCCTTGAAGGGCCCAGTTCAGCGGTTCTTGAGACGGCGGGGCCCAGTTCAGCGGTTCTTGAGACGGCGGGGCCCAGTTCAGCGGTTCTTGAGACGGCGGGGCCCAGTTCAGCGGTTCTTGAGACGGCGGGGCCCAGTTCAGCGGTTCTTGAGACGGCGGGGCCCAGTTCAGCGCTTCTTGCCTTGAAGGGCCCAGTTCAGCGGTTCTTGAGACGGCGGGGCCCAGTTCAGCGGTTCTTGAGACGGCGGGGCCCAGTTCAGCGGTTCTTGAGACGGCGGGGCCCAGTTCAGCGGTTCTTGAGACGGCGGGGCCCAGTTCAGCGGTTCTTGAGACGGCGGGGCCCAGTTCAGCGATTCTTGCCTTGAAGGGCCCAGTTCAGCGGTTCTTGAGACGGCGGGGCCCAGTTCAGCGGTTCTTGAGACGGCGGGGCCCAGTTCAGCGGTTCTTGAGACGGCGGGGCCCAGTTCAGCGGTTCTTGAGACGGCGGACGGTCTATGGCCAACTGCTAATTGCCTGGTGGTGCCCTCCTGGGCAGCGGGGATGGTGCTCCTTCACTGCCCACCTGGGCTGTGGGTGGTGGGGCCCTCCTGGCCAGCTGGGCTGGGTCCTCCCTGGGCAGCGGCTATGGGGGTGGTGGGCTCACCCGGGGCAGCTGTGCCGGTTCCTCCCGGGGCAGCGGCTATGGGGGTTGTGGGCTCCTCCTGGGCAGCAGGCCTGCTGCCTGACCTCTCCAACTTGCTGCCCTTGCCCTCCTTAGTCGTCGGCCTGTGGCCCTTTCCTCCCTTTGGAGCTGTGGCTGGTGACTGTCTCTGGGTGGTGTCCGGGGGGGATGTAGAAGGCGGGCTCCTGCGGCGACCCTTCCGCCTTCTGCTCCTCTTCCCAGGGGGTGGGCTGGCTGTCCCCTTGCTGCTGGGCGAAGATCCAGACATGCGGGCTGGCGGGCTCCAATACCCCTGCACCCTTGTCAAGGGGGCTGCAGGGCTGGTGGTGGCTGAGGTGCTCTTCTTACCCCGACGAGAAGGAGGGGGGGGCTCAGGGTCAGGAAAGAAGTTAGTAGTGGCGAGGAAGAGCTTCTTGGGACAATGGAGAGTGGTAGGTACAGTGGGAATGGGAGTGGAGGGAGAGGATGTGGTTGTAGGTGAGTCACGTTTGCTGTCTTTGGGTGCAGGTGCAGGAGGGATAGGCTGTCGTGAGGTGGATGGCTGTTGGGTGGGTGGGTGGCTGCGTTTGTGTGGTGTGGAAGAGGGGGTGACAGACACAGTGGGAGAGGACACAGGGGACGTGTAAATGGCAGTGGGGGTGGTGACTGCACGTGTGCGGACTGGAGTGGAGGGTGTGCTGGTGATGGAAACACTGGCTGATGGTGAGGTGAATGGAGGTGTGAGTGTAGACGTCACAGGGAGGGAGGAGGGAGACGAGGAGGTGGGGGTCACAGAGGTGGTAGTGACTGTTGGCATGTCTGCATCGGAATGTTGCGTGTGTGAATGTCTGCGTGATCTGTGGAGCTTATGTTTGGATGAGCTTCTCTTGGGTGTTGAGGTGTGTGCAGGCTGGTCTGATGGTGTGGGTGGGACAGGCAGAGGAACAGGAGACTGGGAGGAGGGAGTTAGTAGAGGCAGGCAGGAGACAGGGACAATGGCTGCCGTCAGTGCTGAGGCCAGAGCCTGGAACGATCGCTGATGGGCAGCCTGACCCGAATGAATGCCCTCCAGGTACGCATTGCTGCGATGAACCTCCCTCTCCACCCCCTGGATGGCATTCAAAAGGGTAGTCTGCCCAACAATGAGCGTTCGGAGGAGGTCAATGACCTCCTCACTGAGGGCAGCGGGGGTAACAGGGGCAGGGCCTGAGGTGCCTGGGGCGAAGGAGATGCCCGGCTTCCTGGCAGAGCGGGCACGGGGCGAACGCGGAGGGGCTGCTGGGAGGGCGGAGATGGTGCGCTGGGTGGCGGCTGTACCTGTAATGGCGGGGGGCACGGATGGTGCCACCCCCGCAAGGGAGCCCCCTTCCGAGGACGTGTCCGTGTCGCTGCAGGGTCCAGTCGTCCCCGTCGTGGAGCTCCCCTCGCCCTCCGTCTCACTGGTCCAGTCTGACTCTGTGGCATGGCCCTCCTGGGCCATGTGAGATGCAGCTCCCTCCTGCCCCGATGCCACTTCTCCTCCGCCTGATGATGCTGATGCACACAAGCACAGAAAGACAAACAAAAAGGGGGGGGGAGAGAGAAATAAAGGGATATTGAGTACATGGATCTCCGGTACAGTTAGCGGACATGACAGACACAGATGCCCCCTGCACTAAGTTGCGCACTTGGGGTACGCTACGCATTCCGTGGAACATGGCCTACACGCCTAGAGTTGACAACTGCACCCATGGATGACACGGCCCAGGGATGGCTGTACTGACAAACTACTGAGGGTGGTGGCTGGGGACACAGGGGCTTACGGGGGTGCCCAGCCTACAGATATCGCCCTGGCCTAGGGGGACCCCCAGCCCTCCTCCCCCACCCAGACACCTCCACTGCGCGACAACAGAGTAGATAATGCTTGTACTCACCCCCTTGTGTCTGCTGTGCTGCCCTCACGCGCCCATCCAATTCAGGGTAGGCCACCGCCAGGATCCGGAACATCAGGGGGCTCAGTTGACGGCAGGCACCCCGCCTACGTTGGGAGGCCATCCCCAGCAGAGACTCGGCGGTCTTCTTGGTCCCGCGGCGGATGTCCTCCCACCTCTTGCGGCAGTGGGTGCCCCGTCGATGGTGGACCCCCAGGGCCCGGACTTCCTTGGCGATGGCACGCCAAATCCCGATCTTCTCATGGGCGCGGACCTATGTGACACGTAAAGGGAGGGAGAAATACCACGTTCAAGTTTCTCAGCATTTTCCTTTCCAGTGGCCCAACGCCCCCCATCCCCGCCAGGCCCCCCGCCATGCCCAACATGCCCCCCATCCCCGCCAGGCCCCCCGCCATGCCCAACATGCCCCCCATCCCCGCCAGGCCCCCGCCATGCCCAACATGCCCCCCATCCCCGCCAGGCCCCCCGCCATGCCCAACATGCCCCCCATCCCCGCCAGGCCCCCCGCCATGCCCCCCGCCATGCCCAACATGCCCCCCATCCCCGCCAGGCCCCCGCCATGCCCAACATGCCCCCCATCCCCGCCAGGCCCCCCGCCATGCCCAACATGCCCCCCATCCCCGCCATGCCCAACATGCCCCCCATCCCCGCCAGGACCCCCGCCAGGCCCCCCGCCAGCCCCAACATGCCCCCCATCCCCGCCAGGCCCCCAAGCCAGCCAGTGGCCCCAAATCCATATTGAATTAAACTCACTTGTTGGTCTGGAGGACCGTAGAGTAGCGCATACTGGGGGAGGACCCCATCCACAAGTTTCTCCAACTCCTCTCCAGTGAAGGCAGGGGCCCTTTCCCCAGTCGCAGCAGCCATTGTCCCTTCCAGACCGAGGTCACAGCAACACTTGCAGTATAGGTCCTCTCCTGTGAAAGTTCAAGTCGCAAGTGGATAAGTAGATAGAAAATGGTGGTCACGTCCGCGGCGGTGCGTACCGCGGCGGTGCGTCCCGCCACCGCCGGCGCCCTTCGCCATTGGCTCCTGAAACCCATAGGCTTCAATGTTAACCAATGCGGCTTCGCGCCGCGGTCTTCGCCCGCCGCCCGCCGCGGTGTGCCACGCCAGCGCATTGACCTCACATCCCATTGTCACACTTCACAGGTCAGGCAGCCGCCATTTCCAGGGCCCACATGGCTCAATTTCAACTGCGTCACACAGGCCTAGGCCTTGCATAGCCACTCAGACACGCCATTCACTGCATAGAGAATCGTATACTGTGCTAGCTGTGAGTACGTACCTGTGGGTTGCCTGACTGTGTGCTCCATGTTGTCCTTCCTAGGCACCGTCCGCTGGGTTGGGCGAGGAGACGGATGAATCCTCCCGTGTACCGACCGCTGGTGGACCTGTCGACAATGGAAGAACGCCACATTATCCTGACCTACCGTCTTAACCGTGCCACTATCCATGAACTGTGTGCCCAGCTGGAGCCCGACCTGATGTCCCCCATCCGCCAACCCACAGGGATTCCCCCTCTGGTGCACGTCATGTCAGTACTACATTTCTTGGCAAGTGGGTCATTTCAGACAACCGTGGGAATTGCTTCCGGGATGTCTCAGCCCATGTTTTCGAAGGTGTTATCCAGAGTGTTGTCTGCCCTGATGAAATCCGTGAGGAACTACATCATTTTCCCTGAGGTGGGCGAATTGGCTACAGTGAAGGGTGATTTCTACGCCCTTGGACATATTCCCAACGTAATTGGTGCCATTGATGGGACCCATGTGGCTTTGGTTCCCCCAAGAGACAGGGAGCAGGTGTACAGGAACAGAAAAAGTTACCATTCAATGAACATCCAGGTGGTGTGTTTGGCTGACCAGTACATCTCGCATGTAAATGCCAAATTCCCAGGGTCAGTGCATGACGCCTACATCCTCAGGAATAGCAGCATCCCTTACGTGATGGAACAGCTACAGAGACACCGTGTATGGCTAGTGGGGGACTCTGGGTACCCCAACCTGTCGTGGCTACTGACCCCAGTAAGGAATCCCCGGACCAGGGCAGAGGAACGGTACAATGAGGCCCATGGGCGTACTAGGAGGGTGATCGAACGCACCTTTGGCCTCCTAAAGGCCAGGTTTAGGTGCCTGCATATGACCGGTGGATCCCTAATGTACTCACCTAAGAAGGTGTGTCACATCATCGTGGCCTGCTGCATGCTTCACAACCTGGCTTTGCGCCGCCAGGTGCCTTTCCTGCAGGAGGATGGTCGAGACGGTGGTGTTGTGGCAGCGGTGGAACCTGAGGAGAGTGACGAGGAGGAAGACGACGGGGCTGAAACAGACAACAGGGACAGAATCATTGAACAGTACTTCCAATAGGACACAGGTAACATTTCAAAGATAATTTAGTAAATGTTAACTACTCTGCAGCATCTCTGCTGCCTGTCTATTTGCCCCAGTGTATGATGACTGAGTTTTGGCTTTTCCCTCCCTATTTCAGATCTGGGGTCCCCACTACGAGTCCTGTGCTTCGTTTCCCCATGGACTACAGCTTTGTGGCAGCTGTTTGTTGACTTCACCATGTACAAGGACATATTTGCACTGTCATGTCAATTACAATCTATTGAAATCACAGCCAGACTCCTGATATTTTGGTGCAAAATAGGTGTTTATTGAAGTGCTCAAAATGGGATGGGTGGTTTCAAGTGGGTGGGGGCTATGGTGAAGGAATGTCCATGGCAGAGTCCAGAGTAACAGTCACACAGGTGCATTGTCCAGAGGCCTGTGGAGAGATGGAGCATGGGCAGTTCAAGGATGGACAGGGTGACAATGTGGGACAGTGGGATGACATCAGGTGGTATCCTTTGCTGGCGGGGGTCTTGACATCCTACTCTGTCTTCTTGCGAGATCTCAGGGCCCTCTTGCGGGGTGGTTCTTCTCCTGCAGGAGGTGGGGGTCTGGTGGGCTGCTGCTGTGCGGGGGCCTCCTGTCCACTAGCGCCGGCGGAGGTGGATGGCTGTTCTTGGTCCAGGCTAGTGGCAGGGGCCCTTGGGTGTTGTTCAGTGTCCGCCCTGCTGTTTACGAGGTCCTGCAGCAGCCCTACCATGGTAACCAGGGTGGTGTTGATGGCTCTGATGTCCTCCCTGTACCCCCGATAGTGTTCCTCCTGCAGCACCTGGATCTCCTGGAACCGGGCCAGTACCGTCGCCATCGTCTCCTGGGAGCGGTTGTATGCTCCCATGATGGTGGTGAGGACCTCGTGGAGAGTGGGTTCCCTGGGCCTCTCCTCCCCCCCCTGTCGCACAGCTGCCCGCCGAGTTGCCCTGTTTCGCTGGGCCTCTGCCCCCTGGCCGGTGTGCCCACTACCACTGCCCCCAGGTCCCTGTTGTTGTTGGGGTGGTGGGTTATCCTGGGTGCCCTGTAGTGGTAGACACACCGCAGATTGACGCGCCCTGGAGACAGAGGCATGGGCCCGCTGGGTGGGAGCTGTGCTGGTGTTCCCAGAGGGGTTAGGGTCTGTAGTGGCCTGGGCCTGTGTGAGGGGAACCGACTGTACAGAGGTCCCCGATGGTCCGGGCTGGTCATCGGTGTCCAGATCGACAGAGCTGCTGTCATCGCTGACGGCCTCTTGGGTGGGGGGTGTGGATAATTCTGGCCCCTCCGCCGCGGTGTGTTGACGGTCGGGTCCTGCAGGGGTATAGAGGTATGGTTATAGTTTCAATGTGTGGCATATGGGTGTATCTGTGGGTTCTCGTGTCCCCAAGTGCTGGCATTCGTGTGTGGGGGCTTTGGTGAGGGTGGCTTGTGGGGGGGATGTGTATATGCATTGGGCATGCTTTGGTGATGGGTGTCCATGCTTAGTGGACGCATGCAGGCCTAGGTTTTGGGATGTGTGGGTTGTGATGGTGAGACATTGGCGGGGAATAGGTGTGCTGGGGGTGGGGGTGAGGATGGTGGTGGGGGTGAGGATGGTGGTGGGGTGAGGGTGGGGGTGAGGATGGGGGTGGGGGTGAGGGTGGGGTTCGAGGATGGGGGTGAGGGTTGGGGTCTGATTTGGCATGCAGGTGGGGGGGAAGCAGTATTGAAGCTTCAACTTACCAGTATCCATTCCTCCGCCGACTCCTGCGAGGCCGTCAGGATGCAGGATGTTCAAGACTTCCTCCTCCCATGATGTGAATTGTGGGGGTTGAGGTGGGGGTCCTCCGCCAGTCTTCTGCACGGCGATGTTGTGCCTGGATACCATGGAACGCACCTTCCCCCGTAGGTCGTTCCATCGCTTCCTGATGTCTTCCCGATTTCTGGGGTGCTGTCCCACTGCGTTCACCCTGTCGACAATCCTCTGCCATAGCTCCGTCCTCCGGGCAATGTTGGTGTATTGTATCTGTGTGCCGAACAGCTGGGGCTCTACCCGAACGATTTCCTCCACCATGACCCTGAGTTCTTCGTCTGTGAAGCGGGGTTGTCTTTGGGGTGCCATGGGGTGGTGTGTATGATGTGTGGGGTGGAGTATGTGTATTTAAGTGAGTTGAGTGTGGTGGTGTGTGTTGTTTTGTGTGTGGATAGTGTGTGGGTGATGGTGTTGAGTGGCTGTGGCTGTTATGTTTTGGATGCTGGTGTCTCGCTCTTGTCTTCTTTACGAATTTTTAAGCGTAGGGGTTTGTGGGTGATGTGGGTGTGTGTTTTATATTGTATTGTGTGTGTGGGAGTGGTGTGTGTATGTGTATCAGGTGTGTGGGATTCAAATCGTCCAATGTGGCTGAGTTTTGTTCGTTTGTGTGTATTCTGACCGCGCCGGTGTGTCCCGCCAATGGAATACCGCGTTTGAATGACCGCCGCGTGGATTCGTTGGTCGTAATGGCATGGGCGTATTTCTGTTGGCGTGACGGTGGAGGTTTGGTCACCTCCACCTTTCCGCCGACCGCTGGTCTGGCGGTCTGTTGTGGCGGTCGGATTTTCGGAGGTTTGCCTTCTGCGGGTCAGAATGACCGTGGCGGGTTTCCGCGACCGCGGCGGGATTATGGAGGATTTCTGACCGGCGGTAGGCGCCTTTTACCGCCGAGGTCAGAATGACCACCTCTGTATCCTAAGTTAAGCCTTGTCGCTCGTTGCCAAGCTACCAAGGGTTGAGCTGGGTTTAATTTACTCAGACCTGAGGAGGTTAGTGGCCTATTGCTAAGTGTAGGTACCTACCTGCCCTTACCAATAACCCATTTTCCAACACTTGTCTTTTCTTTTTTTCCCATCTGAGTAATGTCTCTTAATATTCATGCACCACTGCAGTCCCTCAATTGGCTTTTAAATTCAAAACTACTATATTAGCTCAAGCCACTGCAACCTGACCCTTTCAGGTCCACCTTCTGGGCTGCCTTCCTCTCCATACCTTGTGTACTGCAGTCTTTTTGATAGTGCTTGGTGGGAAAGGTTCTGTCTGAAGTAATGCCTTCTCCCTTGCATCTAGCCTAGATACCCAAAAGAGGGGAAACATAAGCACTTTTTGTTGTGCCTTCCCTGTTAGAGCCTACTAAGACTAAGTAGGAAATAAGGGCAGCACATCTGTCTATGGCCCTCTTCCAAATTCTCTCTGGCATATTCCTCATTCCTTTCTCTAACCTTTGTGAAATTGAAGGTGATAAATCATTGACCCCATAGATCTATATGTTAACTGTTAGTTTTGAAAGCAGTATATTCTTGCTGGTTGCAAATGTGCTGCTTGTAGGTGGTAATTACTGACTCCTAAGTAAGGATCTGATTTAGACTTTGGCAGATGGGTACTCCACTACAAATGTGACATATCTGACATCTGCCTTATTGAAAATGCATTATGTCCTAAATACACTTGTTATTAGGTGAATGGGAATCCCTAACATTTGTGGTAGGGTACCCATCTGCCAAACAGTAAGTCAGTCACAATGTACTTAATTGTATTTAGAAGTGGTGTCAAGCTTGGTGGTACACCAATGCCATTTCTAAGTTGACCCAGGAGAAACTATATGAGCTTGTAGAGCAGCGGACCCATAAAGTATCTATTCAGTTCAGTGATATGGATCTTGAGTTGGGTTGCAACCTTGCCATTTCTAGTTGGGCCCCGAAGATTATTAATTACCTTGCTACTAACAGATAATTATGTAATAGTCTGAAAGCTACTATTTGAGGCATGTTGCAACTATGCATTTCAAATTGGGCATCAAGGAATATTAATTGCCTTTAAACTCATAAATAATTAATTATTTGTTGATTTGGAAACTGCATCTTTCGGTAGGTTTGCATTGTGACACTTCTCTGTGGACCCCCAAGACTCTAATATATCCCATGGTTTCACAGCAGCATGTTCACGTGGGCTGTGCCTTAACCACTTGTATGGGTACCTATTAGATTTGTATTTACCTTATGAACCCATATCTCCTAAAGCATTACAGTGGTGTACCTTCACAATATCTAAGGGGACCCCATAGATTCTTAAGAAACTGGCTGGTGTTTGAAGTTGTGCCTTCCACCCTTTTCTTCCATCTGGTCAAAGTTCTACTGATCCTTGAAAAGAACATTGAAAAAAGATCAAAAGGCATACAAGCCACTGCTGAAACACAGGAATGCCCAATGTTAAGGGACGCTAGTCATCTTGGCTCCATCTACATGCATAGCTTCTTTTCTTCAGGGGTCATATTTTCTTCCTGAGACGTTTTTCACACGTCTAACCATTCTGTTCCACTTCAGCTCCAGCCAGTTCACTTTACTGTGTGTACTCCCAACTGTGACATCTCTGGAAATCTTTCTTCTTCCAGCAGCAGCTCAGTCCCCATTCTACACTCAATATTTTCTAACAACCAATCCAGTTGAAGACCTGCTCGGATTCCAAGCCCCCACTGCATCACAAGGTTCAGCTTTTCATGTCCACCTATTAAACTGTCCTCAAGGATGTCCAGACCAGGTATCCAGATGTAGGTAGGAAAGTTTACAGAAAATTCCTATTTTGGGGATAAACACTGCCCTCTATCAGACCACTGTGCTGTGACCACTTTCCATACATCTGTTCCCCTACTTCACTTCCATTCATATAAAACTAACACTTCCCTTCTACAAGTATCCTGTTCGAACCATAATGACATATATAAGCAAATAAACCAATTCACAGGTGTTGGATCTGGCCCTTTCTGTAGGATCATACCTAAACTTTTGCTCTCATCCTCTTGTTTTCTGAACCTGTTTTGTTGACCTATAGGACTCTGCACACTTTACCACTGCTAACCCCCAGTGCTAAAGTACTTGTGCTCTTTCTTTTAAACATGGTAGAACTGACTTACACACAATTGCCACATTTAATTTAATCGTAAGTCCCTTGTAAAGTGGTACTACATGTAGCTAGGGCCTGTACATTAAATGTTACTAGTGGACTTTCAGCACGGATGGTGGCACTTGGCATAACCCTCGATATGTGAAATATGGTAGCATCGGCCTAATCTGGCCCTGTAACACTGGGGAACTACCAACACATATGTTGCCCCATGCATAGACACCTTCGGCTCACTATGCAGGAGGTTATTCTCCCGTAGATGAGGTGATCTCCAGAGGTGTCACCAGCTGCCTGGGCTTCAGCTTACCACCTCATACCCTCTTGTGTTGGGCACTTTTTCTGTGCCTTGCAGAACTCCTTTCTGAACAGCCTACCCTCAAGCTGCCATTGAGCAAGCTCAGGTAGGTCTACTAGGGAAGTAATGTCCTCCCGGTATGCTCCAGGGTGGCCTATACTGGAGCCCAATCCACCTGTACTATGAGAGTTCCAGGGGCTGCTTTCCCCATCCCGTTGCCCTTTCCTTTATTGGCAGCTGCCCAGCCATTTTTCCATGCTCCAGAGTTCCTTGACTCCCTTCCTGGGCAGCCATGGACCTTAGGGTCAATCGGACCCACTCAGATAGCCCCAATATTTCCAGGGATGACCTTGGTCCCACTTCCTTCCCGGCAGTACGCACCAGATTATTGCCAAGCAAACAATCCACAGGCTTGGCTTGGCATGTCACCCACCTACCCTAAGAGAACCTGAGCACCCCACCTTCAAAGGGTGCCAGAGTCACTGAATAGTGGCTCTCACAGTTATCTGGTATTATAACCTGGTGAAGTGTTTTGGGGATCACCTACTCTGAGGATACCAGATGACACCTGGCAGTAGTCATGCTCGCTCCTGTGCCTCTCAGAGCCTCCACCCTCTCCCTATTAATGGTGAACCACTGTCCACAATTTGAAGCATTAGAAGGCATGTGAACTTTAGACAGGATATCTCTGTCACCAAGAGATACTAGAGTATTTTTGCTCCCCCCACAAACTGGGGTGTTATCCTCCCTAAGTGCTACACTGGTCAATACAGGGGTACACCCACTGTTGGGGAGCTTTGCCCTCTTGAGGCACTTGGCATATCCCTTAGTATGCACATCTGGTCAACACTCATATCAAGTAGGAACAAATTACCAGTATTTCATACACAAATCCTTTTGTCTGGTCAGATTGGGGCAGGGTCCCTTATCCCTTTTGAACTAGTTTGGGGGCCTTGAGAGAACTTATTTTTGAGAGCCCTCCCCAGATACCTTATTGGACATTCTGGTACTGCCACAGCACCCTGTGTCCTTAGCAGGATCCCTGGGGTCAGTGAGCTTACTATAATCATGCACTTGGCACTATGCAGAGGTTTAAGCATCCCTGTCTCTGTGAGGAGCTGAATATCTTTATCTGAGCACACTGTTACTGTTCGCACTTGACCACGATAATCTGCACGCACTATGAGTGTAGGATTCGAACACCACTATGATCACACACTATGCAGAGGTTCCTGTGATCAAACATTACATCTGTGGAGACGTGAACATCACAGCAACCACACACTATCTCTGTGGGGACTTAAGCATCCCAATAATCACGTACTATCTCTGTGGGAACTTGAAAATCATTAGCTTTAAACACTATCACTGTATGTACTTCACCATGATAACAGCACTCTATGTCGGCAGGTACTTGAACCCCACTATAATGACACACTATGTGGAGGTTTAAACATACCAGTAATCACACACTATCTCTATGAGGACCTGCACATCAGTATCTTCATCCACAATCACTGTATGGATTTTGCCATGAAAATCTCCACACAATATATTGGTAGAGACTTGAACACCATTATAGTCACAGTGTATGTGGAGACTTGTAGATCCTTACCTTATAAGCACATCATTTTCGTACACTAACTGACTTAAGCATCATTGTCTTCATGCACTGTGTGGTGAGTTGAACATTATCTTCATACACTATCTTCAGGGCCACAGTAACGATGTGTTTCTGCTGCTTTTTTGCATAGGTTTGCCACAATTGCCACATAATCAATCAGCTGCTGTTTAAACTGCAGATTTTGACAGAAATAAATAATTTCTAACTCAAATGAATCAAAAGTGACTAAAATGCTTTGACGTTGGTTGGTGTACATTAAAAGGCCCCTTGCAAAGGTTAACAGGTCATCTTTCACTTGCTTTGTTCTGAGTTTGATTATTAAACTGGCACTAATGAGGGGAATAATTTACCTAGATTGTGCTTCCATGTATACTAATTTCAACTTAATGAAGTAACATTATCAAAAATGTGCTGTATTATGCTGTCGAATTTGGTTTTCTTTGCTACACAGTACATAATTTGATCCTTTGCTGCTGCATATTTCCAGTGGCTTTGACTACATTTATGGGGACTTGAGGATGCTTACTCGTACACACCATCTCCATGAGCTCTTGGACACCACACACAATCCCTGGGGGGACTTGAACATCACTATAAACGCTCACTATCTCTGTGGGAACTTGATTATCACTATCTTCTCACACTATGGGTCTCGTTATGAGTTTGGCGGTATACCATACCGCCATCAGACCGCCTGTGCGTCCTGAAAGCCTGAACCCCACCGACCCTATTATAGTTTCAACAGGGGAACAGGGCCTTAACATTGCATCCAGCTCCTAATGGAGCTGGCTGCAGTGTGACGGTGAGCGGGTGCAGGAGCACCCTTCGTGCATTCCATTGCTCATAATTCAGGCAGTGGAATGTGCGATGGGGCTGTGCATGGGTGGACCCTGCACTACCCATGACAAGTGCATGTCCAGTGGAGGGGCCCCCAAGGCCCCCCAGAATCCCCCATTCCGCCAGCCTTTCCATGGCGGTGTTTATCGACATGGACAGGCTGTCAGATGGGGACAAGTAATTCCCAGGGCAGCGCTGCTAGTAGCGCTGCCCTGGCGGATTACAACTGGCGGGACTGCCAGGCTGCAGGCTGGTGGCAGCCCGGCGGTGTCAGCTGATGGACCGTGGCAGCTCTGGCATAGTCATAATGTGGTGGTCGGACCACCACAACTGTGGTGGTCTGACCTCCACCGTGACCCTGGTTGTCTAGTGACATAATTTCTTCCCGTTCCACTATGGAGCAGGGCATTCTACGACCTACCGGATACGTGGGAGCACTGATGTAGTCTTCTCAATGTGAATCACTGGAGGGGTAGGAGTGGTAGGGTCTTGGGTGAGTTAAAAATACCTGTCTCCTAGTAATTCCAATGATTTAATAGACCTCTTGGAGGTGGTATGATAAAAAGAGGGCTGCGGAAGTGGGGGATGTAATGTACCTGACTTCCTAGTCTACATGTTTTGGAGCCTTATCCCTAGGCTCCTCTTCAGGACCAAGGTAGGCAATCATGCACTACCTCAATGAAGATTTGACCATCATTATCTTTACACACTATCGGTGTAGAGACTTGAAAGTATTCTTAACACCGAGGTGACTTGAACATACTTCACAAACAATCTCTGTACACCTTCTGAACAACTAAACTGCTCACCTGCCTGGTTGCAAATGTGCCTGGGTGAGGGGGTGGCTTTGTACTGAACTGGGGGACAGCCTTCTTGCCAATCAGAGGTGGTGTGCCCTTTGAAGCTCACTGACTTGTTGTTCCCCTTCACTAGTGTTTCTGGCATGGAGGGAGGTGTGGCTTCCTTCCCATCCAGGTCATTGTCCTCACTCCTGGGATTCAGAGGGTCAGAATCCAGTGTTGGTAGCAGCATCTACGAGATGACAGCCAGAACACAGGAAAACAGGGGTAGCTCAGTGGGCAACATTTAAGCTTGCTTTCTAGGTCAATGCTACATCGCACTCAATACAAGATTTGTGTCAGGGGTGAGATGGCATATTGTATGATACCAAACATGACCCATTTCAGAGGTATCATAATGGAGCTAGTGACCTTGGATTTGCCTGGGTGCCAATCTGTATTATCCTATGGTTCGTTGGTCACTTATAGTAATCTTTATTAGATAAAGCCTCTATAAGGACATATAAGCATGCACACCTTTATTATAATGTGCCTTGCATTCCCTGGTCTTCGGAGGCCTACTTAATGGGTGATTTACATATGTTGATGGCAGTGCTGGGACTGTGCCACATACGGTGTGGACAAAGTTGAGTTCAAGCAATTTCCAAGGCTCCTGCAGTCTGCACAAATGTAAACTTAAACCAAAAGTCTAACTTTATTATGAGCAAAGTTAGACTTTCACTCTAAACTTAGACATTTGGTCTAAACTTAGCTTTTTTACCTTTGTGAATCCAGCCTGACATCTGTGGGGACTTGAGCATCATTATCTGCACATTCTAACTGTGTGGAGATTTCAACATTATTTTCACGCAGTATCATTATGTGGACTTAAACATGCTTACCTTCACACACCATTGCTGTGAAATCTTGAACTTCCCAATAACCACACACTATCTTTGTAATCATGCATCTCTATAAGGACCTGAACATCACTATAATCACAAACAATCTGTGTGGAAACATAAACATTATCTTCACACACTGTCTCTGAGGGCAATTGAAAATATTTACTTTCACAAACCATTTCTCAGAAGGCTTTAATTTGCCAATAACCACACACACCATCTTAGTAGCCACACAAGGTATCTGTAGTGACTTGAATGTCCCAGTAACCAGACACCATCTCTGTATGGACTTGAACATCCCAATAACCCCACAACATCTCTTTTGGGACTTGAACATCCAAGTATTTGCACTCTATGTCTGTGGGGAATTAAACATCTGAATAATTATAAGCTATCTCTGTGAACTTTAATATTGCTATAATCACACACTATCTTTGTGGGAACTTTACCAAGATTAGTTCTACACACCATTTCTGTACTAGAACAATCTAATAACTATACATTATGTTTGTGGCAAGCTGAACATCTTTATCTTCACATGCTACTTCCGTGGGGGAGCTTTCATGGTGTATACAACATTCTGAGGAGTCTTGGATATTACTATGATTATTTACGACCTCCATGGGTATCATCACACACCATCCCTATGCAGACATGAACAGTACATGTAATTCCTAAGGAGATGTGATCTAATAGCTGCTTTGACATAAATTTAAGTACTCACACTGAGTTCTACTAGCCCACAGTGCTTGTTTCCATCATGGCCTCTGCCATGTATCATATCTATCTAATATGAAAAGACTACAATGGATTCTAAACTCAGCTGCCAGACTACTCCTACATGTAAAGCCACTAGCCCACATCTCCCCTGCCTTGAGGGCCCTACATTGTTTACTGGTTGTCAGACGATACACCCTCAAGCTGCTTGGCATCACCTACAAAATAATACATGCAAAAAGACCATGTTTCAACAGGAATAAAATCACCAAATACATTCAACAAAGGAACCTCCACTCAAAATTGGCACCTCACCTCAAAACCCCACCATACAAAAGACAATAGGTGGTACATCTTTCTCTGTTCATGCAGCCAAACTATAGAATTAATTAGCCACAAATATAGGATCTACGGATAAATATCATATCTTCAGCAGACTGCTCAAGAGATGGTTCTTTCCTAAATAACTGCCATACTCAAACAGCAATGCACTGCCACAGAAATTCAGCAGTTAGAGTTATTTCAAGGTGCTATAACTCATGCCCTAATGTAATTCTAACTTACGCCCCCACCATGCACTGCTAATTACTCCAGATATTACAGCATTCATGACAACTTTTATAACATGAGGATTAAAAATATAAATGAAACTTTAGCACTCATATTATGGAAGAACAAACTTTGCATGGCGGGGGCGCAAGTTTTAGTTACCTTAGGGCGCAACTTATAGTTACACACACACACACATATATATATATATATATATATGTATATATATATATATATACTCCACATGAAATTCAATGTGCCAAGTGCAAAGCGTGTAGATACAGCACAAATCGCAAGCAATACGTGCTACCAACGGGAAGGCAAGAGAATATTAAGAAATTTATAAATTGCAATTCAGCTTTTGCTATTTATGTAATTGAATGCCCATGTGGATTGCAGTATGTTGGAAGCACAATTTTTCCCCTAAAAAAATGCATTCTTGAACATTGGAGAGCAATATTGAATAAGGATGCCACATATCCAGTAGCGCGGCATTGCAATTTGATACATGATGGCAAGGTAGACAAGATGAAATTCTTTGGCTTCAACAGGGTTATGGGTACCCCAAGGGGAGGGGACAGAGAAAATCAACTAAGGAAGTTGGAGTCGGAATACATTATTCAGCTGAATAGCCGACATCCTTGGGGATTAAACAAGGATGAAGAACTTTCTATTCACATTGGTTAGTCAGATGATATAGAAGTATGTGAAAATGTATACAGGGTTTCAGATCAGGTTATTTTTAATTTTAATTTTAATTTTAATTTTATTATTTTCTTGTTTCACAGAAATGTATGTGGCTCATTCGATTATTCAAATCAATATTGTCTATAGCACGTTGATATATTGTTTAAATGGGTTAGGCTATCTTTGATGGTTATCTAAAATTACAAATAACAGTTATGAATTATGTTACTGAAATATTATTATCTTAGAATCACATTTATATGGTAATATATATAATACATACATTAATATATAAGAGGAAAAAAATTAAAAGATTTTTTCTATGTCAATGGGCCAGTGGATATATAGAGAATAGGAGGGGCCACATGTGTTGTGTTTTTTGTGAGAAGGGCCAAGGAAGAAGACCGTGATGGTTGAAACGCGTTGCCCTATGGTTTGTTCAATGGAATTATGGAGTAAATAAAGGCCAGTAATCTGCATGGAGTGCCAGTGTTTGAATTTCATGTGGAGTATATATTAAATGGGTCCTGTGCCCATTTCCAGAGCACCAACCTCGATAGGCAAGTGCTGGAAGAATTACAGGACTTTTTCTTTGATATATATATATATATATATATATATATATATAAATTGTTTTCTCCTACAAAGCCTTCCCCAATCTGCACATTGACAGCACAAATCCATTCTGACTAGTTGCTTTTGAAAAGGGATTTATTGTTCCATTCAATAAAGTGCAAAGTGTGAGTTACCACAAAGAAACCCTGGCCTATGCATTTTGGCAAAAAGCCTTCGACTGGGCCATCCCATAGTGCAGTGCAAAACATAGATATAAAGGGATCTCTTCATTTTTGTCTACACTTTCTCTTAAAGGTATAAACACACAAAAACCATGTGTGTAACCATGTAGAGCTATTCCTATACAATCAATCCTCCTCATGGCAGTATGAGAATCCAAATAATATAATGACCTTGTAATGAGTTACAGTTTATAGAATCACATGATCATTTTAATTAATTCACTCATTTTTTGATACAGTACTTATTTTGATAAAATACTATTTCTTAATAAAATGCTTATCATAGGTTTGACTCCTTAATATCATGATTATTTACATATGCTACAGCAAATAATTCACTATCTTGTACTATTAGCACATGATCATTTACTAAAATTCACTTATTTTTTAGTACAGTACTTATAAAGTGCTTTTTCTTAATAAAGTGCTTATCATCGGTTTAACTCATTGAGATCATAATTATTTACATTCACTGCAGAAAATTATTTTCTATCTTTCACTTATCAAGGATTCATTATACTTGCCTTATATAAACTAACAATTACATAACTGTCACAGTCTGATACATTCCACAAGTAAACACTTATATCTCAAAAGAAAGAGAAGATTATATAACAGACAACCTAAATATAAATTATGTGAAAAAACATGTGTGCAAAGATGGAGCAGGTGATAGGCAAAGGGATGGCATCATCGTCTTTCTTTGAATATTTACCTGTTATAAAAATCAGGGATTTCCTAACAACATTTATAATTTTCATATTATTTATAAAAGGACATGAAGTTCTACATCCGTATTCAAACCCCAAGGTATTTCCATCGTTATGATCCATCTGAATTCTTCTCTCCCAGGGGTCAGCTCTCGATCTCCCCCAATGTGGTTTTTACATGATGGATACAATAATAATGAATATCCTTATAATCTCCAGCATGGTGATCCCAAATGTGTTTGGTGATAACATAGGAGTAGTCTCTATTTGCTATTGCTCTTAAATTTTGCAATATGCGTAGTTTCAGTTTGTTTACAGTGCTACCAATGTACTTTTTGCCACATTTACATTCTAAGATAAAAACAACAAATGGGGTTTCGCATGATATCTGGTTTCTGATCCTCCTCACGGATCCATCAAAACATTTGAACTCAGTCATCCTCTTACCATACCTGCAGGCTTTGCACTTTGTGCATTTGATAAAACCTTCTGTTTGGAGCCAGCTTCTTGTTCCACTTCCTTGTGAGGGCAGATAGCTTTTGATTAGCAAGTCACTCAAAGATGGTGTTTTTCTATATGTGATCCTTGGATGTTCTATCACCCATTCTTTCAATCCTTGATCTTTCCTAATGATTCTCCAGTTCTTTCCAAGGGCTGTTCTGATTTCTTCATCTGAGCAGTTATAATCCATGATAAACCTAGTGATTTGATCCTGATTAATTTTCTATTCCCTTTCATTATTTTTAGGAACTAATAAGTCCTCCCTGTTCTTTTCCATGGCTCTTTTCATAGCATCCTCCAGTATGGATGCTGGGTATCCCCTCTTTATAAATACCAGCAACATTTCCTCACCCTGTATTTTGAAGTTGCTCAATTCAGAACAATTTCTCCTGGCTCTTAAAAATTCTTCATAGGGCATACTCTGTTTAAGTGCTTTTGGATGTGAGCTATTGGCAAATACAATGCTATTACAGCTGGTAGGCTTCTGGTATAGTTCTGTATAGATCTTCTCACAATCAATATACACTTCAATATCCAATAAGGTTATCTTTTCTTTGCTTATTTCAGATGTAAATTCTAATCCAAGCGGGTTGTTTCCCAAATTAGAAAGAGATTGTCAATAAAATGAACCCAAAGGACCAACTTGTCCAAAATCTCAGTATTTTCTTCTGTCCATATATACTCCGCTTCCAAGTGGCCCATTGTAAGGTTCGCATAAGTGGGAGTGAAGGATGTTCCCATGGCTGTTCCTTTCTCCTGGATATAATAGTTACCATCAAAGATGAATATTTTATTAGTAAGACAGACCTCCATAATTTCCAACAAGATTTGTGTGTGCTCCAATAAACTTAGTGATCTGCTGCATAGAAAGTATTCACAGGCTTTCAAGCCATCCTCATGTTTGACTGAGGTATATAAAGACACAACATCCACCGTTGCCATTATATACTCACATTTCCATGGTATTCCATTAATCCAATAAAAAAAATCCATGGAATCTCTAATGTAAGAAGGAAGTGATGCGACATATGAGAGTAAGAAAATGTCTAGAAATGTTGATGCATTTTCCAGTAATGAGTCACAGGAACTGATTATAGGATGTCCCGGAGGACCTATGTACTTAGAAGTTCATAGGTCACTGAATATTTTCTATGTAAGTTGTTTCATTTTAATGTATCAATGTGCTAGTCCCTCATCGACTATGACTTTGAGCACTGAGCAAAGAGTTACATAAAGTTTTAAATTCCCTTCTGTAACCCCAATATATAATATTTTCTGGCCCATTATTAACTCAATTCATCTATTGTGTACCCCTAGTATTTGTGCAGTCATTCAGAATAATACAATTATGGTGTTAGTTGTGTGTATTGCTGATAAAATAAACATTTAGCTGTGTGCTCTTGACTGTATTCAATAGCAAATGGTAATTATGAAGCAAGTCCCCACAAAGATGGTAACATGTTCAAGTCCCCACAAGGATGGTTCTGTGTGCATGATTAAAAAACAACATTTTTGCAAATTTCAAGCTGGTATCTGTATTATGATTTTTTTTTTTAACATGATTCTGTTATTGGTATATTTTTTAAACATTAAATGGGGAAAGGTTAGTCCCCACAAGGCAAGTATCCATGCAAAGGGTCTCATTTATGAGGCCCATGGCACAAGGCAGCACAGCAAGTATCTTGCTGCACAGGCCTGTGCCACCAGGAAAGGGCAACAAGGTGCCTTATCTTCAAGATACAGTGTATTTCTGTCCTCTCCCCCTACGCTAGCGCACAAATGGCTGCCTAGTGCCAATGCAGGCACCCTTGCATCATGGTGTTGTGGGGGTGATTGTTTTTTGTGCTGGGACGGCTACCTTCCTACACAAAAACAATCACAAGAGGTGTTTTCTTTTTTCTATGTTTGCTGCAGAACACAGCACACATAAAAAGAGGAAAACTGGGGAGAAATAAAGTTATTTCTCACGGTTGCATCATTCTTACGCTGCTCCTGAGGTGGCGTAGGAATCTACTGCATTCAGAGACTTGTAAATCTGGGAATGAGTCAGATTCCTTCGGGTTCCATGGGTGTTGCGTGGGAACACCCCAAGCAACACCTATGGGATGCCGCTTTAGCGCAGTGTTATGCATGAAAGGGGTCCAAATTTACAAGACAATGAAAAGCCAAAGTGGCTTTGGGTGGTCTTGTAAATATGGACTGACACACTGCGTCACCGGAGTGTAAAAAGAAATGACGCTCCGGTGGGGCAGTGTGCCGCTGGGGCCTCATAAATGAGGCCGTTGTTCTCCACGAGGATGGTAACACGTGTGTGTCTGTATTTGTGTGTGTGATCCACTTTCATACCAGGTAAATGCATTCTTTACAAAATCATTTGCATTTGAATGCCACATAGTTTGGTTTTCTGTACCACTTATTTAGACAACCCTTCACATGACATGACCCTCCATCGCTGCATAATTCTGGTGGCTCTGACCATAATATTTGGACAGTATGTGCCCTGCTCATGAATGCAGTTTCAAAGCACCTTAAGTAGTACACCTGTAGTACATTTTTACATACTCCTTCATGCATGTATAAATATGCCGCAACATGTCTAAAAAATAAATAAAGTAGGAATATTCATATGCAGTTAGTGCAAATAAAAAGGACTGTGCCCTCTTTCCACTTGAGGAAGCTGGATGTTTTTAGGGCCAATTCATAAAGGCACATAAAATACGTTACTGTAGTATTCATAAATGTTTTTTATGAATCGGCCAATATGACATCAAATATAAATGTGCGATTCCAAGCCAATTCGATCAAGACGCCTCTATTTAGATCACAGCAGAATATTCACAATGTTCTGCTATTGTGAATAAGATGATCAAATATGAATGAAAAATAGTCTGACCTTCCAACCCATACACTGAATGCTACAAAGTAAGGTACATGATATTCAGCATCAAAGACACCCTCTTGGTTTAAATTTATCTGTAAATTCCTCAACAGAGTTTGAACACAAACCCTTATTACATTTGCAGGCAGCTATTGCTGGACCTCTTTTGAAAACCATTTGGACTGTTTATTTTATGAAAGGTGAGTGTATTTTATTAGCTGTCAAGGCTGGAAGATGGAAAACAGCGACCTAATGACACAACGTTTCATGAGAGGATAAACTGTACTCTACAAAGACGAGGGTTTCTGGCAAGTTGTGATTCAAACTATGCCAATGGGACTCCTTGGCAGAGAGAAGAAGCCTTCCCAGCACAGAAACTGGATCCAGAATGATTGCAGTCATTCCGTTGATTGAAAGCCTCTGAGAATCGGAGCCTTCTTCGTTTTTTTCCTCCTTAAGATTTGTTCAGATTTAAACCCTAGGATAAAAGCTGAATTGGCGTACATGCAAGACAGCGCTGGGGGATATGAAAAAAGAAAAGCAGAAACTAAAGGGAAGAAAGGGGGAGAGCAATATAAATGCCGGTGTGATTAATTTTGGCCAAGCAGTGCTGAACACAAGATAATATGCTCCAGCCGAGAATGCAATTATTGATTATCCCTAATGAACTCTTCTTTCAGACTCACTATTAAACTAAAAAAGGTGTTTTTCATATCAATTCATTTGATATGATAGAATGAGTGGGAAGAGCCAGACCGAAATGTAACACCATCTCTTTAATACTAAAACGTATTATATGTTTATTATATAATAATGAGTACGTCCTCATCCAGCCTCTATACCAGCTGAGCCTTGCTCTAAGGAAAGCCTGATGAGCATTCAAAATGATCTCTCTTGCGAGTTTTAAAGGACAAACCAATGTTTAGACCATAGAGGGGAGCATCTCGATATGGTACGACTACAACTTGTATTTAACAACCCTAGTTATAGTTACACGAGATATTCCATTCATAGATTATAAACATCTCCTTATTACACTATACTACCAAAAAATAAAAGTAAAACAATAACAGTTTCTACTGATGTCACTATAGGAAATTGATAGGAAAACAGATGATCTTAAAGAATAATATATACAATAGATAGAAAACTGAACTACAGAAATTGTTGTCGAGAAATGTCATTAAATATATTGCCATATAGGGCAACATTTTCAGGAGAGGAATTGTTGCTTGAGAGTTAAGTCATTGCATAGTCACATTGCCATAATTGAGGGTGCACAGTTCTGTTAATTCTTTTTCAGGGTCTAGGACTGTACCCTTTGATAGGGCATGGCCTTTTAGCTCATCAGGATTAGTGTATGGAGAAAGCATGTCCATATTCCACACACGCCCATCTTCCATCATAACAAAAAAAATCTGGTTTGTAAAATGTGTTAAATCTATTGAACCTGTAGCTGGGTTTCTTTAACAGGACCCATTAACCGTCATGCCACATGTGTTACATAGTGCCACATTTTTGTTATACCTTTCTTTGTATTTTTTTTATTGTTTTGAAGTTTTTCATTCAGTTGACCTGTGTTTACCTGATTACTTTTATCTTCTAAAAGCCAATTAGGAGTCAATAAAGATCCTAGTCTTTGGTCTCTCAGTAAGATAAACTATGAAACTCCTGTAACCAAATCTGGGCCCATATTTAAGGAAAATGACGCATAACTGCGCTAGCACAGTGGTGCATAAAACAAAATTACTGAGAGCTAACGCGATTCCTTAGAGCCATCTGTGCACCATATTTATAAAATGACACACAATGGCACTAAGGGATGTTTAACGTAAAAAAATGACACTAACCTCTACAACATGCCGTAAGTAAAAATGGCGCTAATGGTGCAAAAGTGGCACTATTCCTTTTTGTGACATGTCTTTCCCCCAAAATGGGTTAGCACCATTTTTAACAGAATTAGCATAAAAAAAATAAGCGAGTAAGATAAAAAAATTGGGAAGACAAGATGGAGAATGCAGCCAGGAGAGACCACGGGGAGATCTCAATCATTAAAGTACTAGCCAGGAGGGTCCAGTAAAGTCCCAGAAGGAGAAAAAGAAGCAAAAGTGTCACTTTAGTAAGGAAGACAATTACATCTTGTTCAGAGAGGTGATGGAGCATCAACACCAGCTCTTTGTCACCTCCAAATTGCCAATAGGTAGGAGAGGGGCTAAATGGCAGGCAATAGTAGATAAAGTTAACAGTGTGGCAGAGGTGAAGTGGACAGTCACAGATTGCAATGAGCGCTGACATGGCTGCAAGAGCAGAACTAAGGAGAAACTGGCCAGGAACCGAAAGGCAGCACTGCAGACTGGAGGTGGAAGTCCTGCACCCCAGGAGGACCTGGATGAGCTGGAGGAGATGGTGGCAGTGGTCATCCCAGAGGAGCTGCTCACTGGAGCAGCAGGACAGGACAGCACAGACTAACAAGAACTACCACAAATGCAGGGAAAGTATCTGGAATCTCACAAATGGCAGACAGGAGAGTGACATAGGACACAATGAATGCAAACAAAAGAGTTGCATCGGGACACATAGGGCCAGAATTCAAAGGCCTCATTGTCACCGAGCCTCACTATTAGTGACACTCTGGTGGGGTTATGTACTCTGACATCTACACAACATGGTCTTAAGATACTTACTGTGGCTTAACACCACCTTGTAAATATGGCCCCTACACACACACAACACTTTGCCTCTAAGGGGCATACAATCAGTGTGGTTGTGGCTTTGCCACAACAACACTGTAGCGGGTTACTCTACAGAGGTCTTTAATGCCACAGTTATTTCCTTTAGACATTATAAGTTATGGACCAGATAGACTCATATGAGTTTGTTCCCAAGACAAAAAAGGATATTTTTTGGTGTTTATGCACTTTCCACACTTCCTAATAGTGTCCCTCTAAGAGTCCTTTATGTTCTCGTATTATTCTTTCTGTTTATCCATCTCTTCTTTCTATTCCTTTCCATTAATCTCCTTGTATCTTTCATATGGACCTCGCAGTTGTGACACCGTCACAAGGGAGCATGAGGTGAGAACAGAAGATACAATGTCGAGAGGTTAGTGGATTGTTCTGGTGATAGTTATATTTTATTTTACAGTTATCTATAGTGGGGAGGGTACGTGAGGGTCTAGTGATTAAGATGATTCTTCAGTATGTATTCTCTTAAGATTGTGCTCACAAATAGTGTAGGCGTTTATGTGCTCCCATCACATGTGTTTCATATGACCTCAATACTTCTTGTAATTACCTTCTTTACATTTTATTGCAGGGCCCTTCCCCTTCTCCCCGTGTTGCCAGTGCCCACTTCCTTTTTCCCCTTTTGAGTAAAGTGGTAGCAAATCCCTGAATATGGGCATGTACCTGGGCTAGCCACGTCCCTCCTGGGACATGGCGGGCTGCTGGGTCCCGAAATTGGAGTCCTTCGGTCTTTTCAGCAGTCTGTTTTTCCTGACACTTCTAGTTTGCGTCTTCTTCAATGCATCCCCTTCGTTGTCCTCCTTTGGCTGAGTTTTCCATTTTCCTTGGACGCTCACTCGTCAGCTTGATCTGCATCTCCCCCAACGTTGTAGGTGGCTCCTCCCTCTGCTTCCTGGGTCTCGGGCTTTTCATAAACCCCTGCGGTGTTCTCCCCGTCCTAGTCATACATGCGCCTCTTCTCATCTTCCTCCGCAATTTCTTCTTTGGGGTTATTCTTTTGAATTTGCTGACATCGGCACGCAATTTTCTTTTCCATACTCCTGGGGCACCGTCCTATCAGCCCGAGTTCATCGTACATTCCGACAGGGCGTATTACCCTGTTACAAACACCAATTGCATATTGTTGTTGCCCCAGATCCAAGACAAAATATTCACCAGAGACTGTTACGAAAGACAACATCACCCCAGGGAGAGAGTCAGGATGGTGCAACAAGGCAAAATTCATTCTAACCTCCTTGTACCATTGCCTTCCTCATGTGTGCTGCATCCTGCAGCACACATACAAATTTCACCTTGCCATAATAGATGGCTTATGTGCAGGAAGGGACACCTTCCTGCATATAAACAATCTATCCCCTCAACGCAGGCACCCTTGCACTATGGTGCAAGGATGCCTGCGTTGGTACAGGGAGAACAAATCTGTGCAGGTACAGTGCAATGCAACTGTTATTGCCGATGCACCGAGCTGTGCCACTTTTAAAACATCTGAAAAATTCAGGGCCTCAGTGTGCAACATGTGGAACACAATCCGCACAGGGTGACCCTACAAAACTCTTAGACAGCACCATGTGCCATTAGAGAATGTGTACAAAGGTGAGCTCATACAACATAAGGAAAATGTCTGTGATCTTCATTTGTGCTGCTGTACAAGTAGCTTCAATTTTACCATGTAACAAGGTTGTCTGTGTTTTGTGAATGGTGGTGTTGTGCATAAAGGGACACCTTCATGTGTAAGAACTGGCACAAGTGGCATCAAAGTTGAACTACGGGCACATTGTCACTAGCTCGTAATGCAACTGTACCATCATACAAATAGCTGCTCATGTGGATCCAAGCTGTCCATTCCCCTCATCACATTAACAAATTCTCAAAATGCATGCATAGATCCAAATTGTACATCCTTACACCAAAATATGCCGGTGGCAGATGTGCTGCATGCAAGGAAATGTCCCTAATGTAGGGAGGGACAAACTAATGGGACTGACAATCCATAATGGTTGCACTCTGCCATCCAATTAGCACATGTGTGGGGCCTGCAAATGGCAGATGACAAAGTAACACAAGTATTGTAAGAAATTGACCTCCCTGTGATTTTCTGCACTAGTGCCATCATTCATGGTGCCAATGCAGTAAAGCACCAAAAGAGTGACAACACTCATTACACTGCTAAGGGAATGTCCACCATGGTGAATAGGAAGGTAAATGATGTGCGACCATGGTGTCAGTGGCTGGGACCTGCAATGAATATGGTGGTGGGTGATCAATGCACAAAATAGCTTGAAAGGTTGACCCATGTGTGGTGCACAACACAACACATAATTAACAACTACAACCTGGGGTCTGTAACATTTACCTGAGCCTCCAGTAGCAAGTAATTGATGAGCCATGTCAACAGCCACTACAGTCAAAAATGTCAATATCTCATTGCAGAAGATGATGCCTTACCTCCTGCCGACCTGTCTGATTTTACAGATAACATGGATGACCAGCTGCCGACCATCAATGAAGAGACTTTCCAGGATATCCTACATTCCCTCCAGTCGCAGAGAGAACACACAGCATTGCGGGGTCTCCACATGAACCACCCAGCCATCAACACACAGCACCAGCCAGTCCTACCATAGCCCTGGTTTCCAAGGACCCAGACATCACCTTTTAGAGAACAGTGGCAGGAGTCCAGCGGGAGCCGGCCAAGCAGGTGCAAGTGGAGATGGAGACCATGGCAGGCAGCATAGAGGGAGTGAAGAGGTGCCTCAGTCCAAACAAGGACAACTCAGCTGCCATTAGCGGTACCCACTCCCCGCTATGTGGACTCCAGCAGACCCTGGCCAACATAGCTGCTGTCATGAGGCAGAGTCTTCAACAATTGTCATCCCAAAGTGGCAGCAGCATGATACATAACAGGCTGGGGGCTATACAAAATACCCTGGACTCTATAGAGTGGGATCTGGCCTCCCTCAGGAGAAACATGGCTGCCTATCTCCATGATGCCGCTGTGGTGTTGAGAAATCAGCAGTTCCTCCTTGCTGAAGTGATGCCTTATGTGTTTCTACAAATGGCAGCTGCCGGTACCTTTGATTCCACATCTCTGTCTCCTTAAGTGTGTGTGGCCCTTTCAACTTCAACCACAGCACCACCCATGGTACAGGAGGTACCACACACATTAGGGAAAGAAGATGGGGAAGGAACAACATTCACACAGAAAACCACCCGGCAGCACCAGTCTGTGCCACATGTCAGTTCTGTGCTTAAGATCATGCCAGTATTGTGACAGCTGGCACTGTGCCCTCTTTACTCGCCCACTGTTGGCTTATCTGCCATAGACTGTCATTATCTCAATTCCTACCTATTGTCAATTAGGACACCTCCTCGCTAATGCACACTTCTCCTACCCATGCCTCATGACATGCCCCTCACCCTTGGACTCTGAATGTACAACAAATGGATCAGTATCTCTCATTGGGTCTGTGAACTGGACAATTTATTGCACTGAACAATACAATTGCACATGTACATAAATCTCCATATTCACATGTTGTCATGTCAACTTTTACTGTGATCCATCAACTCATCTAAATGCATGAATTGTGTGAAGCTATGTCAATGAGAACGGAATCTAATTACATGTGTGGCTTACTGTCAGACACAAAGCCACACACTAGGACTCTAACGTGAAAAAGGTGACTGATGGTGTTGTGGGGTACAACCAACTTACAGAGCCTTGAAAGCATGTATTGAAGAGATATCCAGGCAAGCTGAAATAAGGCATGTTTGGGTCAGAACCTAGGGCCAGATGTAGATAGGTAAAGTTTTGCGAATCAGAAATAGTGACTCCATGCGAATCGCTATTTTCGACTCGTAAAACCAAATGCAAGAAATACCAAATTGTGAGTCGCAGATGTGTTGCACTGCATTTTGCGACCTCCGTTTTTAGCGATGTCGCAATTTGCGACCTTGCTAAAAGCGAGCTCGCAATTTGCGCGAAGGGTGTGGTCCGATGTCTCAAATTGTGACTGCCTCGCAAATTGCCTGCAGGTGCAACATAACAGTTAGGAAACCCACTCCCTGGCTCTTGGTGATGAAATCAGAACCAGGAAGTCACCAAATAGAACTGGGAGGAGGGATGAGCACACCCAGCCCAAACTGCAGAGCCACACCCAGGGGAACAGGAGCTGCAGCAACCATGGAGGAGACAGGCAGTGCTGGCAGGAGGAGAAAACTAAAATTCTCAGACAAAGAGTTGGAGGTCCATACGGAGGAGTGCTGCCTGCACCATAACCAACTCTTCAAGCAGGCAGCAATGAGTGTCCCTGACACTCAGAAGAAAAGAATTTGGCAACAAATTCAAGAAAAAATCAATGCCATTGGGGTAAGCCACCGCACCCTAGAGGAAATTTGTAAAAGGTGGTATGACCTTCACTCCAGGACCAAGGAGAGGGTTGTGGAGTGCATGAGGGAGATGAGGGGCACCGGAGGAGGCCAATCCAACGTACCACCACCCACAGCCTTGGAAACCGTGGTGGAGTCGATACTGGAGCCAGAGGCCGTACTGGGCATGGGAGAAGTGGACAGTTCAGCGCCTGGAACATCCAAAAGTGAGTACCATGAGATATGCTTTGATACCCACAAATGAAGTATACACACTATCCCATTACACAGCAGTAGGCACCACCAGACTAGCTCCATTGCAGTCTAGCAACCTCTAGAATAGTGCATTATGGGAAATGTAGTACAGTGGTTCAGATATAGACAAATGTTTATTATGAGGCATAAAACAGTTATGCAAGACTGACAGTGTATCCCTTATGTCCCACAGGTCTCCCACAAGGCACCCCCAGCAGCGAACACATGCAGGGAGAGGAATATGAGCCAGAATCACAGCAGGAGGCTGCCAGTGACACAGCAGGGCCCAACAGAACACCACCACCCATGGAAATGCCACCAGAGTCCATGGAAGATCCTGCACAGGACATGGAGGCAGCAGGGGTAGCACCAGGGCCCAGCCCCACAGAGAGGCTCACAGATCCAGCAGCAGGAGCAGTGCGCCAATGACGGCGCAGAGTGCAGTCTGTGCACCGGGATGATGTCGCAGACGTAGAGTTTGCAGGACTGTAGGTATCACTGGTTCAGGGTCAGTGCCTGCAAAACAGACAATTGCGGTCAATAAATAGGAATCTCAATAGACTGCAGACCACTATGACCCATGGGATGGCAAATGTGGACAGTCAGATCCAACACATGAACCAACATCTGGGGAACCTGACACAGGCCATCGAACATTTGGTCAGGGAACTTGCGGCAGACAGGGCACAGGCATGGCGCAGGGAGTGCAACACTGCCGCCCAGTTTGACAAACTAGCAGAATCCACTGGGTGCCTTGCTACTAGCACCATATGCCTGTCAAGGCATACTGTCAGCCTGCAGGTTGAACTAGGTCATTTCGCAAGGGATGTGGCACGGGGACTTGGCCGCATCAGCCATGCAGTAGATATAGTGGAGACCAGGCAGGCTGCAAGGGGCACAGTGGATACCCCGCAGGACAGCGAGGAGGGCTCGACCATCAGCAGTGTGCCTGCCACCGATTCCCGTGTGCTGCGGAGTAGCAGTGCACGGCAGGGGTCAGGGACCCACCAGGATTGAGCCATGGTGGCCGCTGAGCCACAAAAATGTACTCTTAATAAGGCTGATGCAATAATGTGTCTGAAATGACTTTTGACAATTCAAGACTGTGGCATACAGCACAATTCAAATTTTTTCATAGTTTAGAAATAAAAAGGTTTTGTTTGACTACACATCTGGGCTATGTGTGTCTGACATTAGTGAGTGTGGTCACGGTTTCCACGTACCTGCCAAAGTATTGGGTTGCAATGTGGTTCCGTCTCTGTCTGCCCTCATTTGCGATGCTTCTATCCCCAGGCTGTCGGTGTGGTAGCTCTTGCTCCTCATCCTCCGTGTCTGTCTTCAGGGGTGAGATGTAGCCCACGTCTGGTGGCAATGTTGTGTAGGATGGCACAGGCGGCAACTATCTTGCATGCTGATTCTGGGGCATACTGGAGTGCACCTCCACTTTTGTGGAGGCATCTGAATCTTGCCTTTAACAAGCCACAGGTCCTCTCCACTACAGTTCTGCTCCGCCGATGTGCACTGTTGTATTGCCTCTCATTCTGATTGCCAGGTGTTAGGTATGGGGTGAGTATCCATGGTCTCAGGGCATATGCACTGTCACCTGTTTGACAAAAAAGGCAAATTTAGCAGCGCATCAATGGGTTACACAGTGACCTGTATGTATGGCTTCAGGGTGTAGTCAGCAATACCAAATAGATATCCGTCTCCAAACTCCCCATGTTCTAGGCGTTGGTGTATCCCACTGTGCCTGAATATGTATGAGTCATGTGTACTCCCTGGATATTTAGCTAGAATGTCAGTAATGACATTATGTGCGTCACATACCACCTGGATGTTTAGTGAGTGGGTACATTTCCTATTGCGGAACACATATTCCACATTTGCAGGGGGGAAAATTTGTATATGTGTCCCGTCCACACACCCTATTACATGGGGGAAGTTGGCAGTTCTGTAGAAGTCCAACTCGGTGCTGTTAATTTCTGCCTCATTCCTGGGTAGGTATATATATCTGGACATGTGTGTGAGTATGGCATCTAGGAAACATCTGAAGAATCGTGAAAGTGCACTTTGGGATACCCCACCTGCCACAGCAATCACCCCCTGATAGCTAGCCGAGGCCAAGAGGTGCAGTGAGCATAGCACTTGCAAATGTGTAGGGATGGCGCTGCCGTGCATTGTCTGTCGTTCAAGCTGAGTATTCAGTAGTTCAATTAATTCTAAGATAACAGCACTGCTCAGTCTATATTTGCCATATATCTCCTCCTCAGTTTGTTGAAATAGTGTCTGCCTGGTTCAGTATATCCTCTCCTGTCTCTTCCTCCTCCTCCTCGGCTGGGTGGCCTGGACTCTCCTCCTCCATGCTATCATGTACAGTAAAGCCATTTTGAGTCACCCAGATGCCTTCTGGGTCTCCTTTTGTACTTTGGTTCTAGTTACCACCTGCTCTGAATCAGTGGTAATCTGAATGTGCAAAAAAGTCTTTAGTCGACTAGTCGCAATTTGCAACTGACTTTTGCATATGGTTTGCGACTCGCAATTTGCGACTTCCTGTTTGCGGTCGCAAAATCAGGTCGCAATTTTTGCGAGTCAGTGCTGTGTCACATCACTATTTGCATTTCGGAAATGGGATTTTTGCATCCCATTTTGGATTTCGCGAGGTCGCAAATAGCGATTCGGGCCATTTGCGACTCGTAAAACTTTGCTACATCCGGCCCCTAGTGTCTTGAATTATCCCTGATGAGAGAACCAGTACAACAAATATGTGTGGAGCAGAAGAGGCAAATTTGATCAGTCATGGGCAGCTGCCAGTGTGCCAGGATACATACCCCAAATAAGTTTAAATAATATGTGCAACACTTTAGAAGATTATTTCTGACAGACCTCAGCGATGACAGTTGAAGTTCCATACTGTCCTGTCAAAGATTCCCTATACCTACACAATGAAAGACAATACTCAGTGTTACAAAAATAAAGATACTTTATTTTAGTGGCACAGTGCCAAAGATACTTTGGATACTATACTCTCTTAGGAGGTAAGTAAAATACACAATATATAGACTAGTAACCAAAAACAGGTAAGTAAATAGTCAGAAAACAGTGCAAACAGTGAAAAACACAATAGGTTGCAATGGGACTAGGGGGAAAACAAACCATATACTGAAATAGTGGAATGCGAAAGTCGGTTTCCCAACTAGGCAAGTGTAGTGTGTAGTGGGGCGCTGGGTCTATAAGAAAACACCAAAGGTAAGTAATAGACCCCACCCCAGAGCCCAGGAAAGCAGGAGTAAAACACAGCAAGTTTCCTAAAACACACTAGAAGTCGTGATAGAAGATAATGCAGGATCCAGAAGAGACTGCAAGACACCAATAATGGATTCCTGGACCTGAAGACCTGTGGAAGAAGGGGACCAAGTCCAAGAAGCAGGAGTAAAACACAGCAAGTTTCCTAAAACACACTAGAAGTTGTGACAGAAGATAATGCATGAACCAGAAGAGACTGCAAGACACCAATAATGGATTCCTGGACCTGAAGGCCTGTGGAAGAAGTGGACCAAGTCCAAGAAGTACTGAAGAGTCCAGGGAAAACAGGAGCCCCTGCTAACCCGGATGAAGGTGCAAAATAAGAACCACTGGTGAGAAGACAAAGTCAGTATTGCACCAAATAAGACAGATGCAGGTTCCTGGTTGGTGCAGAAGATGTCCCATGCCTGAAGGATGAATGCAGTCTGGTTTGCGTTGCTGGATTCCACCAACAAGCCTTGGCACATGCAAAGCAATAAATGGAGCTGCCTAGGACCAGGAGGGACCTGGTGGCCTCTCCCCAGGAGATGGAGACAGAGGGGGCTCTCAGCAACTCAGAGAGCCCTCATAAGAACAGACAGCATGCACTGTAGTCCCACAGCACGGGGACAAAGAAGGTGCACATGAAGGCGCGCACAGCACAACACAAAGAATTCCCACGCTGCCGGAGAACCACTCAGGAAGCAGTGCATCACAGGATGGAGTGCATCACAGGATGGAGTGCTGGGGGCCTAAGCTATGCAGTGCACAAAGAACTTCTTGGAGGGTCGCACACAAGCCTTGGCAACTGCAAGTCACACAGTGGATGAGGGTACTGTCTTGCCTGGGGAGGCAAGCCCAGTGGGACTGCCGGAGTCACTTTAGTCCACCACCTGTGTTGCTGCGTCCACATCTGTCATCTGGATAGAGGACCCAAGACACCGGCCGTCGCTGCAGAGATGTGCCTGCTGAAGCAGGGAAGTGACTCCATCACTCCAAAGGAGATTCCTTTGGTTCTTCTGGTGCAGGCTGAAGACAGGCAGTCCTCTGAGGATGCACAACCTGGAAACTGTTGCAGTTGCTGGCAGGAGCAGAAGATACAATGTTGCAGAAGTCATCTTAGTTTCTTTGTAGCATTTTTGTAGAGTTCCTGGAGCTGTTAGCGGTTGATCCGTTGGTAGAAGATGAAGTAAAGGGTGCAGAGGATCCCTGCTGGAGTCTTGCAATCTAAATCTGAAGAAACACCCAGAGGAGAGACCCTAAATAGCCCTCAGAGGGGGATTGGTCACCTAACCAGGTAAGCACCTACCAAGAGGGATCTCCAATGTCACCTGCTGGCACTGGCCACTCAGATGCTTCCAGAGTGTCCCACTACCCTGGAATCCAAGATGTTAAAACCCAGGGGCACTCTGGAGGAGCTCTGGGCACCACCCCTCGGGTGGTGAAGGACAGGGGAGTGGTCACTCCTCTTTCCTTAGTCCAGTTTCGTGCCAGAGCAGGGACTGGGGCCCGTGAATTGGTGTAGACTGGATTATGCAAGGAGGGCACTATCTGTGCCCTTCAAAGCATTTCCAGAGGCTCTGGGAGGATATCGCTCCCATTCCTGTAACATCTATTTCCAAAGGGAGAGTGTGTAACACCCCTCTCCCAAAGGAAATGCTTTGTTCTGCCTTTCGAGGATTGAGCTGCTCCAGCCCCAGGAGGGCAGAATGCTGTCTGTGGGGTGGCAGCAGCTGGGGCTGCCTGGAAAACCTTAGAAGGCTGGTATGGCAGTACTGGGGGTCCACTTTGGAGCCCCCAGAGTGCATGGGATTGTGCAACCAATCCTGGAATCAATATTGGGGAACAAATACCAGTTGTTAGACCCTTTACTTGGCCATATTCAGAGTTACCATTGTGAAGCTGGACATAGGTATTGACCTATGTCCATTGCACACTTAAAATGGTGTCCCCGCACTCATGAAGTCTGGGAAAATGGACCTGGATGATGTGGGGCACACACAGTTACTTTGCACCCAGCCTTCAGGGTCTGAAAGCCTGACATATAGGTGACTTATAAGTGACCTGGTGCAGTGCAAATGGCTGTGAAATAGTGCATGCACTATTTCACACAGACTGAAATGGCAGAGCTGTAGAAGCTTTTGCATGGGCAGGGAGCCCATGCAAAAGCTTCTACAGCTCTGCCATGGCTCTAGGCTCTAGGTGGCAAAAGAAATGCTGTAGCCCATAGGGATACTCTGGAACCTCAATGCCCTGGGTACCTAGGTACAATATACTAGGGACTTATAATGGGGGGCCAGTATGCCAATTTGGAGTGAAATACTGGGTTACCAGTATGTGAGGACAACTTTGGAACCAGAGAGAGCACAAGCACTGGGGCCCTGGTTAGCAGGATCCCAGTGACACAGTTAAGCACTCTGACAAAGACAATGAAACATACTGACAAGTAGGCCACAAACCATAAGCACTGGTGTCCTGACTAGCAGGATCCCAGTGACACAGTCAAGACACACTGACAAACAGGCCAAAAATGGGGGTAATCATGCTAGAAAGAGGCCACTTTCTCACAACACCTAGGGGGTCATTACAACATTGGCAGTAAAAGCCGCTTACCGCCGTGCAGAAGACCGCTAATACACCGCCGCGGAATTCCGCCACAGCTATTATGACCCACATCTCGAAATCCGCCGAAATTCAGACACCCACACAAGTCCACCACACCAAAGGTCAGTGTTAAACTGGCAAAAACAAAACCTCCACCTCCACGCCAACAGAAATACGCCCATGCTATTACGACCCACGAATCCACGCGGCTGTCTTTCAACCGCGGTATTCCATTGGCGGAACACACCGCTGCGCTCAAAATACACACACATCTCCAAAATACCGCTACATTGGACAATTCCATATACACACACCTGATACACATACAAACACCACTCAGACACACCCAACACAATATAAAACACACCCACATCACCCACAAACCCCTACGACCAAAAATTAGTCACGAAGGCCAGAGAGACAGCACAGAATAGACAATCCCACCACACAGAGGCACACAACACCATCACCCACACAACATCCACGCACAAAACACCACACACCACTACACATCACCACACACATCAACACTCACACCGCCCCACACATCACACACACCACCCCATGTCACGCCAAAGACACCCCCAGTTTTCTGAGGAGGAGCTCCGGGTCATGGTGGAGGAAATCCTATGGGTAGAGCCACAGCTATTTGGTTCACAGGTGCAGCACACATCCATAGCCAGGAAGATGGAGCTATGGCGCAGGATAGTCGACAGGGTCAACACTGTGGGGCAGCATCCGAGAAATCGGGAGGATATCAGGAAGAGGTGGAACGACCTATGGGGGAAGGTGAGTTCAGCGGTCTCCAGGCACAACATCGCGGTTCAGCGGACTGTCGGCGGACCCCCACCTCCTCCCCCACAACTAACAACATGGGAGGAGCAAGTCTTGACCATCATGCTGTAGTGTGGTTAGTTTTACGTATTCATTACGCTTTAGCTTCAGGCTTTAGGCCTTTGTGCACTTTGCCCTGAATATATTTTATTCATTTGCTGACAGCTTAGAGCCTCTGTGCACTTTGCTCTACATGCTTTTTATTAGGCTTCGTACTGTTATTTTTCAAATAGCCAGTTCTACGGTGTTGTTTTTTATTTCATATCACACTGTTTTGCCTACTTCAGCACTGGAGTTCTCCATAACATATTTACTCTGTGCTTCAGTCAAGGATACAGTCTGGTACATTGCCGATAGACGTGGTAGGAGTTTAGACTTGGCATTCCTGCGTAGGGACATTTTGTGATCATGATGACATGCTAGTTATAAAATCACTTCCTTGTCCCAATACATGCAAGAGGGAGATTCCGACCAGGGAACCACAACTAGACGCTGACTGCCTCGTTGCAGATGCTGAACCAAGATCACAGGTCTTTGCTCAGGTATGAGGGCTGATGTCTCCACAGTGATTCTAATAGGCAAGCTAGAAGCTTAACATGCTGTGCTCTAAATAGAACAAGCAGAGGGAGAGTAGAAACTGTTAGACAATATGATAGCTTTGTTCTTATGTTTTACTCTCCTGGTAACTATTTCAATCCTACTGTGTTGTATCGTTCTGGTTATTGCGGCTCACGCCATAATATCTAAAATACAGTCGTTTTATTAAAACATAATATAAAACTTATACTGTCTTTGTCATTTGTATATGAGATCATATTGGAAATAAGAGAGTTGGTTTGGATCTGAGTAATCACGACTTCCCTGAGAAGTTCCAAAGATGTCATGCGCTCGGCTGCCAAATCATTCCTTCCACATGGGAGAAATGAGGCACTGCTAGTTAGCCGGAGCAAAAACCGGATTTAGGGTGACAGAGTTCTTTACACGTGGGTCAGACTCAGTCCCCCACACCGTTATAGATCCTGCTACCTAGAAATCCAGTAGTCTCATTTAGAATAATGAGAGCCCACGTGACATGGCGCCGCCGACGTTTGGTCTGGCTCTAATGATTAGGTACGACTGACTCTCTTGGTCTCATATATATTTTGACTCCTCGGTTCCGTATACGGAGACGTCTGTGGGGCTGAGGGTTTCCGCCGCCACGGCATAGGTGCTTCCTGTTGCTTAGTGGTTGGTTGTTGAAGCTTGAACTTTGAAAGGAAAAACCCCGACATTGGTGTGCTTTCTCTGACCTGCAGCTGTTTTTTATAAAATGGCGAATCCTAATGTAGTGAATATAGCAATTAATATGCGTCACCCGCTCACAGGACATCTGTTGGCACATGGACTGACGGTCCAGGGGGGTCCAGTCACTTTTGTGGTGGACGCCCATGCAGCCTATAGAACGGAACTTTTTTATTCTTGGGTCGGATTTCCAGCAGTGGATGGGGGAACAAATACTTTTCACGAATACACGGTTGCGAATGTCCCTGGACAATACAGGGCTTACGCTTATTTAGAAATACCTCTATCTTATCAAGAACACCATAATTGGCTTGATGGCGCCCTCCCACACACAGTAGCACAAGTTAGGTTAGGTCCACTGAGTAATGATGGTCCTACCTGGCCTTTATTGGCTACATATACACCACATCCTGCGGTTGCTCAATTGGCAGTGGTTGAAGTTCGTCGTTTATATACAGAATTAACGGCTACATATAGATGATTGGTTCAGTTTGTCATGCAGACACTAAATACGAATGCAGCGCGTGCTGCTCCAGCACACCCACAGGCTGTGGTTCCGGGTATTAATCCGGCCACTGTGCACTCAGTTATGGGTAAAGAACCGGCTAAACGAGAGGAGACTCCATTTTGGCTGGCGCAAAAAATTAATACGCTGGAAGCAGTATTTCCCCGTACGGGACCTCGGGATAAACATAGGATTTTGATGATGTGTTTGCCGTACGGGATGGTTCCTCCGGTGGACCTTTGTAATACCTGGGGCACGGTGTTTGCCGCACTCTACACTACGGCACACGGTACACCGACATTAGCTAATTTACCGGACGTACTTAAACAGATTCAGGATGAATATGGGGCTGCCCCTGCCTTGGATTTGGGCATGCAGTTGCTGGGCAATTTTGCCACAGTTTCTTCTATTATTTTGAGTAATCTCAAAGGGGAGGCAGTAGCACTAGCAGTGCGAATGCGTCTCCGGGATGTTCCGCTGCTTAATCAGGAGCGGGAGCTTCCGAGAATAATAGCGGAAACATATTCTAGTATTGGTCGTGATAGCCTGGGGGCTAGACCACAAAAACCCCAGTTACAGGGTAAAAATAATAAAGACAATGCTAAACAGCAACAACCTGAGGGTTCGAAAAAGCGCTGGGAAAAGAAACAGCAAACACCTAAGAAAGATAGTGGGCAGTCTCCGCAACCGGAGACCCCACAGAATAAGTATAATCTCAGGAATAGGGATACTTTGAAGACGCCTGATAGATATCAATATACTGATACACACCAATCTCGTTCCTTTCAGGACTCCTCGGAAAAGAGAAGTGAGAGAGGTGGGCGGTCAGAGCGGAGGACGGAGTACGTGAAACCGAGACAGGATTCACAACGCTCGGCGGAGGTTTCTATTAAACAAGAAGAGAAACTGCTGCAACAAAAACAGCAATTTAAAAAGAAGAAAGTGGCAGCTGTCTCAGTCAGACATGCCGCTCAAGAAGAGAGTTCTCTTGACGAACAAGACATGGGCGTTAGCACTGTTAGACAGCGCGGCAGAGGTCACAATAGTTCGCCGGAGTCTTCTAGAGCATCTGGAGGTGAAAGCAACTGATGACTTCATACAAGTCGAGACGGCAGATATGCGAGTCTCTGATCCTGATAGAGTATATGAAGTGACTCTGCGATTGGAAGGGGACATTGACCGTATTATAAACGCCATTTTTTGGGACCATGTGGTAAACTCATATGATGTTCTGCTGGCCGAACAAGATTGGCCACCTGACTTTGTTCGCGACTGTCCGGTTGGGGAGGAGGTTATTACACCTTCCTTCTCACCACTTGTTCCGAGAGAACTCGCGGAGTCCTATAGTAAATCATGGGCTCTAGCACAGGCTCCCGCCTTGTATAGATATAACGTGGGGTGGGACAGACAATCACCTTATTATGTAATTCCGATAAAGGGCGAACCTCAGCCACAACCGCAGTATCCTATCAAATTTGAAGCAAGGGCATCGGTTAGAAAGATTCTTACACAATTGGAGTATCAGGGTGTAATTGAGCCCTGTGTCTCGCCGATGAATAATCCCTTGTTTCCGGTAGCTAAACCGGACCATTCATATAGGATAGTGGTGGATTACCGACATTTGAATAGTCATACACGCACATATGCAATACAGAATTCGCACAGCGCAGCGCTTATGAATAATATAGTGCGTAAAAAATACAAGACAACATTAGATATCTCGAATGGATTTTTCTGCCACAATATAGCGCCCGAGAGTCGGGACTATACCTGTTTCAGTGCGTTTGGCTCTCAGAATTTTTTTTGTCGTTTTCCTCAGGGGTATAAGAATAGCCCAGGACTGTTTTCGGCTCGTGTAACTGAAATGCTGCATGAGTTCGACCCTGAAGCATTATCATATGTTGATGACATATATCTGACAGATGATGAGATTCTGCAACATCTAAGGCGTGTATCGCGCATTGTTGTGGGGTTTGCTGATATTGGCTATAAGTTTAATTTGAAGAAATCAAAGATTGCTTTCCTCAGCGTCATTTTCCTGGAATATGAGTTGTCGAGTGAGGGCAAGAGCCTAGCGCCACATTTTTTGGAGAAATGTGCTTTATTGCAGCCTCCTAATACGGTTCGGAAGCTCCAGTCATTGTTGGGGTTTCTGAATTTTGGCAGAACTTACATTCCTGAATATGCGACGCGTATAAAGCCCTTATACGAGTTGATTCGCCCGAATATTTCGAGTAGATTTTGGACGATTGAACACACACACATTCTGCGAGAGTTACAGAGTGATCTCTTAGCAGTTAAACACTTACACACACAGGACAATAAGACACATTTAGTCATCAGGGTGATACCTGGGGCTGTTGGGTTTACTTACGTCACCTTTAATGAAGGGGAGACAGTCCCGATTGCATACAAGTCTCACTTGTATTCTGCTGCAGAGCAACGTTTTGCACAAACTGAGAAAATTCTCACTGCAGTACAGATGGCTGTTATTAAAGAAAGACCGCTGGCCCAGGGTCAACGCATTGTTGTCGTTTCTCCGATTCCGGCCTTAGAGGCTGTTACAAAAGCGAGTGTTCCTAATTCGAAAGCTTTACACCCGCGATGGATACAATGGGCTACGTCTTTGACAGCCACTGATGTAGATTATGTATTTGACCCTAAGCTGCAGACTCAAGAATTTCTTCAATACGAAATGGAATACCCTGTTCCTGCTGGTACGTTGCCTATTGACCAATATCAAGTTGTCATGTATACCGATGGCTCTGCGCAACCAGCGGTTGGGACTAAACAACAGTATTCTGCTGCATGTGCGGTGGTGAGCAGCACTATGGAGGGGGAAGTGTTCTGCCCCCGACATACTTATACTAAAACCTTGGGAGATTGCACGGCACAGCTGGCTGAGCTCAAAGCTCTATTGTTAGCGTTGGAGCACGCGGATCCGGCACTTTTAACCTTGCTGGTCTGTGACTCCTACTACTGTGTGCAGTCTTTCAACGAATATTTACACTATTGGAAGATGAATGGGTTCAGAGATTCTAAAGGCAACACCATTAAACATAAAATGTTGTGGGGTAAGGTTGCGGATCTGAAGGAGACGCTTCCTAATGTCCATGTTGTGCATACACTTGGACACCAGCACGTTGGAATACACATTGCTGGGAATACTTTGGCTGATGAAGCCGCGAAATCGGCAGTGGCTGTCGCCACTGTGGCCGCAGTGACTCGTTCGAGTTTCAAACCAGACACAGAAATTTCGGCTGCCATAAAGGCTACGGCTGCTGGCACGCCCTTTCCTAAAGGATTTCCTTCTAAATATAGTTACTGCTTGAATGGTGCGCTGAATGCTACTGTTACAATTCCAGGCATTGGTGTACGTGAAATTCCCAATAAACTTGAGAGACCTCGATTAATTTCTGCAGCACATGAGGGGGTGGCTTCTGCACATGCTGGTGTGGCTGCCACGATTTCGCTTTTACAGGCTCGTTATTGGTGGCCTGGTCTCTATAAAGAGACGAAGCAGTATGTCCTTTGTTGTGACGTTTGTCAACAAATTAAAGCGTCGTCGGCTAGACGCCCGCAGCAGACGCCCCTTCTGATTTCAAATAAACCTTTACAGTGTGTGTACTTGGATCATTGTGGTCCGCTGACACCAGATAGTGCATACAAATATATATTGGTTGCTGTAGATTCGTGTTCCAGATTTGCATGGGTATGGCCACAACGCTCGGCTGACGCTCGCACTGTTATTAAAGATTTGCGCATCTTTGTCGATATATTTGCTGTTGCGGCTTTTCATTCGGACCAGGGCCCTGCTTTTGCCTCTAAGGCATTCAGGGACACCATGGCTTCGTTGGGGGTCCAACTCCAATTCTCATCTCCATTTCAACCCAAGGGAAATTCTGTCGTGGAGAGTTTAAATCTTGATTTAAAGCAGTCCTTAACGGCCAGAGTTATAGGTACGGGTCGTGGTTGGCTAGCCCACCTATATGGAGTACAGAGAGCACTTAATATCTTGCCTAGAAGGTCACTGGGGGGTCGTACTTCATATGAGTGCCTGTTTGGAACACAAATGTATGTTCCTGATCTAGATGGTCCTGGTGTGGAGGCGGCAGATACGCCCTTTGACATAAATGATCGTGTCACTGTTTTGCAGGATTTACAACAATTCCGTGAAGATAACTCTTCTGCCAGTGCTGCCTCCTCAGGAATTAAGGATGAGCCGGTAACACCTACTGGTTGGATACCCAGGATTGGGGATCTGGTGCGTGAAAAGGTCGCAGTTAAAAAAGAATTTGGTCCTTCTTATCGAGAACCTGTCCCTGTGTTAGGGGTGAGCGGCACGAGAACTGTGATTTTACCGCTGCTGCGAGGGGCCAAAGGAAATCGCTTTGTTTCCATTGATAATGTCAAGTTACAACATGTGGCCGATTCTGCACAGCAGACCAAGAGGGACACCCAGTAGTTCCGGAATCCCTCTCACTACTGGGGAGGAAGTCCCGCTGCAGGTGATTTTCACCGACACTGTTTCCTCTCCGAGCTTGGGGAGGGTGGATGATGATCTTGCGATTGTTCCACCGACGGCGATTAATATGGAATCTTGTGATCAAATTGCTGTACGTTCTACTGACATTTCTGAACATGTGGTTTATAGCGTGCCACGGCGAGAGCCTCCATCTGCTTCTTTGTTCACAGTTGCACCTTTTGCTAGAACTGCTTCTGGCTGCTTCAACGACGATGATAATGATGTGTCCGGCTCCTCGTCCTCGATGTCTTCTGTCCACGGTCCACGACGGCTGCTGGGTTGGCTTAAACGCACATATTTTGTTTTTCCTTGGAACTATTTTTGGCTGTTTTTGGCCGTGATGACTATTTTATTATGGTTGGGATTTGTGGTTACTTTTTTTCTGATAATACATGGTCATTTTCTTCCTGATCGATCTGACATTGAGCACGTGGAGACTGTGTTAAAACCGCATTTTTCGTCTCATATGGTTCGAAGAGACTTGTCCACAGTGAACATTTCTGCTATACCAGTTCCGGATGGAATTGTGTGGGATAAAGTAATGTTTGATATATATGGTCCCACTGAATTGATTCAAATACCGTATGTCCTCAAATTATCGATGAATGATATTGTTATACCTGGCATTGTTTCTGATGATTGGGATGTGAAGACAGTAGATTCTATGCTTACGGATTTGCAATATTATACTGTCTATGACGATGATGATGCTTACCAGTTTAGAGATAATCATGGTGACATGTTTTGTTACAACTATTATGGACAACACTTTATTCATAAAGCTAGTAGCCCCAAGTCCATGTTTAATTATGTGCAATGGGAACATTGCTCGACTCCTCCACAAGGGAGTTCAAAAACGTATTATGATAAATTTGCATATTTTTCTGGGCATGATCCACGTGATGCTAAGTCCTACTATTTTAAAGTTGCACCGTATTCTAATAAGCAAATGTTATTGACCGATACTAAATTACTGTATTCCAATTTGTTTGTATCTAAACTTTCGGTCGAGGGATATGAATACTGGTTTAAAACTGTTGACTTGAAAAGTGTTTGGGGTTCGAAAAATTGGCAAATGCGAGGCAGGGACACGTTATTTAGAGCATGTATTATCCCTGTGCAGATGATTTTCCTCAATGACACAGTACAACAGACTAGCTGTTTGGGCTTAGCGACGATTAGGGAGTTGACTTTGCCTAGTATACCTGTCCCTTCTAAATTAAAAATTGGCAGCACTATGTGAATGCTATTTTCAGTGACTTTACACATTGGGTCCAGAATGGTACGCTTAACACTTCATCGTCACATCCAGGCGGGTGGTTATTATGGCCTGTAGACACTAATATGTGTCATCAACGTTTTGTCACCTCTTCAGGGGGGTTCAGGACTAGTAGGGCAGACCCTCGTTACGTTTCACCAGAACATGCTGATATTATAACTACATACAGTGTGGGGAAGCTTTGTCAGCAATGGTTGAAGTCATCCACGCTGGATGCAGTTAAGTCACATCTCACATTACTGTCTAATGAAACTGATTTACAAGATTTTTTGTCAGGTCCCAAAGTACCACGGAAGAAAAGGTTCTTATACAAGGTTTATAATGAGATTTGGAAACTTTCACAACAAGAGGCTGCAGCCCGGTTGAGGCAGATTGATCAAGAAAATCTGATGCAGACTTTGTCTGTTGTTGATAATGGAATGCATACCCTTTCTGACCGTGTTTACACGCTTGACAGCATTGTTTCCTCTGCCATTGGCATTATTAAATCGGACATGTCTTCTTTATATCATGGGCAGAGTCAGACGCGGTCCATCATGCAGCTGGGTTGGACTCTTCAGACCTTGAAGGCGGGTCGCGTTCCATGGCAGCACGTTCGTGCCAGAGAGATCTTTATCTCTTTTAATTTGACTCGTCAACAAAAACTGATGGCTAAAAAGGAAGCGACATATGTTATGTTAAATATTGAGAAATTAGAGAAACTGCCTTTCACAGTAGCTGAGATTCCGTCAGCTGAGTGGTTGATTCATGGGGTTATTAATTTGCCTATCTCTACTTTGCAATTTACTTCGTGTTTGAAGCACATTCCGGTGGGTAGATATGAACTATTGGGAGACAGTTGCATACACGAGGTGTGGGACCTTCCCTTTCAGTACAGATGTGTTAATGGTTTGAAGGAGGTTTTTCTTAGCGGCAGCGAATGCGAAGCTTCTGTCAGCCATTCAATGGTTTGTAAACAGCTGTCCTTGCACGGGGCATGTAACGCTTCGATTGCTAACTTAGCTTGTTATCTGAAGGGAGTTCCAGTCCCGGTTATTAAAAACACTTTCCAGGTGCTTTCTAACGGCAGTTACATTGTTCTTAACAGCGAACGCTGCTGTGGCATACGTGCCGGAATAGTTTACATCGTCGTTGTCAACAAGGCCGTTACGTGCTGCGGGAATGTGTTGTTTCCCCCCACTCAATTTAGGGAGGTAGCGGACATCTGGCCTCATATTGCTACTTCCAAGGTTGATTTCGACAAGTTGAGTCGGCTAAAAGCTTTATTGTTTCAGAAGCATGTGGCCCTTACATCTGCTAGCGAGACCTACGCACTTCAGGTGGCAAGGTCATCGGCGGAGATACAGTCCCTTTTGAATACTAACTTTCCAAATCACTTCGGTGAGCTTGTGGGACGTATATTTAATGCATCCAACACTGCTGGTATTGCACATTTTTTCAAAGTCGTTGGTGTTGGTTTTGCTCATACCTTCTCTTCCATATTCGGTTTGATACCTTCGGCTATACATTCTATTTTCGGAAGCATTTTTGGGGGTTTCCCGATTACTTTGGCTTTATTGGCTGAAGTCTTGCTGTTGTTGCTGTTTTTTCGCAATGGCTGTCCCGTCACAACGAGATCCTGTATTGCTGCTCCCGTTAGCGCAGCTGTGTCGTGAACGCATGATGCAACATTTTGGAGCGACACTCCTGGGATATTTGGAGTGTGACTGGTCTCTGTCATTCAGACCGGTTTTGGATTGTGTGCAACCCGTGTTTCGATGCCTTTGGTGCTCGTTTGAACATGCACTGGCTCTCTGTCTCTCATTGCAGCGCCCTCCAATGGTCGATGCTGATCTGTTGATGTTCCCGATTAGGGCTCATTCCCAGACTTGTGCACTACGGATGCGCTTGCTTCGTGAGGCAGTTTATGAGATTCCCTTCCTGGAGGAAGATGGTATTGTCTCTTTCATAGGCCCTACACGGGGTGACGCCCTGAATGGTTTTGGGGCTTTGGATCACACCTGCTCCATGATACTTTGTGGCGTGGATCTTCCGATATTGACATATATCGAAGTGGAGGAACTCCTGCGCTCTATTGCTTCTATCTAACGATTGGATTTTTACGAAATTGACACTATATTGAATTTGGCTTTATGATCACATGTTACCTAAATTTATGACTTTGTTGTCTGCTCACTTTGTCGAAATAATTGTTTTAGGTATTGTTTATATTTGGGGCGTCCTTTTATATTATTGGAACCACTTGCTACCGACAAGGGGAGGGTGTAGTGTGGTTTGTTTTACATATTAATTACGCTTTAGCTTCAGGCTTTAGGCCTTTGTGCACTATGCCCTGAATATATTTTATTCATTTGCTGACAGCTTAGAGCCTCTGTGCACTTTCCTCTACATGCTTTTTATTAGGCTTCGTACTGTTATTTTTCAAATAGCCAGTTCTACGGTGTTGTTTTTTATTTCATATCACACTGTGTTGCCTACTTCAGCACTGGAGTTCTCCATAACATATTTACTCTGTGCTTCAGTCAAGGATACAGTCTGGTACATTGCCGATAGACGTGGTAGGAGTTTAGACTTGGCATTCCTGCGTAGGGACATTTTGTGATCACGATGACATGCTAGTTATAAAATCACTTCCTTGTCCCAATACATGCAAGAGGGAGATTCCGACCAGGGAACCACAACTAGACGCTGACTGCCTCGTTGCAGATGCTGAACCAAGATCACAGGTCTTTGCTCAGGTATGAGGGCTGATGTCTCCACAGTGATTCTAATAGGCAAGCTAGAAGCTTAACATGCTGTGCTCTAAATAGAACAAGCAGAGGGAGAGTAGAAACTGTTAGACAATATGATAGCTTTGTTCTTATGTTTTACTCTCCTGGTAACTATTTCAATCCTACTGTGTTGTATCGTTCTAGTTATTGCGGCTCACGCCATAATATCTAAAATACAGTCGTTTTATTAAAACATAATATAAAACTTATACTGTCTTTGTCATTTGTATATGAGATCATATTGGAAATAAGAGAGTTGGTTTGGATCTGAGTAACCACGACTTCCCTGAGAAGTTCCAAAGATGTCAGGCGCTCGGCTGCCAAATCATTCCTTCCACATGGGAGAAATGAGGCACTGCTAGTTAGCCGGAGCAAAAACCGGATTTAGGGTGACAGAGTTCTTTACACGTGGGTCAGACTCAGTCCCCCACACCGTTATAGATCCTGCTACCAAGAAATCCAGTAGTCTCATTTAGAATAATGAGAGCCCACGCAACAATGCATCCTGAGGGCCTCGGAGGAGTCGGTGGAGGAATGGACACTGGTAAGTCAAATCTTAACTATCAGATCCCCCACCCTACCTGCATGCTATCACACACCCCCACCCTCACACCCTCCCCTATCACCCAAACTCCTCACTAATGTACTAAGAACACAAACCACACATCCCAACAACAAGCCCTGCATGACACAACTGAGCATGGATACCCATCACGAAAGCATGCTCACTGCACATACCCATAACAACCCCTAACCATCATCACACAAGCCCCCACACAGGAATGCTTGCATTGGGGTACACGCACACCCACCCATTGCACACCATGACACACACACATGCAATAATCAAGCTCTTATGCCCCTGCAGGATCACGAAGGACCGTCACCACACCATAGGGTCCAGACAACTCCACTCCACCCACAGAAGAGGCCCACAGTGACAATAGCAGCTCTGCCCTACTGGATCCTGATGACCAGCCCGGACCATCGTGGGCCTCGGGACAGTCGGTTCCCCTTGCACAGGCACAGCCCAACACTGACCTTCCACCCTCTGGTAACACCAGCACAGCACCCACCCAGCGGGCCCAAACCTCCGTACCCAGGACAGGTCAATCAGCTGTGTGTCCACCACTACAGGGAACCCAGATAACCCACCACCCCAACAACAACAGGGACCTGGGGGCAGTGGTAGTGGGCACACGGTCCAGGGGACGGAGGCACAGGAACACAGGGGAACTGGGAGGGCTGCTGTGCAACAGGGGGCGGACAGGCCAAGGGAACCCACTCTCCACAAGGCCCTCTCCTCCATCATGGGAGCATACCACCACTCCCAGGAGACGATGGCGACGGTCCTGGTCAAGTTTCAGGAGACCCAGCGCCTGCAGGAGGACCAGTATTTGGGGTTCAGGGAGGAGCTCAGGACCATCAGCTCCGCCTTGGACACCATCGTAGGGGTGCTGAAGGACATACAGCAGACCATGAGGTACACCGTGGCACACCAAGGGGCCCCTGACACTAGCATGGACGATGAACTGCCCACCACATCCGCCGGCGCTAGTGGACAGGATGCCCGACCACAGGACCACCACTCCAGCACCCCACCCCCTGCAGACGGACAACCACCACGCAAGTGGTCCCTGAGATCCAGGAACAGGACAGAGCAAGATGGCAAGACCCCCGCAGGAAATGAGACCACCCTGATTGTCATCCCACTGTCCCACTTTGTTACCCTGTCCATACTTAAACTGCCCCAGCTCCACTTCCTATGCCCATATGGGCGGTGCACCTGTGAGACTAATAGACTGGACTCTGCCATGGACATTCCTCCACCATCACCCATCACCATTTTACAACCCCCCTCCATTTTTGAGCACTTAAATAAACACCCTTGAACCACAAAACAATCTGGAGTCAGTCTATGATTTGGTAAAATGTATTATCAATCACAGTGTCAAAATGCGTTTCTAGTTGTAAAAGCCAACATACCTATGTCACACATCACAAGTCCTTGAAGGATGCATGCAGATGACACACGTTGGTAAGCACACCTGTGAAAGCGTATTGGAAAGGAACAACTGAGTTACCAAATAATCCTATGAAATTACACACAGGATAGAGGAAGATGTGTGACAGTGAATGTAATAGTAAAAATGAAAATTTTCTCACCTGTGTGTCACTGGAAATATTGCTGTATGACTGACTCCCTGTTGTCGTTGTCTTCTTCCTCAGCTTCCTCCTCATCACTGTCCACAGGCTCCACAGCTGCCACAACACAGTCATCTGGACCATCCTCCTGCAGAAAAGGCACCTGGCGTCACAAAGCAAGATTGTAAAGCATTGAGCAGGCGATGATGATCTGGCACACCTTCTTCAGTGAGTGGAATAGGGAACCACCTGTCATATGGAGGCACCTGAACCTGGCCTTCAGGAGGCCGAAGGTGCGTTCGATCACCCTCCTAGTCCGCCCATTGGCCTCATTGAAGCGTTCCTCTACCCTGGTCCTGGGATTCCTCACTGGGGTCAATAGCCAGGACAGGTTGGGGTAACCAGAGTCTCCTAATAGCCACACACGGTGCCTCTGGAGTTGACCCATCATATCAGGGATGCTGCTATTCCTCAGGATGTAGGCGTCATGCACTGAGCCAGGGAACATAGCATTAACCTGGGAGATGTACTGGTCTGCCAAACATACCATCTGTACATTCATGGAATGATAACTCTTCCAGTTCCTGTACACCTGTTCACTCCTGTGGGGGGGGGACGAGAGCTACATGGGTCCCATCAATAGCACCTATGATGTTGGGGATATGTCCAGGGGCATATAAGTCACCTTTCACTGTAGCCAAATCTTCCACCTCAGGGAAAATGATGTATCTCCTTACGTGTTTCAGCAGGGCAGACAACACTCTGGATAGCACGTTGGAAAACATAGGCTGGGACATCCCTGATGCCATGGCTACTGTTGTCTGAAAAGAGCCACTTGCAAGGAAATGGAGCACTGACAGCACCTGCATTTCAGGGGGGATTCCAGTGGGATGGCAGATTGGTGACATCAAGTCTGGCTCCAACTGGGTACATAGTTCCTGGATAGTGGCACGGTCAAACCTGTAGGTGACGATTAAATGTCGCTCCTCCATTGTCAACAGGTCCACCAGCGGTCGGTACACCAGAGGATTACGCCATCTTCTCAATTGTCCCAAATGACGCTGCCTGGGAAGGACAACAGCGACCACAGAGTCAACTTTTTTCCAGGTATGTACCCACAGTTACACAGAACACAACACCAAACACAAAACCCTTCCTGTATGTGTGTTGAGTGTAGGCCTAGCTATGTGTGACGCAGAAGTAAATGAAGCCATGTGGGCCCCTGAAATGGCGGCTGACTGACCTCTAAACTGGGACAATGGGATTGTGGGGTAACTGCGTTGCCGTTGCACACCATCGCGGTAGGCGGTCGTAGACCGTGGCGCAATGCTGCATTGGTTAACATTGGACCCTATGGGTCCCAGGAGCCAATGAACAAGTGTGCCGCCGGTGATGATACGCACCGCCGCGGACGTCACCGCCGCGGACGTCACCGCCATTTTCTATCTGTTCAATCACTAGATACCTGATCTTCGACAGGAGAGGACCTACACTGCAAGTGCTGCTGTGACCTCGGTCTGGAAGCGACGATGGCTGCTGCGTCTGGGGAAAGGGCCCCTGCCTTCACTGCTCAGGAGTTGGAGAAACTAGTAGACGGGGTCCTCCCCCAGTACACGCTACTCTACGGTCCTCCAGACCAACAGGTTAGTACACAGGTAGCACGTTGTATGGGCTAGGCCTGGGTGGAGAGGGCTGGTTGTAAGAGGGAAGGGGGCAGAGTTCAGGGAACATTAATGCATGTGAATGAATGTGCCACATGGCTAGGGTAGGGAGGGGGGACACTCACATCGACAGTGCAGTTGGTAATGACTTTGCTTCTTCCCTTGAACATGTCATGTAGGTCAGCACCCACCAGAAGAAGGACATTTTGCTTGCCATCGCCAAGGACGTCCGGACCCTGGGGGTCCACCAGAGACGGGGCATCCACTGCCGGAAAAGATGGGAGGACATTCGCCGCTGGAGCAAGAAGACGGCGGAGGCTCAGCTGGGGATGGCCTCCCAACGTGAGAGGGGTGCCCGTCGCACCATGACCCCCCTGATGTTCCGGATCCTGGTGGTGGCCTACCCTGAGTTGGATGGGCGCTTGAGGGCATCACAGCAGACACAAGGGGGTGAGTACACTCTCATTCTGCGGACTTTGCATGCAGTGGAGGGGTCTGGGTGGGGGAGGAGGCCTGTGGGTGTACCTAGGCCAGGCAGAAATACGTAGGCCAGGCCCCTCCGCAATGCAGGCTCTACCCCACCGCAGTAGAGTGCCAAGTACAGGTATACATGCCCCTGTGGCATCCATGTGTGCAGATGTCCACCATAGCCATGTAGGCCAGATTCCAGAAATTGCATCTGTAGAGGCCAGGAGCACGGCATAGTGTAGGGGGCTGCTGTTTCTGTATTGTCCACCAACGGTAGCGGTATGCCATGCACCCAACCTGGCTTTCTTCTGTCTTCCCCCTCTTTTTGTGCTCTCCCTGTTCTTTTGTGCATCAGCATCATCAGGCGGAGGTACAGTGGCACCGGAGCATGAGGGAGCTGCATCCCACATGGCCACACTACGGACTCAGAATGCACCAGTGGGACGGAGGGCGAGGGGAGCTTTATGTCAGCCACCGGATCACCAACCAGCGACACGGACTCGTCCGCCGATGGGAGCTCCCTTATGGTGGCGGCACCATCTGTGCGCCCCACTTCTACAGGTACAGCCGCCACCTCCCCTACCAGTACCGCCCTCCCAGCAGCCCCTCAGCGTTCGTCCCGTGCCTACTCACCCAGGAGGGTGGGCATCACCTTCGCCCCAGGCACCTCAGGCCCTGCCCCAGTCACCCCTGCTGCCCTCAGTGAGGAGGCCATTGACCTCCTCAGGTCACTCACTGTTGGGCAGTCTACCATTGTGAATGCCATCCAGGGTGTAGAAAGGGAGTTGCAACACGGTAATGCATTCCTGGAAGGCATTCATTCTGGTCAGGCTGTCCTTCAGCGAACCCTGCATTCTCTGGCCTCAGCACTGATGGCAGCCATTGTCCCTGTGTCTAGCCTCCCCCCTAAACCTCCTCCACCCAGACCCAATCCCCTGTACCCCAGCCCATCCCAAGCACACCATCAGACCAGCATGCACACACCTCAACACACAAAAGTAGCTCAGGCAAACATAGGCACCACACAACCCACAGGCACACACACAAGCATCACCCACATGCAGACACAGCAACATCCACTGCCTCCACTGTGTCCCCCTCCTCGTTGTCTCCCTCCTCCCACCCAGTCTTGTCTACACTCTCACCTGCATGCACTACATCTACATCTACAGGCACCAGGACTCGCACCAGAACACCCAGCACCACACCCCGCTCACCTGCACTCACCACGTCCACTCCCATTTACACGTCCCCTGTGTCCTCTCCCAGTGTGTCTGTGACGCCCCCTCCCAAAGTACACAAACGCGGGCACCCACACACCCAACATCCATCCACCTCACGACAGCCTCCAGTACCTGCACCTGCACCCAAAACACCTAAAATGACACCTCCTACAACCACCTCCTCTTCCTCCACTCCCAGACCCACTCCAACTACCCATCCCAGTGTTCGTCAGAAACTGTCCCTCTGCAAAGTTGACCTTTTTGCCCCCCCTCCAATTCATCAGTCCCATCATAGTGCCTCAGCCAAAAAGCCTCCAATACCAGTGGTGCCTGTTCAAGGTGTGTGGAGTGCACCGGCCAACAGGGCAGGCAGTGTGACACGGAGCCAAGGCACTGCCAGTCCACCCCCTGTAAAGGCTCTGAAGTTGGAAAGTGGCCGACGGGACCGTGTGAAGACTCCTGGAGGCAAAACAACTCACAGGAGTCCCAGGGGGATTGCAGAGTCAGCTGTGACTCCCCCAAAGGTGGGGAAGGGCCAGAAGAAGTCTGCACAGCCTGGTGTGAGCATCACGGCGGAGAAGGGCGGCATCCTTCCCGGCGGCCGGGACGCCACCGCCAGCACCGTCGTCACTGGTCCGGAGACCACCGCCAGAGTCAGTGCCCAGGAGGGCCCAAGTATTGTCACTGGTCAGGAGGAGACCACCGCCGGAGTCAGTGCCCAGGAGGGCCCAAGTATCGTCACTGGTCAGGAGACCACCGCCAGAGTCATTGCCCAGAAGGGCCCCGGCAGCCACAGCCCCGCTGGGCAATGAGGGACCGTCATGCCACACACCAATGCCCAGTCCAGAGAACGTCATGCCACACACCAATGCCCAGTCCAGAGACCGCCATGGCAACGCACCGCTGAACAGTCCAGAGACCGCCATGGCAAAGCACCGCTGAACAGTCCAGAGACCGCCATGGCTAAGCACCGCTGAACAGTCCAGAGACCGCCATGGCAAAGCACCGCTGAACAGTCCAGAGATCGCATTGGCAAAGCACTGCTGAACAGTCCAGAGACCGCCATGGCAAAGCACTGCTGAACAGTCCAGAGACCGCCATGGCAAAGCACCGCTGAACAGTCCAGAGACCGCCATGGCAAAGCACCGCTGAACAGGGCATGCACCGCTGAAGAAGGAAAAGACCGCCACATCAAGCATCGTTATCCCATGTGCAGCTGGGACAGTGACGGGACAGGAACTGTCATGGGGAGACTAATCCAGCCTGGGCACCAGTCCCCCTCCAGAACCAGTGGAGGCTGTTATCTACTTGAGAGACTGTGGCTTTGCACTCCCCAGGATGCAGCAGTGGGCAACCCACCCACTGTAGAGACTTGAGAGACTTTGGCTTTGCACCCCCCAGGATGGTACAGTGGGCAAACCACCCACTGTAGAGACTTGAGAGACTGTGGCTTTGCATTCCCAGGATTGAACAGTGGGCAACCCACCCACTGTAGAGACTTGAAAGACTTTGGCTTTGCACTCCCCAGGATACATCAATGGGCATGGAGCCCCGTCGTGGATCTGGCTTTGTACTCATCCACCTGAGGTGCCCCCACTTCCCTTCCCCCTGAGGTGCCTGTTGTATTTCTCTCTGATGCCCTGGCAGTGTTCTCTCCGTTTGTGGACAGGTATCTTGGACACCCTGTAAGAGGTCCTCTAACACTTGTAAAGGAGGGTTGGGAACAACCTTTAAAAGCTCCTAAGAAAGACATAGTGGACTATGTACTTGGCCTAAGATCCAGAATGGCTGAGTACATGAAAAAGGCCAGTAAAAACCTTCAGGCCAGCCAAGAGTTCCAAAAGCAATGGCATGACCAGAAGGCTGTTCTGATTCAGTACCAACCAGGGCAGAAAGTGTGGGTCTTGGAGCCTGTGGCCCCAAGAGCACTCCAAGACAAATGGAGTGGACCTTACATTATTGTTGAAAAGAAGGGAGAAGTCAACTACTTGGTTGACTTGGGCACTGCCAGGAGTCCCCTTAGGGTACTCCATGTCAATCGCCTAAAACCCTACTATGACAGGGCTGATCTCACCCTGCTCATGGCAACAGATGAAGGACAGGAAGAAAAGAGTGACCCTCTCCCTGTTCTCTTCTCTTCCACAGAACAAGATGCTCTAGTGGAAGGTGTAGTTTTAGCAGATTGTCTTACTGCTGAGCAGAAAGACCACTGCATAAATCTCCTGGGTCAGTTTTCTGAACTCTTTTCTACTGTGCCAGGCACCACTTCTTGGTATGAGCACACTACAGATACTGGAGACAGCATGCCTGTCAAAAGTAAGATCTATAGGCAGCCTGACCATGTCAGGGACTGCATAAAACAAGAGGTTCAGAAAATGCTTGAACTGGGAGTGGTTGAGCACTCTTAAAATCCATGGGCCTCTCCTGTGGTGCTTGTACCAAAGCCTCACTCTAAAGATGGGAAAAGAGAAATGAGGTTTTGTGTAGATTACAGAGGTCTCAACCAGGTAACTAAAACTGATGCTCACCCTATACCCAGGGCAGATGAGCTCATAGATACACTTGCATCTGCGAAGTATCTAAGCACCTTTGATTTGACTGCAGGGTATTGGCAGATCAAGTTATCAGAGGATGCTAAAGCAAAAACTGCTTTTTCGACTATTGGAGGGCACTACCGATTAAAAGTAATGCCCTTTGGTTTGAAAAATGCACCTGCCACTTTTCAGTGGTTGGTGAATACAGTCCTGCAAGGGTTGGAAGCTTTTAGTTCAGCATATCTAGATGATATAGCTGTCTTTAGCTCCACCTGGGATGATCACCTGGTCCACCTATGGAAAGTTTTGGAGGCCCTGCAAAAGGCAGGCCTCACTAGCAAAGCTTCAAAGTGCCAAATAGGGCAGGGGAAAGTGGTTTATCTGGGACACCTTATAGGTGGGGAACAGATTGCACTACTTCAGGGGAAAATCCATACTATCATAGATTGGGTTCCCCCTACAACTCAGACCCAGGTAAGAGCCTTCTTAGGCCTCACTGGGTATTACAGAAGGTTCATAAAGAACTATGGCTCCATAGCAGCCCCTCTTAATGACCTCACTTCTAAGAAAATGCCTAAAAAGGTATTGTGGACAGCTAGCTGTCAGAAAGCTTCTGAGGAGCTGAAACAGGCCATGTGCACTGCACCTGTCCTAAAAAGCCCATGTTACTCCAAGAAATTAATAGTTCAAACGGATGCATCTGAATTAGGGGTATGGGCAGTCTTATCACAACTCAATTCTGAGGGCCAGGATCAACCTGTTGCTTTTATCAGCAGGAGGTTGACCCCTAGAGAAAAGCGTTGGTCTGCCATAGAGAGGGAGGCCTTTGCTGTGGTCTGGGCACTGAAGAAGTTGAGGCCATACCTGTTTGGCACTCACTTCATTGTTCAGACAGACCACAAACCTCTACTTTGGCTAAAACAAAGGAAAGGTGAAAACCCTAAATTGTTGAGGTGGTCCATATCTCTACAGGGAATGGACTATACAGTGGAACATAGACCTGGGAGTACCCACTCCAATGCAGATGGACTCTACAGATATTTCCACTTAGACAATGAAGACTCATCAGGTCATGGCTAGTCTTATTGTCCTTCCTTTGGGGGGTGGTTGTGTAGGAAAGTACCATCTTGCCTGGCATGTTACCCCCATATTTCACTGTATATATGTTGTTTTAGTGTATGTGTCACTGGGACCCTGCCAGCCAGGGCCCAAGTGCTCATAAGTATGCCCTGTATGGGTTCCCTGTGTGATGACTAACTGTCTCACTGAGGCTCTGCTAACCAGAACCTCAGTGGTTATGCTCTCTCTGCTTTCCAAATTGTCACTAACAGGCTAGTGACCAATTTTACCAATTCACATTGGCATACTGGAACACCCTTATAATTCCCTAGTATATGGTATTGAGGTACCCAGGGTATTGGGGTTCCAGGAGATCCCTATGGGCTGCAGCATTTCTTTTGCCACCCATAGGGAGCTCTGACAATTCTTACACGGGCCTGCCACTGCAGCCTGAGTGAAATAACGTCCACGTTATTTCACAGCCATTTACCACTGCACTTAAGTAACTTATAAGTCACCTATATGTCTAACCTTTACCTGGTAAAGGTTGGGTGCTAAGTTACTTAGTGTGTGGGCACCCTGGAACTAGCCAAGGTGCCCCCACATCGTTCAGGGCAAATTCCCCGGACTTTGTGAGTGCGGGGACACCATTACACGCGTGCACTGTACATAGGTCACTACCTATGTACAGCGTCACAATGGTAACTTCGAACATGGCCATGTAACATTTCTAAGATCATGGAATTGTCACCCCAATGCCATCCTGGCATTGGGGAGACAATTCCATGATCCCCTGAGTCTCTAGCACAGACCCGGGTACTGCCAAACTACCTTTCCCGGGGTTTCACTGCAGCTGCTGCTGCTGCTGCTGCAAACCCCTCAGACAGGTTTCTGCCCTCCTGGGGTCCAGCCAGGCTTGGCCCAGGAAGGCAGAACAAAGGACTTCCTCAGAGAGAGGGTGTTACACCCTCTCCCTTTGGAAAAAGGTGTCAAGGCTGGGGAGGAGTAGCCTCCCCCAGCCTCGGGAAATGCTTTGATGGGCACAGATGGTGCCCATCTCTGCATAAGCCAGTCTACACCAGTTCAGGGATCCCCCAGCCCTGCTCTGCCGCGAAACTGGACAAAGGAAAGGGGAGTGACAACTCCCCTGACCTGCACCTCCCAGGGGAGGTGCCCAGAGCTGCTCTAGTGTGCTCCAGACCTCTGCCATCTTGGAAACAGAGGTGCTGCTGGCACACTGGACTGCTCTGAGTGGCCAGTGCCAGCAGGTGACGTCAGAGACTCCTCCTGATAGGCTCTTACCTGTGTTGCTAGCCTATCCTCCTTCCTAGGTAGCCAAACCTCCTTTTCTGGTTTTTTAGGGTCTCTGCTTTGGGGAATTCTTTAGATAACAAATGCAAGTGCTCATCAGAGTTCCTCTGCATCTCTCTCTTCACCTTCTGCCAAAGGATCGACCGCTGACTGCTCAGGACACCTGCAAAGCTGCAACAAAATAGCAAAGACGACTACTGCAACCTTGTATCGCTGATCCTGCCGCCTTCTCGACTGTTTCCTGGTGGTGCATGCTCTGGGGGTAGCCTGCCTCCTCTCTGCACTAGGAGCTCTGAAGAAATCTCCCGTGGGTCGACGGAATCTTCCCCCTGCAACCGCAGACAACAAAAGACTGCATCACCGGTCCTCTGGGTCCCCTCTCAGCACGACGAGCGTGTTCCCTGGAACTCAGCAACTTTGTCCAAGTGACTCCACTGTCCAGTGACTCTTCAGTCCAAGTTTGGTGGAGGTAAGTCCTTGCCTCCCCACGCTAGACTGCATTGCTGGGTACCGCGTGATATGCAGCTGCTCCGGCTCCTGTGCACTCTTCCAGGATTTCCTTCGTGCACAGCCAAACCTGGGTCCCCGACACTCTAACCTGCAGTGCACAACCTCCTGAGTTGTCCTCCGGCGTCATGGGACTCCCTTTTTTGTCTTCGGGTGAGCTCCGGTTCACTCCTCTTCGTAGTGCCTGTTCCGGCACTTCTGTGGGTGCTGCCTGCTCCTGTGAAGGCCCCCTGACTTGCTGGGCGCCCCCTCTGTCTCCTCATCCAAGTGGTGACATCCTGGTCCCTCCTGGGCAACAGCAGCATCCAAAAACCCTAACCGTGACCCTAGCAGCTAGCAAGGCTTGTTTGCGGTCTTTCTGCGTGGGAACACCTCTGCAAGCTTCTTCACGAAGCGGGACATCCATCCTCCAAAGGAGAAGTTTCTAGCCCTCTTCGTTCTTGCAGAATCCACAGCTTCTACCATCCGGTGGCAGCTGGCATTTCCTGGGCATCTGCCCAATCTCGACTTTGTCACGACTCTTGGACTTGGTCCCCTTGTTCCACAGGTACTCTCATCTGGAAATCCACTTTGGTTGCATTGCTGGTGTTGGTCTTCCTTGCAGAATTCCCCTATCACGACGTCTGTGCTCTCTGGGGAATATAGGTGCACTTTACACCTACTTTTCAGGGTCTTGGAGTGGGCTATTTTTCTAACCCTCACTGTTTTCTTACAGTCCCAGCGACCCTCTACAAGCCCACATAGGTTTGGGGTCCATACGTTATTCGCATTCCACTTTTGGAGTATATGGTTTGTGTTGCCCCTATACCTATGTGCTGCTATTGCAATCTACTGTAACTTTACATTGCTTGCATTACTTCCTTTTGCTATTACTGCATAATTTTGGTATTGTGTACATATATCTTGTGTATATTTGGCATCCTCATACTGAGGGTACTCACTGAGATACTTTTGGCATATTGTCATAAATATAAAGTACCTTTATTTTTAGTTTATCTGTGTATTGTGTTTTCTTATGATATTGTGCATATGACACCAGTGGTATAGTAGGAGCTTTGCATGTCTCCTAGTTCAGCTTAAACTGCTCTGCTATAGCTACCTTCTACCACCCTAAGCTGCTAGAAACACCTCTTGTACACTAATAAGGGATAACTGGACCTGGTACAGAGTGTAAGTACCCCTTGGTACCCACTACAAGCCAGGCCAGCCTCCTACAGTATACACAAAAAATATATACAATTTCAAAATCATGAAAAATATATATTTGTTAAGGCAATAGGTTTAGGTAGTCTATTTTGAGCTTTAGTTCATGTTGTCCTTCTTGTCTATTGTCTCTTTCAATGTTTATTGTGTGGCGTTACATGTACAAGATATGTTTAGATAGGGTTAAGTTAGGTTTAGTTAGTATAGGTTAGGTTAGTGGAGGTTACTGTGTAGTTTAGGCTTTTTATTAGGCAGTGATGTTTAGTATTAATAAATCTTTTTAGTTTCCTACAATATGGTATCCTTGATGATTGACTGTTTGGGTGTTTTCACCTCTGTATGCTCACGTTAGACAATTGCCGTTGGGTGTGCATTCAGTATTGATTTACATGTGTGGCTATGTGTATCCCCTTTGACCAAAGACATGTCTGATTGGCAGCAGTATGACATCAGCTACTCAATACTCTATTCAGTGCAGTTCCTCTGATTGTGCATATATACAAGTTATAAGACAGGTAATCAGGCAACATCCATTATTTGTGGCAAGATATGTAACATTCATTGTTGGGTAGTTTTGAATATTGCACTCCACCTGATTTGGGGAATGTATACTTTCACACTAAGGGCAGCCACTCACAGTCTTACATATGCCTATTTTATGGGTCACATCAATGTTGTACTAGTACAATCGTCAGTGATACTTCCAGACACTTGCGTGGAACCTGTTTATCACATGTTTGGACGACTCCAACATTGTGTTGTAGTCCACAATGCTATCAATCACCTAGATTATGTTTGGGTCTATGTGTGTGGCTTTGTGTCTCACAGAAAGCCACACATGTACTTTTGTTCTGTAGTCATTGTCCTAGATTCACACAATGCATGCTTTTGAAACAGTTCAAATAGTACATATGTGATTATGGTAATTTATTTACATGGGCAAGTTTTTTTTCAGATTATGTACAATGTAAAGTGCACTGACCCCATGAGAAATCTGAAGTGATTGAATGTCCAGTCAGAGTCCAAGGATGAGGGACATGCCATGAGACATGTGGAGGAGAGGTGAGCATCGGTGTGGAGGTGGCCAAATTGACCATAGGTAGAAATTGAGACTATGGCAGTCCAGGCATGATGTGACACAGTGGTAGATTGAAGACGGCATGTTGGCAGCTGCCACTACACTGGTATGATCTTAAGCACAAAACTAAAGAGATACTGTCCATGTGGAACAAACTGTAGCTACTGGATGTTTTTTCTAGTAGATGTTTTCCTTCCAAATCTTAATCCTCTGATGTGTGGGGTACCTCCTGTGCAATGGGTGGTATTGTTATTTAAGTTGAGGGGGGCACACACACATATTGGGATAGAGATGTGGAATCAAAGGTCCTGGCAGCTGCCATTTGAGGGAAAGCAAAAGGCATCACTGCAGAAAGGAGGAACTGCTGGTTTCACAACACAGCAGCTACATCACAACGGTAGGCAGCCATGTTTTCAGGGAGGGGGGCAGATGCCACTGCATGGACGCAAGGACATTTTGGATAGCCTCCAGCCTGCTGACAATCATGCCGCTGCTGCTTTGGGAGGGAAATTGTTCCAGCCTCTACCTCAGGACAGCAGCTGTGTCAGCCAGGGACTGCTGGAATCCTCATAGCGGAGAGTTGGTGCCTCTGATCACAGCAGAGTTGTCCTTATTTGGGCTGAGGCACTATGGCACTCCCTCTTGGCTGCACGCCATGGTCTCCATCCCCAGTCTCACCTGCTGTGCCAGCTCCCGCTGGACTCCTACTGCTGTCTTCTGAAAGGTACTGTCTGGGTTCTCAAAGTCCAGGATTGTTTTGGTGCAGTGTGTTACTTGTTGGGTGGACCATGTGGAGACCCCACAATGCTTTGTGTCCTCCCTGTGACTGGAGCTGGTGTCTGGAAGGAACCCAGGACATCCTGGAGACTGTCAGCATTGATGTTTGGCAGCCGGTCATCCAGATCATTAGAAAAATCCAGAACAGGCAACTCAGCAGGAGGTAAGGCTTCATCCTCTGGAATGGAATAGTGAAAAGTCAATATTGGACTGTAGTGGGTATTGACATGAGTCATCATTTACTTGCTACTGGTGGCTTAGTGACACTGTACAAACCTACACATCAAAACACACATTTATGGACCCCTAGTGGCACACTGTGCCACCTGAGCATCATTTCTATTTAGTCATCATTGGCACAATCTGTCTGTCTACATTTCCCAGTGTGTTGCCCCACTTTGATTGACTTATCATGGTCTTCTGCATATGTACCCTTTTCGTTGATTTGACTGTGTTAGATATGCATGACATGGGCATTGTTAGGGATATGTGCACACACCACAAATCAAGATGTACAGAATAAATTGCATTTGGTTTTACAGATATTCTTTGTAAATAACTGACTCCTCTGCCACCCTACGTGTGTTGTTAGAGTGATGGAAGGGTGTGAGCTGTCCACATGCTCCACCCATTGTTAGATTCAACCACCTTGTGTATATGTGTGCAAACAGCTATTTCTCCCTTCCTGCAGAATAACACTCATCTGTGCACTGCAGGTTTCCTTGTTGCAGAACTGTAATGATACCTGCACTTCTGGACTGAGTGTTGTTTTGCTGGAAGGTAGACCTTCCAATCTGCACACATACACAAGAGGTGCCTCGTCGTTACATTGTGTGGTGCAGGATGCTGAACACATGACTCAAAGTGGCTAGAGGGATGCATGTGGAAATCCTGTCCATTTCCATCACTCTGACAACACACAAGGGGTGTAATGAGGACCTTACACATTTTGAGGCCTGTTGTTATGTGGATGCATCATGTTGGGATGCCACATCAGGTGTGGTATTGTAGTCATAGTACTGCAGACTGACATTGGTGTAATCCTATTGTGGACTAGTTTCAATGTGTGTTGCAATCATCATCAGTCACTGAAAGTGGCAGACCGCATTTCTGCTAGTTGAATTTCCAAATGTGTACATTCATGCACATGTGCATTAGGACTGGCAAGAAGTGCACCCCCAAACCATGCAGTTTGTGTGGCAAAGTTGCTATTGTCCATCATATGTTTTGCCATAACCAAGGTTAATAAAGGGATGCATTGACTATCTGTGACAACTACACATCCTTTTGAAATGACGCTGCACAGCACAGAAAGGTGAACTGTTGCACTGTGTCTTCCTGCATAAATGGGTAGATACATGCCACAATACCCAGAAACAGACATCATAGTGCTCTACCAAAGCATATTTATTTTACCTTACACTCCAGTGGTGGATAGAAGTAGCTCATGATTAACATGCCATTGTAAGGCACCTTGCATATCTTCTCCTGTCTTAAATCTCATGTCCGCCCCTAACACCTGACACTGCATGTAGGAGGCATTCAATGTGTATAGTTGGGATCTTCCCATCCAACACATGTGTGACCCACCCACATTCTGATGCTTTTACAAATATTGCACATCTATACTTGGTTCAGTGAAGTTCAGGAACTCAAGGGCTGTGTGGGAGTGACAAGTTTGTATTTCCAAAGAATGTTGTTGTTAATGTGTTGTGTTTTGCATCAGACATAGGGCAAACTTTTCTGTGTATTTGATGCATTGATCCCAAACCATATTTTACCTTTCAGCCCTCTTGCCCCAGCCAACAACACCATGGAAGCACCTTATTTACATTACTGGTCACCATGGTGGACATTTACCTGTAGCCTTATGAGCTTGGTCACTCCAGTTGTGCTTTACTGCATTGGCACCATAAATGATGACACTAGTACTGCAAAGCACAGGAAGGTCCATTGCTTACAATGATTGAATCACTTTGACATATGATTTTTGGCAGGCCTTACAAATAAGGGCAACAGATAGTGCAGTGAAATCTTTATGGAATGTCTTCTCATTCTTCTTCCATCCCTGTGTAAGAAATATTTCCTTGCATACATCATAGGTGGCACAGGCATACTGTGGTGCAAGGATGTACAAAGTGGATCTATGCATGTATTTTGTGACTTAGTTAGCACAAGGGGAATGGGCTGTTTGAGTCCACCTTGGCATCAATCGATATGATGGTAATGTTGCAATATGGGCCCCTAGTGAGACAGTGAAACCACCTGTAGTTGATGTTATGCATGAAGGTGCCCCTTAGTTCACAACACCACCCATTCCCACTACACATGCAATATTGCTACATGATGACGTGGAAGCTACTTGTACAGCAGCATAGATGATGATCACAGACATGCCCCATATGTTGTGTATGATCACTTCTGTGTCCATTCTCAATTTTGCATGGAGGCGTCTCACAGTTTTTGTTGCCCAACTCTGTGCAACAAGTGTAGTACATGTTGCCCAATGAGTGTTACACATGGGCAGGTGGTTAAGTTGCAACAATGAAGGGATTGATGTGAGGGATGGGAAATGATCTTTGCATATGGGGGGAAGTATGAGTGCATTAGACGTGTTTGCCCATTATTCCGTCCAGATGCAACCCTTTTGCGTGCATTCAGTGTGTCCTATGTGCCTCCTCCTTATATCATTTGTTAGTTTCAAGATTGTCCCCCACTGCAACTTACCCTGCATTTGTTTGAGGTCTTGGAAGTCTGCACTGCCCTGTCCTGAGAATCTGGTAACCAGCTACTCCGAGATGACCACTGCCAACATCTCCTCCAGGTCATCCAGGTCATCCAGGTCCTCCTGGGATGTGGGACTTCCACCTCCAGATATCAGTGCTGCCTTTCGGTTCCTGGTCCATTTCTTTTTAGTTCTGCGCTTGCAATCGTGCCAGCTCTTCTTACAATCGAAGACAGCCCTTTTCACCTCTGCCACATTGTTGATTTTATTGACAATTGACTGCCATAGGGCCTTTTTCCTACCTATTGGCAACTTGGAGGTGACAAAGAGCTGGTGTTGGTGAAGGAACACTTCCGCTTCCTTTTCTCCTTCACCTGTGATTTTGTTGGTCCATTCAGGCTTGTACTAGGCTGATTGGGGTCTCCCTGATCTCAATGTCCATCTTAGGGCCTTGTGGCTTGTTTGGCAATTTTGCAATCGTTTTTAAGTAATGCTGCAAATATTTCACTGTTAGACCTGGCATCCTTGGCGTGGTCTCCCCTGTCTTTTTTGCCTCTGCTTCCCCTGTTTTGACTGTGTGCTGGACTCTGTTTTTGGTACTCTGGGCACTTTACCACTGCTGACCAGTGGTAAAGTGCAAGTGCTCCCTGTGTAAAATGTATCTATAATTGGCTTTTCCCTATTGGACATATTTGATTTACAAGTAAGTCCCTAGTAAAGTGCACTAAAGGTGCCCAATGCCTGTAAATCAAATGCTACTAGTGGGCCTGCAGCACTGGTTGTGCCACCCACATGAGTAGCTCTGTGAACATGGCTCACACCTGCCACTGCAGTGTCTGTGTGTGCAGTTTTAAACTGCCAATTCGAGGCCAAAACCTTCTATTTTTATACATGTAAGGTACCCCTAAGGTGGGCCCTAGGTAGCCCCTTGAGCAGGGTGCAGTATACTTTAAAGGTGGGACATGTACTGATGTGTTTTATATGTCCTGACAGTGAAATACTGCCAAATTTGTTTTTCACTGTTGTAGGAAAGTACCATCTTGCCTGGCATGTTACCCCCATTTTTACATGTATGTAAGTTTGTTTTTGTCTCTCTCACTGGGATCCTGCTAGCTAGGACCCCAGTGCTCACAGTTTGTGGCCTGAATGTGTATACCTGTGTAGGGACTAACTGTGTCACTGTGGCTCTGCTAACCAGAAATCCAGTGCTTATGCTCTCTCTGCCTTTAACTTTGTCACTATAGGCTAGTTACCACTTTTACCAATTTCAATTGGCACACTGGAACACCCTTATAATTTCCTAGTATATGGCACCTGCGTACCCAGGGCATTGGAGTTCCAGGAAAACCCTATGGGCTGCAGCATTTCTTTTGCCACCCATAGGGAGCTCAGACAAACCTTTACATAGCACTGCCATTGCAGCCTGAGTAAAATAAGGCACATGTTATTTCACAGCCATATTCACTGCACTTAAGTAACTTATAAGCCACCTATATGTCTATCCTTCACTTGCTGAAGGATAGGTGCAAAGTTACTAAGTGTGAGGGCAACCTTGCACTAGCAAACGTGCCCACACACAGCTCACGGCCATTTCCCCGGACTTTGTGAGTGCGGGGACACCATTACACGTATGCACTACATATAGGTCAATACCTATATGTAGCTTCACAAAGGTAACTCCAAATATGGCCATGTAACATGTCTATGATCATTGCACTGTCTCCCCATTCCAAATCTGATATTGGGGAGCCAATTCCATGCATCCCCGGGGCTTCACTATGGACCCCAGATACTGCCAAACCAGCACTCTTGGGTTTTCTCTGCAGCTACCGCTGCTGCCACCCCACAGACAGAGTTCTGCCCACTTGGGGTCTGGGCTGCCCAGTCCCAGGAAGGCAGAACAAGAATTTTCTCTGAGAGAGGGTGTTACACCCTCTCCCTTTGGAAATAGGTGTTACAGGCTGGGGATTGGTAGCCTTCCCCAGCCTCTGGAAATGCTTTGAAGGGCACAAATGGTGCCCTCCTTGCATAAACCAGTCTACACCGGTTCAGAGACACCTTTTCCCCTGCTTTGCCGAGAAACTGGCCAAAGGAAAGTGGAGTGACCACTCTCCTGTCCATTACCACTCCGGGGGTGGTGCTCAGAGCTCCTCCAGTGTGTCCCAGACTTCAGCCATATTGCTGTGCAAGGTGTGGGGGCACTCTGGAGGGCTCTGAGTGGGTAGTGTCAGCAGGTGACGTCAGAGACCGCTCCTGATAGGTCCATACCTGATAAGGTAGCTAATCCCGCTCTCAGGGCTATTTAGGGTCTCTCCCATGGGTTCTCTTCAGATTCTGCTTGCAAGTTTCCTTCAGGAATCCTTTGTAACCACTTCAGACTCTTCTGACTTCGGATCAACCACAGCCTGCTCCAGGAAATGCTGTAACTGCAACAAAGTGTCTGCAAGAGAAGCTTTTCTTCAGCAACCTCAGCTCCAAGTCAGCAACTGCAATAATTTCCCTGGTGTGCACGCTTTGGGGAATCCCCATCTTCATCCTGCACCAGAAGAACCGAAGAAATCTCCCATGGAGTGATGGAATCACTCCCCTGATTCAAGCAGGCACCTTCCAAGGCAACGACCGGTACCCTGGGACTCCTCTCACAGCAACAGACACAGGACACAGAGGATGGACATCATCGATATATACTGTCCTGAGGTCCTGCTGATGCAATTTGGAGGAGGTAAGACCTTGCCTTCCCCAAGAACGACAGCACCCCTGTGTATTGTGTCTTCTTTGCCTCCTGAGTCCCCTGTGCACTCTTTGCAAAATTCCTTTGTGCACATCCTGGCCCAGGTCCCCAGCACTCCACCCTGTGATGTTCAAGTCTCAGAGTTGTTCTCCGTTGGTGTGGGACCTTCTTTTTTTGTGCTGCATCAACTGTGTTTTGCACATCCAATGAATCCAGATCCTGTGGTTTCTGGGGGAGCTGGCTGGCATCCTGAGGGCTCTCTAAACTTCTGAGATCCCCCTCTTCCTCCTCACATAGAGTTGAGGCCCCCAGGTCCCTCCTGGGTCCATCCAGCGCCATTTTGATGAAAAACGCACTTTTGCCGTCGGCAAGGCTTGTTGGTGCCTTCCAACACAAAATCTCATCTGCAACAATCTTTTCACCGTGGGATGTCTTTTGCATCATGCAGGAACCTGCTGGCATCTTCCTATGGTGCATTTCTTCAGTCTTCTACAATGCAAACAGTAGGAAATCCTATAGAATGCAATAGGAGAAAATAGGCCTAGGGGCAACACAAACCATATGCTAAAAAAGTGGAATGTGAATCACGATTTCCCCCTAGACAAGTGCAGTGTGTGCAGAATCGCTGGGAGAGTAAGAATACAGTAAAGGTAAGTCAATTACCCCACCCAAGAGCCCAGAAAAGCAAGAGTAAAGTACTGCAAGTTTCCTTAGGACACACTACACCTCGTTTTTGGAATTTTCCAGTTGCCAACCAAGTCTGCAAAGAACAACTGCTGGATTATTGGACCTGCAGACCTCTAAAGGAAGGGGACCAACTCCAGAAGTTTCAGAAAGGACAGGAGCCCCTGCTAACCTAAAAGAGGGTGCAAAATAAGAGTCCCCGGTTAGTAGAAGACTGCAGAAATGCACCCAAGGAAGATGTCAGCGGGTTCCTGCATGATGCACTGGATGTCCCACGAAGAAAGGTTTAGTGCAGGTGAGTTTTGGCACTGGATTCCTCCTACCAGCCTTGGTTCTGGCAAAGTCACGATTTGAATCAAACTGTCACTGTCTGGACCCAGGAGGGACATGGGGGCCTCAACTCTGTGTGAGGAGGAAGAGGGGGCTCACAGCACTTTAGAGAGCCCTAAGAACATCAGACAGCACCCACAGGAGTCCCAGGACACAGGGACAAAAGAGGTGTAAAATGCGGTTGGTGCAGCACTACAAAGGAGGGGCCCACAGTGCAGGAAGTCAACTCAGCAAGTTGAGCATTGCAGGATAGAGTGGTGCTGGGGACCTGGGCCAGGCTGTGCACGAAGGAAATAGTGCACAGAGGCGTCAGGAGGTGAAGAAGACATGGTGCACAGGGGAACTGTCAGTTTCGGGGAAGGCAAGGTCTTAACTCCTCCAAATTGGGACAGTCTGTGTCGAAGGGATCCACCCTCTGTGTTCCAAGGAGCATGCTTGTTGCCAGGAGAGGAGTCCAAGAGAACCGGTCTTCATCTTAGAAGGTGCCTGCTTGAGCAGGGAATTGACTCCGTCACTCCACTGGAGATTTCTTTGGTCCTTCTGGTGCAGGGTGAAGACAGGGAGTCCCCAGAATGTGCACACCATGGAAACTGTTGCAGTTGCCGACTGGAGCTGAAGTTGCAGAGGAAAGGTAGCCCTTCTGGATACTTTGTTGCTGTTACAGCAGTTCCTGGAGCAGTCTGCGTTCAATCTGAGGTCATTAGAGGATGAAGTAGTAGTTGCAAAGAATTCCTGCTGGATACTTGCAAGTAGAATCTTAAGAGAAACCCACAGGAGCGACCCTAAATAGCCCTGAGAGGGGGTTTGGCTACCTTATCAGGTATGGACCTATCAGAAGGGGTCTCTGGCGTCACCTGCTGTAACTGGACACTCAGAGGCCTCCAGAGTGTCCCCACACCTTGGAAAGCAAAATGTCTGAAGTGTGCGACACACTGGAGGAGCTCTGGGCACCTCCCCTGGGGTGGTGATGGACAGGGGAATGGTCACTCCCTTTCCTTTGTCCAGTTTCGTGCCACAGCAGGGACCGGGGGTCCCTGAACGGGTGTAGACTGGCCTAGACAAGGAGGGCACCATTTGTGCCCTTCAAAGCATTTCCTGAGGCTGGGGGAGGCTACCCCACCCCAGCCCGTAACACCTATTCCCAAAGGGAGAGGGTGTAACACCCTGCTCCCAAAGGAAATGCTTTGTTCTGCCTTCCTGGGACTGAGCTGCTCAGACCCAGGAGGACAGAACTTTGTCTGTGAAGTGGTACCAGCTGTAGCTCAAATGCAACCTTCAGAGAGCTGGTTTGGCAGTACTTGGGGTCCATGGTGGAGCCCCCAGGATGCATGAAATTGGCTCGCCAATTCCAGATTTGGAATGGGGGGAAATTTAATGATGTTAGACACCTTACATGGCCATATTCGGAGTTACCATTGTGAAGCTACACATAGGTATTGACCTTTATGTAGTGCACACATGTAATGGCATCCCCGCACTCACAATGTCCCGGAAATTGACCCTGAACTATGTGGGAGCACCTTTGCCAGAGCAAGGGTGATCTCACACTTAGGGGGTTATTCCAACTTTGGAGGAGGTGTTAATCCGTCCCAAAAGTGATGGAAAAGTGACGGATTTACCACCAGCCGTATTACGAGTCCATTATATCCTATGGAACTCGTAATACGGCTGGTGGTATATCCGTCACTTTACCGTCACTTTTGGGACGGATTAACACTCCTCCAAAGTTGGAATAACCCCCTTAGTAACTTTGCACCTAGCCTTCAGTAAATGAAGGTTAGACATATATGTGACTCATAATTTGTTTAAGTGCAATGAAAATGGCTGAGAAATAGTGTGTGCACTATATTACGCAGGCTGCAGTGGCAGGCCTGTGGAAGGGTTTGTCTGCGCTTCTTATGGGTGACAAAAGAAATGCTGCAGCCCAAAAGGATCTCCTGGAACCCAATGCCCTGGGTACCTAGGTACCATAAACTAGGGACTTATAAGAGGGGTCCAGTGTGCCAATTGAAATTGGTAGATGAAGTCACTAGCCTTTGGTGACACATTTAAGTGCAGAGAGAGCATAAGCACTGAGGTTCTGGTTAGCAGAGCCTCAGTGACACAGTTAAGCACTACTGACAATACACACATTAGGCCACAAACTATGAGCACTGGGGTCCTGGCTAGCAGGATCCCAGTGAGACAGGCAAAACACACATACATATAGGGTTTTCACTGTGAGCATTAGGGTCCTGGCTAGCAGGATCCCAGTGGTGCAGTAAAACACACTAACACACACTCACAAACAGGCCAAAAGTGGTGGTAATTATGCTAGAAAGAGGCTACTTTCTCACACTTTATGCTTCTCGGTGCTTCTTATTTCAAAGGTAAAAAAATCAGATCTTCAGCTATACGTCTTGGATTTTTGTCATTTTGGTGTCATTCTGTTCGTTAAATTTCACTCTAGCTTTCTCATTTAGTTTGGGATTTTATTGTTCTATATTTTGGCTGTACCACTCAGTCATTCATCTTAACTTTTTTTGGGCAGCGTGCCATAAAAAGCATGTAACGCATGACAAAATATACAGTTAAAAAACAATAACACAAGTAATCAATAAACGCTTGACAATCACATTCAATAAAATATTTTGGAATCAGAGGAAAAGTTAATAGTCTTTCATGACAAAACCTCAGTTTAAGTTAACAAACTCATAATGGACTCTAATTCGGATTGCACCCAATAAAGTTTAACACTGCATGGCACACATCTATTGTGATTAGTTTTGCCACACGCATTGTAACAGGAAAGTCACTTTCAAATGAATTAAATTAAGTCTAAAATATGTTAAAAGAAGCCGATGATTTGCATTCTCATTTCATCCAAGGTATTTTAAAAAAGATTTAACAGTGACAATCTTCAAGTAATAATCAACAGTTTTTATGTCCAAAACACCTTGTAGCCTCTCCTCCGCTAACGCAGTTTTGCATTAAAAAGTTTTTAACCGGCTTGCACCAATTTTTAGCACCAGCTGGGCACCATATTTATGGAATGGTGCAAGCCGGTGCAAAGGGTAGGCTAGTGTAAAAAAAAAATTACGTTAGGCAGGTTAGAGTCAAAATTAGCATCATTTTTTTATGATAAGGGGCATATTTATACTCTATTTGCACTGAATTAGCATCATTTTTTTTGCCCTAATTCAGTGCGAAACTAACTCTATGTTTATACTTTGGTGCTAGACAGGTCTAGTGCCAGATTTATGGAGTTAAAGTCATTTTTTGGAAGTGGAAACCTAACTTGCCTTAATGAGATGCAAGGCAGGCGTCCCGTGCAAAAATTGTTACTGTCAACCGTGCCAAAAAGGTGTAAGTTCTGCCTTCAAGACCCTTTCAACCCTGCCCACCAGTTTTTCTAACAAAAGTGCCACCCAACTTGTCTTTGCATTATGGGTGGTATCATATGTGCTATTTTTAGGTGCATGGGAAATTAGCGAGTTATTGGCGGGGATACTGTTCTTTACTTGTTTTCGCCGGACAACCCTTTTTACTCATTTAGCAGCTTGCTGGTGCTCCTGATCCTAATGTTCAACCACCGCCCCCCTAAAAAATTGTGTTGGAGCTAGGTTATCAGATATTTAATCAGAGGTCACATTGAATACTTTAGACATACTGGAGGCTGATTCTACCACTAGTCCTAGCTTGCCAGCACTTCAGGAACCTCCAGAGGCTCTGCCATTCAGAGTCAGAGTAGAATCACCCAGTGATAAGCATGCCAAATCCCGGGTACCCATAGAGAGTCTCCTCTCAGTCATCTCAATTTCTGTGGTGACATTCCCAATCGCCCTCTGAAGCATCAAATGGATCAATGTTGTTTTAGAGTGCGCTGATGGCCGCGCATTGATGCTTAACCTTGATCTCCCAAAAAGGTTTAGACCAGGACGCCAGTTGGCCAGAATTGATCGTTTGGCACCCTAAGATATCTCCAAATGAGATAGTGGAATAGTCTTTTGTGCAGCATCTGTCTAGCGGAAGAAGCAGCCTCCTAGATACCTAAGGCCAGCAGTACCATGAAGAGGAATGCAAGAGTGTACAAGTCGGCAAAAGTGTCAAGTGACACAGCCACCTCGAAAAAACACTTCAGAAGGCAGTGTGCAACCTTATACAGCAAACAGCAACAGCACTTACCTCCTCCCCTAGTCTTGCTGTCGCCGCCACCCCCCCACACAAGGTCACATGGAATTACCTGATAAAAAAAATGTAATCACAGTGGTTGCAAGGACGCCACAAAGAATGTAACCAGCAAAATATGAAAAGAAATCGCTGCTTTTCAGCAAAAATATTTCTTACCCCTATGACTTGAGGACATATTTCAGTTTACAAGGGGCAATTGTTTTCATTTAGCCTGGTGCAGAATTTAGCTACAACGTTTAATTTAGCCATAGCCTTAAAAGATAAGCATAGAAAATTACAATTTTCTTAGTTGAGAGATTGTTGCAGACAGATGATTTAGAGAATGTTTTTGGGGGTGGAAACAACCTAATCATGCTTTTTATTAGCCTGCTCTGGAAAGAGAGCAGCTGTCCCAGTGACCTTACTCCCGAAAGGTTGCTAAGATACTCAAACTCATAATACATAAAATAAACTAATATGCGAAGAGCAACCTTATTATGGACTTTGGAGTGATACGATATAGTTTGATATAAAGTGCTGGGAAGTTATGGGGATAGATTTCACTGGGTCTCATTTTCCAACAATGACAGGAGATGCAAGAAACAATATAACTAAAAGTACCACTTCTAGAAATTTGCAAAGACGTCTCAGAGAAATCTTGGGATGCAGTGGCTGCTGCGACTTCCCACATGTGCACATATGTATCAACTACACACAAGAAAATATAATGTTGTACAATGTTTCATGGAGAAACCCTATACTAAAAATGATTTGCTGTTTCTAACTTCTTCAGAAACTAATTAAATGAGGGATTCTCTCTGCATACTCACCCTGAAGACAGATGTTTTCCTACCTTTATTAAAAGTAAATCTAACATCATGGTCACACCTGCAGAAAATGTATGAATCCCTACAAATGTGTTAGTTTGGGAGTGTTGGCCAACTCTTGTTGATATACTCAATGCCTGAAAGGGTCGCAAACCCACTACTAAAGCTGAGTTGCTCAAACGGAAAATCCTGTTTGGGCTTTCTCCTTTTAAGAGGGAATAATCCTAACATTACTGGTTCTATAGGACAAGAAGGGCATTTCTCCTGATGGATGTTTGCATTTCCACAGAATCTAAGTATAGGTTCACAAACACCAATGATAATCATGTCATGGGAGCTTCAGACCCATCTCCCTACTCCCGTTCCCTGTGAAGGTCATTGAAAAAATTGTCCTGGTGGCCAACATCTCTAGGAACCCCACCTACACCGACCGACCACGCACGCAATCTGGGCTTCATCCTCGACTCTTCCCTCTCCATGTCAAGACAGGTCAACGCAGTCTCCTCCTCCTGCTACAACACTCTCCGCATGCTCCATAGGATCTACAAGTGGATCCCTACAGACACAAGAAAAACAGTAACACAGGCCCTCGTCAGCAGCAGGCTAGACTACGGAAACGCACTGTACACAGGCATCCCGACAAAACACCTACGACGCCTCCAACGCATCCAAAACGCATCCGCCCGACTGATTCTCAACGTACCTCGCCGCAACCACATCACTCCCCACCTGAGAAAACTCCACTGGCTCCCCGTTGACAAGAGGATCACTTTCAAGCTCCTCACCCACGCACACAAAGCACTCCACAACACCGGACCCGCTTACCTCAACAACAGACTCAACTTCTACACCCCCACCCGACAGCTCCGCTCCACAGACCTCGCACTCGCCACCGTCCCCCGCATCCACCGAAAGACATCCGGAGGCAGATCCTTCTCCTACCTCGCCGCCAAGACATGGAACACCCTCCCTACCAACTTACGACTGACCCAGGACCTACTCACCTTCAGGAGACTCCTCAAGACCTGGCTCTTCGACCAGTAGCAGCGCTCCCCACCCCCTCACCCCAGCGCCTTGAAACCCTAACGGGTACGTAGTGCGCTTTATAAATAGAGTGCTTGATTGATTGATACATATGCCTCGTCATTTATATTTGAGTCGCAATCTCTAATGGACAACAGTGTCTGAGACACTGTTTGCGATTCCCAAATGGGTCACAAGAGACTTGCCTCATTAATATTATTGAGGCAGGTTGCAATTTACGACCCGTTGGGAATGGACAGCACTCACAGGGATGATAGCCTTCTGGGGACAGCTTTTTTAAACATAGTTTTTTTTTAAAGCCACCTGTTTTACTAAAAGGAAAATGGGATGCATTTAAAAAAACAAATCCTTTTCATTTTCTTAGAGTAGGAAATGGCCCGGGGACCACTGGCTGCTGTGAAAAAATGTTGGTCCCCTTATTCACATAGGGGTGGTGGTCCCTTCCCATTCGCGAATGGCATACCATCAACTTGAAGTTAGTGATAACTGCCATTGTTTTGAGACCACGTTTCCGGTTGAAAAACAATAGTACATCCCCTGCGACCCGCTATTAGGAAGGGATGCACTTAGCATGACCCTTCCTAATAGCGAGTCCCAATTCCTATTTTGCGAGTCGGTAACAGCTTACCAACTCGCAAAATAGATTTGGTACACGTACAAGGTCATTTAGCTGCACATTTCGCTGTTTGCAACTGCTATATAGCTTTGTACATCTGGCCCCAAATTTCGTTTTCACCAACCAGTATAGAAACAACATTTGCACCAATGAACCGGTCCAAAAACATGAAATACCCAATCATTTCTCAGTGGGTACAAATTGTCAATAAGTGCAGATGCTGATCTAGCATTGTCCATTTAATCTGCATTCCACAGCCCTAATGCCATGTGCTTTCGGGCCCCTTGGCTGGAAAGCAGGAAGTAATTCGCATTTAGCGAGCAGGAGGTTTGAACTAAGAATGGCTTTCTTATACAGGGACACTTTACACCATCACAGACCGCTTTCCTCTACCGAATACTTATTTCTGTGCTTAAACAGTAAATAAGTCGGTCTAAGATGAAATATAAAATGTCAGCAAGCTTCCAAGAATTAAATACAGTCATATAATACCTACCCAGGATAAAAGCTAAGATGGCTACAGAAAGGAAAATGAAAAGCTCTGATTCCATCCAATACTTTAATAAGTGACAGGAATTGTAAAGATGGCGCACTCTCTGATTCTGGGGAATGTTATTTTGTCATCAAAGCACAAAGCACTTCTTTCATCAAGCAAACACAAAGCTGAATTATAGCAGTACCTTGACCTTGTCAAAAGTAAATAGGCGAAAACATGGAAGCTTAGAAAACCTTGCCATCTTTACAATCAATGCTTGTATTATTCTTTACTGTTCTGGCCAAAAGTCAAATTACAGATATCAGAGAAAACCGCAGTGATTTTTGAGCAGAGAGGGGAAATGAAGCAGTCTTATGGATTCTATCGAACATACGCATGCTATCAGATTTTTGATGAAGTATAGAGGTTGTTGGACCTGGCCCTGGTGGCAGGTTCATCCCCTGACTTTTTGCCTCCTTCCTTCTAATTTTTCTGACCTCTTACTTTTGGCTCTAGGACTCTGAGCACTTTATCACTGCTGATCAATGCTTAAGTGCAGGTGCTCTCCCATCTAAAGTTGGTATGATTGGCTTATACCAAATTGGCATATTTAATTTACCTATAAGTCCCTTGTACAGTGGCATACCTATACCAGGGGCCTGTAAATTAAATGCTACTAGTGGGCCTGCAGCGCTGCTTGCGCCACCCACTGAAGTAACCTTTGAAACCTATCTGAGGCCTGCTAGCGCAGGGCCTGTGTGCACAGTTCTCTGCCACAGGGACCTGGCATCTAAATGTACTTGCCAATTCCAGAACTCCCCTTTTACTACATGTAAGTCAACCCTACTGTAGGCCCAAAATAGCCCTATGGGCAGGGTGCTATGTATGTAGAAGGCAGGATATGTGCCAGGTTGCGTGGCCTTCTCATAGGATTACATTAGAAATGCCCTGCCTTATGTGTAGGCAGTATTGTCTGATTTATGAGGGGTAGTTTGGTATGGTTGTAATGGTGATGAGAAATGCTGCTTAATGGTGTAGGTGGATATTTCATTACTATTACAGAAATGCCACTTCCAGAAAGTGAGCATTTCTCTGTGGTTATGACACTGGTGTTTTGCAGCTTGACTCCAATCCACATCTGGGCAGAGTGACAGTTGGGCTTTGTGCATACTTTTCAGACAGCCTGCACACAGGGAGGGTGGAGGTGTCACAGAGGTGCATCGGCATACTGAATAGTCTTCCTGGGGAGAGAAGGGAGAGGCGGGGCACACCTGCATTTGTAAAGGCTGTGCCCTGGCCTCACACAATAGTGTCGTTTACCCCCAACTGATGTTTGGAGCGTCTGCTGGAGGAGAGAGGGGGCACTCCCAGAACCAGTTGTTACTGGTTGGAACCTCCTTTCCCCTTCCTTTGTAACCCACTGTAAAAATGAGTATAAGTACAGGAGAATTTTCCCCACAATTTGGTGACACCTTGAAACTGGACACAGAATGCTGGAGGAACTCACCAGGAACAGCCATGGAGTGCTGCTGCTGTGCTGACCTGAGACCTGCTTGGTCACTTTGAGGAACTGCCAACTGCCTGCAAACTTTTGTGCTGGCCTGCTGCTGGGCCCTGGTGTCTGTGCTCCTTTTTTCTTGGACTGTGGTCCCCCAGGGGTAGGGTGCTGTGACCCCTGACCCCTACAACTGTTGGAGGCGCAGCAGGAGCTCTTCCTTTTTGCAGCTTGTAACTCCTTGGAAGCGCTTTTTCCTTGTGGATGTGTCGCCTGAAGAGCGCGATGCTGGTGTTCCCCAGGCACCTTGTGGACGCTTTCCTTTTGCGCCCTTAGCGCTTTGGCAGCGATTTGCTAACGTGGGAATCACCGCCGCAACCCGGGCACTTATAATTGCTCCATATGCTTGAAAGTGCCGTAGTCGTGCTATTCCCAGTGCCCCTGGGGCACCACTAGAAAAAGGAAAGGAGCGAGCGCACTCCTATCATGCCCTCAGGGCAAAGCACGCTCCAAGGAGTGCCCCCGGAGCACAAGCAGGCACCTGCTTTGGTGCCTGCACCCGTCTGCGGAGACGGGCAGGGAAGGAGGCCTTATCTGAGGCTTCCCACCCCACTGGTCCCTTTAACTCTTCTTCGGCAGGACTGGCAGGGGGAAGAGAAGCCTCATCTGAGGCTCACCCTTCCCCGAGCAGCCCTTATTCTGTCCCCTGAGGCGTAGGACTCCTTCTTTGGGCCCCAATCTTCTGCCAAGACCGTGGGCGGGGTGGAAGCCTCATCTGAGGCTCCCTGCGCCGCCAGCCTCCCTATTGTTCTTTTGGGGCATTGTTGTGCCCCCCCTCTTTGGTGAAGAGCTTGTAGAGGCCCAGGGGCCACCCATTACAAACCCAGAGGGGGTGCGTGTCACGGAGTGCTGGGGGCCCCATTTTTGATCCTCGTGGCACTGGAAATGCCATCATCATAGGAAAGGTACTTTCTTTGGATTTACATAACTCACATATTCCTTATATAGACTTTACTGGTTTATATGTGTATCTGTCTATGTTTATGAGGTGTTTCATATATGTATGCTAATGTTCCTTTTTATGGGCATGACTTGCTAATATGTTTTCTTGAAATGCCATGTGTTTTATAATGCTCTTGGTACAGGCATTTATGATACTTAAATAACAAGTGCTTTTATTTAGTAATGGGATTCCTGATCACTGCTTATGTTGCAGAATACTAAGTAACCTGTGTGTTATATGTGACTACTGCTAGTTCTTCAGAGTAACTAATGTCTAACTGTAACAGGGTCACAGGAACCCTGTTGACAGATGGTAACCCGCGACCGACCAACCAGTACCCCGGGGCACGGTAAAAAGCCAAAAAACAGAACAGACAGACGCAAACCCAGATATCCGGGTAGAAGCGATATTAGAAGACGGACTACAGGCGCGTCTCAAAGAGAGAGAGGCGACAGAGTCGAGCGACGATGTGAGCCAAGGAGAAGAAGGAGACCTGAGAAGCGACCGAGGAAGAAGCAGAGAAGCCGGAGGCCCAACCTCTAACTGGAGTCCAGGTTTCCCGGCGAGTGAACTGCATTTGGCAGCAACTCGCTGCCACATCCCCGGAGGGATGAGGCTATTGCAGGTACGTACCTGCTTTCTAAGCCCAATAACATATTTCTCGAGCGAGTGAGGAAGCCGGGTGGTTTGGGGTTGGGCGTTGGGAAGGGGTGGTGACCAAAACCCGGCATCAACACCTCAGTGACTGTTATTGTTTTACTGAATGTACGCACAAAAGAAACAAGACGTTTGGCTTTTTTTTTATTTTATTTTTTTATTTATTCTCTTTTCTCATTTACTGGTTTTCTTTGTTTTGCATGTCTCTTTTGGACTAATCCGCACTAACCAGGCCTGTGACGATAACAGGCCCTGACACAAAGAAAACCACCAAAGGAGCTATTGAGTCTATAAAAACAGGGTACCCAAGCACAGCGGGGAAAACCGGTACCTTTTATTCCCTGTTCAACCCCACCACCCACCACCCCTCACATTCCCTGCTAACCCTTATACATAACAGGCAAAGCATTCCACTTACCTGTCTCTCCATTCTTTATTTTCCCCTAAACAACATATCATTGCTGTGCCTACTGGAGTCTGCTGCCAGAAGAAGAAGACATGCTAGAAGAGAAACAAAGAAAGGACATAAGAGACAGACGAAACAAAGAAAAAAGGAAGGAAGAGGAAAACTGAAAAGACCTAGGGAAGAAAAAAATCAGAAAACAAAGAGAACGCAGACTGTTAAGGACACATACATTCTGAAATACATCGTCACATCAATAAAAGCACATTATTGTAGAAAAAATATTCAGACTCCGTCGACTTAATGCACTCCCTATCAATAACGCTACAACCTAGCCTCTACAGTGGTGTCAGAAGTGAGATAGCGACATTGGGAGAAAGAAGAGTTATTGCCCCATTTTTCTAACATGGAAACTAAGCCCACAATTGAGGACATGATCACGCAGTTAGCGGAGGGACAACGCCATTTGCAGGTCGTGTGGGAGGAACACCAGAGGGAAGCCTAGACGGACAGAGAAATGCTTCAAAGCACCTTAAAGAGCCAGGCCACAATAGTCGCAAATAACCAGCTTGTCCATGAGACCGCTCTACAAAAACAAATGGACACGATAGCCGCCACATGAGTACATCCCAACGTGCCTAGCTCTGTCCTCCAGAAATACCAGGAAGGTGAAGATCCTGACATGTTCTCTACCAGCTTTGAGAGGGTTGCGTCATCTGCCACGTGGCCAGAAGATGGGTGGGGACAGTACGTGGCTCCCTTACTGACGGGTAATTTACAGGCCACATATCAAGCGGTTAACCCTGGGGGTACTACCCCTTATGCGGATATAAAGAAAAGTATACTGGAGCGGGTTGGCTTTGACACCGAGAACTACAGACATAAGTTTAGAAAAAACAAATGGTGTCCGTCAGAAAATCCCTGTGAACTTTATTTCCGTGTCAAGGATTTGGGACTGAAGTGGTTGGGACCCATTGGTACCAACAGAGGGGATGTTATCCGAGAGGTCCTCCGGGAACAATATCTGGAAGCCCTGCCGTCAGCTACCTGCAACTGGGTAAAACAGCACTCCAACATAGATACCAACGCAGCCGTAGATCTGGCCTGTGCATACCATCGGTCTTCTGACTTTAAAGCCGGACCGTCCAAAGGAGCCAACCCAGCCAATCGTCCCCTAGGGTCCTCCTATCGATCTGACCGTCACAAAACTCCAGAGGAAATGTTAATTCCTAGATTCAACGAGAAAACCCCTAACCAACATCCCCAATGCTACAATTGTGGGGAGTGGGCCCACATCGCCCGCACCTGTCCTCACAAAGAAGAAAAGCCGGAACCCATGGAAATTGGCGTTACTCGTGGAAGAGTACTTTATACTGCAAAAGAGAATTCCAAGTACAAAACAGAGATGATCGTTAATGGACAGAATACTACCATATTAATTGACTCAGGTTGCAGACAATCTGTCATTAGGGCAAACCTGGTTGACAGTAAGGCTCAACCACACAGAAACACAGTATCTATATGTTGTATTAATGGAGACATGAGGGAATATCCCTTGGTTTCTATCCCCATTGCCTGGGGAGAACGAAGAGACATAGAAGAGATGGGGGTTATTGACAATTTAGTAAAAGAAGTCATAGTGGGCACTGATTATGCATATTTTTCTGACTTACTTGATTGTATACAAAATAATAACCAGGTGGAACCATGGTGGGAGGATGCCTCCTTTGCCCGAACACACATCAATCCTGCGAAAGAGCGGTATAAACCTAGCAAAAAGGAAAAAAGAGACTATATCAATTACAGAAAGAGCCGGCGATCAAGAGGGAAGCCAAAAGGATAGCAGTCGCTTCCTTTCCTCCTTTCCGTAGTAGCCAAAGGGAGGACCACACCCTACAAAAAGCATGGAGGACAGCTACATCTGAATTAACGGGAGAGGTGGGTCCCTATTTTCTTGTCAAAAAGGGTCTGCTATGTCGGATAACCAAACCTAATAACAGGGAAAAGAAGCAACTGGTGATTCCAGAACCCTACCGTACTCAAGCCTTACATCTAGCATATAGCCACATGGGGGGTGGACACTTTGGGAGGGAAAAAATGAAGGAATATCTTTTACACCGTTTTTACTGGCCTGGGGTATTTTCACAAATCCAACGGTTCTGCCAACAATGTCCCAAATGTCACTTGATAAACCCTGTACCCCAAAATAAAGCACCCCTATATCCACTCCCCATTATTGACGTTCCGTTCTCAAGTGTCGGTATGGATTTAATAGGTCCCCTTATTCCCCTCTCGAAAGGGTACACTTACCTCCTTGTTCTGGTTGACTACGTGACCAGTTTTCCGGAGGCTATACCCCTATCTAGTATGACCACTAAGAGTGTGGCTCATGCCATGGTCGGGTTCTTCTCATGAGTAGGGTTTCCTAAGGAGATTCTAACGGACCAGGGAACCCGATTTATGTCCCAACTAATGACTCAAATATGCCAAATATTGGGTGTTAAACACATACGGACCACTGTGTATCACCCCCAGACAGATGGTCTTGTAGAGAGATATAACCGTACCCTAAAGACACTCTTAAAGAAGACCACCTCAGAGTCAGGGAAAGACTGGGATAGGAAACTACCCCTGGTCCTTTTTGCATAAGAACTCATGTACAATCCTCTACGGGTCACAGTCCGTTTGAGCTGGTCTTCAGCCGCCAACCCCGAACCCTCTTAGATATGGCCGCAGACCTATGGGAGGAAGAAGAGGATGGGGACAAAGCCCTCCTTGAATATACCCAACAGCTAAAATCCCAATTCCAGACTGTATGGGAAGATGTCCGTGTGCACCTTGAAAAAGCCCAAGAGAAACAAAAACAATACTATGACAAAAACACTAATCTTAGACAATTCCAACCCGGGGATAAAGTCCTTATATTATTACCTAGTTCGGACAACAAGTTATTAGTGAAGTGGCAAGGTCCATATAAAGTTCTAGCAGCCGTAACCCCTGTAACATACACAATCGAACTGCCAGAAAAACCCAAGAAAACACAGATATACCATGGATAAACCTGCTAAAAAAATGGGAGGAACCTAAAGACACCGAACCTCCTCCACCACCAGGATTTCTTGGAAACGTGGTAAAAGAGTTAGAAATCGGACTATACCCAACTAACCAGATTTCAGGATCAGAGAAACCTCACATGAATGCCTCCCTGTCAATCTACCAACAAGAACAGCAAGACTATCTCCTCACCAAGCACAGTTCACTGTTCTCCCCGGTACCCGGAAAGATGTCCTTGATACAACATCACATTAAAACCCAGACTGGAAAGGTCATTCGTCTCTGACCATATCGAATCCCTGAAGCCCGCAAACAATTAGTCGAACAGGAAGTAGAAAAGATGCTACAGGTGGGCATCATAGAATCCTCTGTGAGTCCATGGTGTCTCCAGTCGTTCTCGTGCCCAAACCAGATGGGTCCATCCGGTTTTGTATCGATTTTAGGCAACTGAATGCCATATCACAGTTCGATACCTACCCCATTCCACGGGTGGACGAACTCTTAGACAGATTAGGAAAAGCCCAGTACATGTCAACTTTGGACCTAACTAAAGGTAACTGGCAGATTCCGTTATCACCAAGGGACAAGGAAAAAACTGCCTTCTCTACTCCATCAGGTCTCTATCAATTCACTGTCCTCCCTTTTGGATTACACGGGGCTCCAGCCAACTTTCAAAGGCTCATGGATAACTTGCTAAACCATCAAAGAGCGTACGCTGCCGCTTACCTCAATGACATAGTAATTTATAGCGAATCTTGGACCGACCACATAACCCACTTAGACAAAGTATTTCGCCTACTACAAAATGTGGGACTCACCACCAATCCGTCTAAATGTAAACTAGCCTGTGACAAGGTCGCTTACCTCGGTTATTATATAGGAAAGGGTCAGATCAAACACCAAAGGAGTAAGGTTGAGGCCATTCTACAAATACCTACCCCATCCACGAAGAAGGAGTTAGGCTCCTTTCTAGGATTGGTAAGACACTATAGAAGGTTTATCCCACATTTTTCCACTCTGGATTCCCCTCTAACAGATCTCTTAAAAAAAGGACAACCCACAAAAATAAAAACCCTGACTCCAACCCAACATCAGAGTTATGTCATCCTTCAGAGAAGTCTGACCAGAGAACCAGTATTACGTTGCCCAGACTTCCAAAAACAATTGTATCTGCAGACAGATGCTTCTGACTTAGAGATAAGAGCCATATTGTTTCCGAAAGATGAAGGTGAAAATAACCACCCATTTGTATTCATAAGTCAGAAACTCCTACCCCGGGAACAGCGGTACCCAATAATTGAAAGGGAGTGTCTAGCAATCAAATGGGCCATTGAGAACCTCCAATACTATCTACTAGGACACCCCTTCGTTCTGCATACTGATCATGCTCCCCTCACTTGGTGGTCCTGCAATAAGAATATAAACCCACAAATTTTACGATGGTTCATGGAACTACAACCATTTACCTTTGAGGTCCGACACTTACCAGGAAGCCAAATGAGTACCGCTGATTATCTTTCAAGATACCCCCTTGACCAGGAACTCGAACATTCCCCTTCTAGGGGAGGGGTGTGGAACAGGGTCACAGGGACCCTGTTGACAGATGGTAACCCGGGACTGACCAACCAGTACCCCGGGGGCATGAGAAAAAGCCAAAAACCAGAACAGACGGACACAAACCCAGATATCCGGGTAGAAGCGGTATTAGAAGACGGACATCTGAGAAAGAGGGAGGCGACGGAGTCGAGCAATGGTGCGAGCCAAGGAGAAGAAGGTGACCCGAGAAGCGACCGAGGAAGAAGCCGAGAAGTTGGTTGCCAAACCTGTAACTGGAGTCCAGGTGCCTGTGGCTATCGCAGGTACGTACCTGCTTTCTAAGCCCGATAACAAAGGAAGGCGGGTGGTTTGGGGGCAGGCGTTGGGAAGGGGTGGTGACCAAAACACAGCATCAACACCACAGTGACTGTTATAGTTTTACCGAATGTCCGCACGATAGAAACAAGACGTTTGGATTTTTTTTTTGTTTGTTGTCTATTTCTTCATTCTCTTTTCTCGTTTACTGGTTTTCTTGGTTTTGCATATCTCTTTTGGACTAATCCACACTAACCGGGCCTGTGACGATAACAGGCCTAGACACAAAGAAAACCACCAAAAGAGCTACTGAGTCCATAAAAACAGGGAGCCCCAGCACAGCGGTGAAAACCGGGTACCTCTTATTCCGTGTTCAACCCCACCACCGACCCCCCCTCACATTCCCTGCTAACCCTTATTCATAACAGGCGAAGCAATCCACTTACCTGTCTCTTCATTCTTTATTTTCCCCTAAACGACACATCATTGCTGTCCCTACTGGAGTCTGTTGCCAGAAGAAGAAGACATCCTAGAAGAGAACCAAAGAAAGGACATAAGAGACAGACAAAACAAAGGAAAAAGGAAGGAAGAGGAAAACAGAAAAGACCTAAGGAAGAAAAAATCAGAAAACAAAGAGAACGCAGACTGTTAAGGACACATAAATTCTGAAATACATCGTCACATCAATAAAAGCACATTATTATAGAAAAAATATTTAGACTCCGTCGACTTAATTGCACTCCCTATCAGTAACGCTACAACCCAGCCTCTACAGTAACGTTCTGACAACTGCTAAGGTAGCAGGATTTTACTGACATGTGTTTGGTCTAATAATTGTGTTGTGTACAATACAGTATATTTTCATATAAATTGGTGTTGTGTTTTCTTTGTGGTGGGGATAGTGGGGATAGTGTGTCGCGTGTGTTGTGTGTGTTGTGAAAACGATGTACACATTGCCTGACTACTCGTGTCAAGCTACCAAGAGGGTGAGCAGGAGTTATCTTGGACGTGTAACTCCCTTGCCCTGACTAGAGTGGGTGGGTCCTGTCTGACTTAGGTGTACTTCTCATTATTAAAGTCAGCAGTAGTGGAAGAATGTACCATTTGCCATCATTTTGCGAATTGCAAACATTATATGAAAGGGATCCTTTTGGAGAGCCGTTCCAAGTACTCGGTTGTTTCAGCTTGCCAACTAGTGGGTGGAGCTCCCATTTGGATATTCTGCTCTGATGAAGGTGGTGTACATAATCAAGGTGGTATATTAATACTGCTGGTCCACCAAATCGCGCGTCGGCAAGAACTTCAGCTGGCAACTACAAGAGCTAAGATAAGGCATTAATTTTGGATGGAAACAGTGATAGCTAAGGTAATTGTCTAGCTTGGATGCAAAACTACGAAGTGGATTTATTTTGATTTTAGAATTTTTGATCATTAACAAGTGGCTCATGTAATAACGTACAACACTTATTTTGGACATTTACTTTGGATATTCATTGATCTGCATCCGATAGATCCTTTAGTAATACTATGAACTTTTAAATTATAAGGCTGGCAATGATATATGCAATGTATATTTATGATTCTGTGTTATTTTCGATGAACAAATACCTGAGCATTTGTGATATTTCATGAGTTCTGTTTTCATATATTTAGGTAGTATTTTGTTGGGTGATATCTGTTTGTGCATTATTTTGTGGTTTATGTTGTTTTGTTTTTCGTTTGGGATTTGAGCTTAGTGGTTTGTGTATTGTGTTGTGTGATTGTATTTTTGTAAGTTTTGAATATATTTTGTTTGGTTGATATTATAATGTAAGGAATTGATGCTGTGTTTTTGTTGTATCTAGCAATTGTAGAATAAAAGAAACTGTTGTTTTGAATAAAAAAATGATTGTTTTTTCTATACGTATAGCAGTGATCAATGACTGATATTTCTAACTGAATAGAAGAGATGCAAGAATTTCTCTTTGTTTTCGAGCATACCCTAGCCAACCAGAAACCCCATTTCTAACAGGGTTCTTTGCCCCAGTGTGCATATAGACAGGCTTGTTAACTTAGCCTTAATATTACAATAAAATAAAGAAATTACAACATTAAGGATCAGCAATATTTTCCCGACTTGGCATTTCAGCACATGAATGTGGAATAAGTTACGGCAACTAAGCTTACCCTGGGTTTTCTGCATTTTTTGTTTGAAGTTAATATCAGATTTTTGTTGGTGGTAACAATCTAGATATTTGGTGCTTTAGGGTGGTATCAAGAACTTTTTGGGATAATTTGTAATATTGCATTACTGGAACAAATCAAAGAGTAATCCCGCAGACCAAGAAGAGAGGCTTGTATAAACCACATATCAAAAAGACTGCCCTCAGTGAGACTACAAATTTCACTTTCCAAGCCAACTGTCTCATTGCAAACTAAACACTTCCAAAATTTCTCAACATTATAACATAACCGAATACCGAAAAAAGTAAAAATAAAAATAAAATAGCTTTAACTCATTACATAGTGAAAAAAACCTTCATTAAAAACACCCATTGGGCTGCGCAACATGGTGCAAGATTGATGTAAACCTGAAGTAAGATTTATGAAGCCATGCAAGGCCAAAATGTGTGGCCCTGCATGGCTTCATAAATCTGGAGTAATGTAATGCAGAGCTAATTTCTGCATTACATTACTCTGCACTAGGGAGGCAATTCTATGGCTGCTGCTTTGGTAAGCAACATCCATGGATTTTGACACATTCCCATATTTACAAGAACTAACAAGGAAACATATTTTTATTTCTCCTCATTTATTTGTCATAAAAAGAGGAGAAAGCCCCTCGGGATTATTTTTTTGCAGGAAGGTGTCCCTTCTAGCGCAAAAACAATCCTGCATGCACCGCAGGCACCCTTGCACCATGGTTCAGGAGTGCCTGTGTTGGTGCCAGGCTGCCAAAATGGTGGCAGTGCAGGGGTAAGAACAAGACATTGCCATTTTGGATAGAGATGGTGCATTCCTGCCCTTTGCTTTTGGCTCAGAGCAACGCAGCAAGGTGACTTGTTGAGCTGCTGTGCGCCACAAAGCCCATAAATGTGGGCCTTGGTATATAAGAGGCATATACATGCACTTCAACACCTAACAAGATATTCATCTTTTTATCTGTGTGCCTTTATCTCTCATTTCACTTGATGTCCTTGAAATTCATCAGTAACTGTAAGGGACATTGATGCACCATAGATTATGCTTTAAAATCTATAAACCGTTTTAGGTGGGAATGGTTGATAAACACCACTTCTTCAGGACTAATACATAGATAATTCTTCCCCAAAGTAGACTCACAACCTCATCTATCATAAAAACAATAATCCAATGGTTTTCTTATCTTCTTCAAATATTCTATAGGGCTCCAACTTAATCTATTGTATCTGGTTCCAACATTTGTGGATATAGTAGGGATTCTCAAATTTGTATAGGGAGTAGATTGATCATATTATCATCTGTAGTGGTTCTTCCATCTCATCGAGACATGTAATCACCTAAATGTGGGGCACTAATCAATATTTAGTGGCATATTCCATATACACATATGCTTCTCTTTTAATATATTCTGTGAGATTCACTATCCGATGGCAGTCAAACTGGTATTTTTAAAGACCCATCATTCGAGTTCCTCAGCCTGGCCTTCTTAATAAAAACATTTCAGGCAAAATAAACCAGAGGTGCTTTAATTGAGAAAGCCATGCTGGGAAACTCGATTGATTGGTCTTTTTAAAGGTCGACTGCCATCTGAAATTGAATAGTTATAGCATATCAAGTAAGTGTAACTTCAGCAGTCACCAATCACACTGATCTTGATAATGATGTCATTTCAGATGTCATCAATGATGTTATCAATGGTGTAGGAAATTAGCCTCTTTCTAGCGTGGTTACCCCCACTTTTGGCCTGTTTGTGAGTGTATATCAGTGTGTTTTTACTGTCACTGGGATACTGCTAGCCAGGACCCCAGTGCTCATAGATAAAAACCTATATGTCAGTGTGTTTTGCCTGTCTCACTGGGATCCTGCTAGCCAGGAACCCAGTGCTCATAGTTTGTGGCCTAATGTGTTTGCCTGTGTAGTGCCTAGCTGTGCCACTGAGGCTCTGCTAATTAGAACCTCAGTGCTTATGCTCTCTCTGCTTTTAAATTTGTCACTGTAGGCCAGTGACTACATTTACCAATTTCAATTGGCATAATGGACCCCCCTTATAAGTCCCTAGTATGTGGTAATTATGCACCGAGGCCATTGGGGTTCCAGGAGATCCATGTGGGCTGCAGCATTTCTTTTGCCACCCATAGGGAGCTCAGACAAACCCTTGGAAAGGCCTGCCATTACAGCCTGTGTGAAATAGTGCACACACTATTTCACAGCCATTTTCACTGCACCTAAGTCACCTATATGTCTAACCTTCACTTGCTGAAGGTTAGGTGCAAAGTTACTAAGTGTGAGGGCACCCTTGCACTAGCAAAGGTGCCCCCACATAGTTCAGGCCCATTTCTCCAGACTTTATGAGTGCGGGGACACCATTACACTCGTGCACTACATGTAGGTCAATACCTATATGTAGCTTCACAATGGTAACTCTGAATATGGCCATGTAACATGTCTAAGATCATGGAAATGTCCTCCCATTCCATATCTGGTATTGGGGAGCCAATTCTGTGCACATGCATCCTGGGGGCTCCACCATGGACCCCCAGTACTGTCAAACCAGCTTTCTGATTCTTGCACTGCAGCTACAGCTGCTGCCCACCTCACAGACAGGGTTCTGCCCTCCTGGGGTCTGGGCAGCCCAGTCCCAGGAAGGCTGAACAAAGCATTTCCTCTGAGAGCAGGGTGTTACAAGCTCTCCCTTTGGAAATAGGTTTTACAGGCTGGGGAGGGTAGCCTCCCCCAGCCTCTGGAAATGCTTTGAAGGGCACAGATGGTGCCGTCCTCGCATAAACCAGTCTACACCAGTCCAGGTACCCCTTCTCCCATGCTCTGGTGGGAAACTGGAAAAAGGAAAGGGGAGTGACCACTCTCCTGTCCATCACCACCCCAGGGCTCCTCCAGTGTGTCCCAGACTTCAGCCATCTTGCTTTGCAAGGTGTGGGGGGCACTCTGGAGGGCTCTGAGTGGCCAGTTCCAGCAGGTGACATCAGAGACCCCTCCTGATAGTCCCATACCTGATAAGGTAGCCAACCCCCCTCTCAGGGCTATTTAGGGTCTCTCCTGTGAGTTATCTTCAGATTCTACTTGCAAGTTTCCTTCAGGAATCCTCTGCAACAACTTCAGACTCTGCTGACCTCAGATCAACCGCAGCCTGCTCCAAGAAACGCTCTAACTGCAACAAAGTGTCTACGAGAGACACTTTTTTTCAGCAATCTCAGCTCTGAGTCAGCAACTGCAACAGTTTCCATGGTGTGCATGCTCTGGGGACTCCCTGTCTTCATCCTGCACCAGAAGGACTGAAGAAATCTCCTGTGGAGTGACGGAGTCACTACCCTGTTCCATGCAGGCACCTTCCATGGCTATGACCAGTACCTTGGGACTCCTCTCACAGTGACGAGCATGCTCATAAGGACACAGAGGGTGGACATCATCGACATAGACCTTCCTGAGGTCCTTCTGATGCAACTTGGAGGAGGTAAGACCTTGCCTTCCCTGAGAACTATGGTACCCCTCTGTATAGTGTCTTCAGTGCCTCCTGAGGCCTCTGTGCACTCTTTGCAAAATTCTTTCATGCACTTCCTGGCCCAGGTCCCCTGCACTCCACCCTGTGATGCTCAACTTACTGAGTTGTTTTTCGGCGGCGTGGGACCTCCTCTTCTTGTGCTGCATCAACTGTGTTTTGCACCTCCTTTGAACCCGGATCCTGTGGTTTCTGAGGGTGATGGCTGGCATCCTTAGGGCTCTCTAAAGTGCTGAGAGCCTCCTCTTCCTCCTCACACAGAGTTGAGGCCCCAATGTCCCTCCTGGGTCCATCCAGCACAATTTTGATGAAAAACACACTTTTGTCGTAGCCAAGGCTTGTTGGCAACATCCAACACGAAATCTCATCTACAACAATCTTCACGCCGTGGGACATCTTTTGCATCATGCAGGAACCCGCTGGCATCTTCTTAGAGAGCATTTCTGCAGTCTTCGACTAACCAGGGACTCTTCTTTTGCACCCTCTTCTGGGTTGGTAGGTACTCCTGGCCTTACTGGAACTTCTTTTGACTTCTCGACTTGGTCCCCTTCCTTTGCAGGTCTTCAGGTCCAATAATCCAGCAGTTGTTCTTTGCAAACTTGGTTGGCTGCTGCACATTCCCCAAAATGAGGTGTTGTGTGTCCTAAGTAAACTTGCAATACTTTACTCCTGCTTTTCTGGGCTCTGGGGTGGGGTACTTTACCTACATTTATGGTGATCTTACTCTCCCAGCAATTCTGCACACACTACACTTGTCTAGGGGGGAATTTGTGATTCACATTCCCCTTTTTTAGTATTATAGTTTGTGTTGCCCCTAGACCTATTTTCTCCCGCTGCATTCTATAGGATTTCCTACTGCTTGCATTGTTCTATGACTATTTACTTGTCTAATTTTGGTGTTTAGTGTATATATTGTGTATAATACTTACCTCCAGAAGGAATATTGCCCCTAAGATATTTTTGGTACTGTGTCACCCCAAATAAATACCTTTATTTTTGGTAACACCGAGTATTGTTTTTACTTGTGAATAAGAACTGTGTAACTATAAGTGGTATTGCATGGGCTTTGCATGTCTCCTTGTTCAGCCTAAGCTGCTCTGCTATAGCTACCTCTATCAGCCTAAGCTGCTAGAACACTACTACTTCACTAATAAGGGATAACTGGACGTGGTATAAGGTGTAAGTACCCAAGGTACCCACTACAAATCAGGCTAGCCTCCTACAAATGGTATCATAGAACACGTTATGAGTGATGTTATATGTAAGGATATACGTAGTGCATGGTGAGTGTGCAAATTATAGGTACTTCATTTATGCCTTCTACTGCTGCCCATGAATTTGAATGGCTCTTCTGTTGGGCTTTAATTCAATGATTTTTGCAGTTCACCCTGAAAAGGATTGTGGTTGTTGCCTGAGTAGGGCTTGCACTCCCCCCCCAACTAATCCCAATTAATAACCTTACACTGGTGTCCAGCTGTAGGATCCAGTGCTTCTTTATGCACACTGCCAATTAGTGAGTTTGTGCCAAATATTCTCCTTAGTATATTATTTGGTCATTTTTTCTGCTACAATAGAGTTGGGGCTGAGCAACATTGCAAATCTCAGCAAGGTAGTGCTGCAGATGCTCTGAAATTGATTTGGTCCCTATATTGGGCCTCCAAATAGCATTCAGCACATTTGAGGAGTTCAGGAGGATTCAGGCCACACCAGAGGAACAAGAGGAGGATGATGTTGAGGATGGGAAGGTGGACTTGGAGGAACATGATATGGCCAATGGCCTTAGTGGCAGCAGCAAGATAAAGACCGCTGGTCCACAGGAGTGAGGTCACCTGCCAGGTCAGGAAGAAGTGTGTCCTTTCACAACCTGTTTCATGAGGAGCTGGAGGACAGAAGGGCTGAGAGGGATTTTCACCTGAGGCTGACCATGTTGAAATTGGAGGCAGCCAAGGAAGAGGCTGCTGCAAACAAGGCCTTGAAGGAACGGAAACTATTATTGACTCATGAAGAGAGTCTGAAGGAGAAGCAATGGTGTCAATGAAAATCCAGTGTCCAGTGAAAACAAGATGGTCCACATCCATAACGATTTGCTGCCTATCGTTGTGGGGGACGAAATCAGCAAGTAGTTTGAAATTTATGAGGTTGCTCTAGAGATGCCCAGGGTCCCTGAGGAGGAATGGAGAACCAGTTTCCGGAGGCAAATTCACTTCTGTAAGGGGTACTGGATGAAATATTCCCACATGAAGGAAGCACTTGCCAGAAAGCATAGTGTCACCCCTGAGAAGTATAGAATGAAGTTGAGGGACAGTCTGAAATTGCCCACCAGTACCTGTTAGATTATGTGGAGTTTATGAAAGGCAGTGATGTGAGTGATTACAATGGACAGTACAATTTGACTGTCAAAAAGCACATGTTTAGTAGTTATTTTTCAGAGGTAAGCCTGCACTTAATAGATAGCCATTGCATGAGTCCAAGAGAACTTTGCAAGGAGGCAAACACCACTGGCTCAACACCAGGGAATTAAAAAAAGCTAACTGGGAATGAGCCCAAGAAAGGTGGTTGAGTTTTCCCCCAGCAGAGCGAGGAGGAGGTGCAGGTGACACAGGTATGGCCCAGAGTATGGTGGGGGGGAAAGGTTCCCATGCCCCTTCTGAGTAACAGGGGGAGGTTCTGGTGGATGATGGCCCAGGGCATCCCATTTTTTAACCCTGTGCCAAGTTCGGACAAAAGCAGGTAGCCTCTGTCTGTCCCAAGAACCCACTCCACTGTGGTACTAGGGGGAAGTACTCCCCCAGAAGAGAGGGTAATTCATGCTCTAGCTCATTTAGTTGGGAGATAGACTCAGAGAGTAGGCTTGTGATTCCTTATGGTGGGAGTCTGCATTTCTATCAAATCACAGTAAATGAAATCCCTGCCACTTTTACTAGTAAGACCAGTGTCATCCAGACCATAATAGTGGAAAGGCTAGTCTCTCCAGATCTGTTCCTGCCAGGACTGGTGTTTAGAGTAAGCAAGGCACTTGGGCCAGACTTTGTCAACTCAATGGCTTTATTACCCCTGGAATTGGGTGGGGAAGTTGCTTGAAGGAAGGTTATAGTTAGTCCACAGATGCCCATGGACTGCATTTTGGGAAATGAGTAGCCACCATTGTTAGAAGAGCTGGCAGGGACAGCTGCGCAAGGTGCAATCAAAGCTTAGGATTCTGGGGATACTACTCTCTTGAGGAGAGTACAGAGGTCAGATGGAGAGTAAGGAACAGGATTTTGAGAAAGTCCACAGTGGATGGGCGAGCAGATTAAGGGTTGCCAGCTCTGAAAACAGATCACTCCAAGAATGACAATGAGATGGCCACTTCTGACACAGAGGTGCTCCTTACACTGTCACTGAGTCAGAGGTCCTGAGACTGTCACTGGTCAGAGCCCTGCATGACACATACAGAGTATATCACAAAAGTTGTGAAGAAAAGGGGGGAAAATAATAGGGATAGGCGCTAACAGAATATCACCAAAACATTTCTTAACAATAAATAGTAAATACGGTGCTCCCGAACGGAGGGTCCTCCCAGCACCTCCAGTGTTTCTCCAAAGGAAAAACCAAACTGATTCAAAAGGCCAGGGCACTCATATGAAATAAGATAAAAGTCTGTGCAGTTAGGTTCTTGGTCTTCAGAGAATCAATATATAATCCAAACAGAGTTAAAGTTCAGTGTCTTGACCTGTTCTTGTGCGAGGTTTTCATACATGTTCATCACATCGGAAAGATTCCATATGTGGTCATCACAACAACATCCAACAGCCAACACGTGTTTCGTCTCCAAGAAATTAATCTCATTGACTTCCTCAGGGCAAAGTATAAGTAAGGTGTTAATATGAGTAATTGGCTTATCCTAACCAAGTAAAACTATTCAAGATAATGTACGATCAATAAAGAAAGAGTAGTGGGAATCACGTGACGGGGGCAAAACACTATTATCCCCGAGTCTTCGTGAGGGAGTACTCATAAGTCAGCAAGTATGGATCCAAAACCTTTTACGGTGCGATCTATAAACAAAACAGTTCTTTTGGGTAATTTCTTGTGTTGGGGGCGCTGTGTCTTGCTCCCTAATAATTAACCTGGCGTGTATGTAGAGAAAAAGGACATGTAAGCCCTCCGTCTCATCTAGAGGTATAAGGTATAGAAGAGACACAGAGTAAGGTCTCAGGAGTGTGTGTGAAACTCCTCGGGTCATGCCCATTGAAGGAGGTATCTGAGTATGTGTTGTCTCCTCTAGTTTCCACCGTGGTGCTTCCCTCCTGCGTCATGTGGGATGCAGCTCCCTCTATTGCCAGTGCCACTGCTCCTCTGCCAAATGACGCTAATGCATACAAGGGGATGATGACAAAACAAGAAAGGGGGGAGAGTGACAAAGGATACAATGGGTTAATGACTGCACCAACACCACAGTTGGCATACATATCACCGTCACACACAAGGAACAGGCTTAAGCACTGTGCATTACAATACCAGGGATATGGCTAGTCACTAAGGTAAGATGAGGACCACATCCTGCCAACTGCAGGACTCCTGGGACACACAATGCCCTGGCTGACATGGACTGCTAACAAGCAAGTTCACCTGTATTTGCCATACACCCATTACCTTTCAGATGACCCACGCTGCAATGTCTGGCCTGGCATTAGGGGCACCCACTAACACACATCCACCACCCGGATACCACCCACCCAGCTACAATATGTATTGATACCCAATGAACTCACCCCCTTGTGGCTGATGTGATGCCCTCAAGCACCCATCCAGCTCAGCATAGGCCACCGCCAGTATGCGGCCCATCAGTGGGGTCAGGGTCCGACGGGCACCCCTTGCTCGTTGGGAGGCCATCCCCAGCTGGGCCTCCGCGGTCTTTCATACCCAGCATCTCAGGTCCTCCCACCGTTTCCAACAGTGGGTGCTCCGCCTGCCATAGACCTGCTGACTTGCAGAGGGAATACAGACAGGAGAACCCATTAAACAGTCCAGCCTGTCACACAAATGGCCCACCATACCCATTTCCATCACCATTGGCACACACATAGGCCAGCGCACAACATGTACACCTCCAACAGACGATCCCTTCACCCCCACCCACCCTTACACAATGCTTGCACACACATCACCATACATCCTTGCCACAAGCCTCGTGGCCAAAGTGTACTCACCTGTTGGTCTGGAGGCCCATACAGTTGTCCGCACTGGGGTAGGACCCCATACACCAGTCGCTCCAACTCCTCCAAAGTGAAGGCAGGGGCCCTTTCCCTGGTCACACAGGCCGTGGTAGGTTCCAGACACAGGTCACAGCAGCACACGCAGTGTAGGTCTTCTCCTATTGAAGGTCAGTAAACAAATGAAGATAGAGATAGAAAATGGCAGTCACGTCCGTGGTGGTGTACCCCATCACCGCGGGCGTAGATCCCCATTGGCCACTGTACTCCATAGAGCCCATATTATCCAATGAGGAATTGAACGGCGGTGCAAGACAGCCTTCCAGCACGATGCCCAACGTAGGTGGAGTTACCTCACTTCCATCTGTCCCTACATACAGGACAGGCGGTCGCCATTTCAGGAGGGGGGAACAGGCATATCGACAATTGCTGCGTCACAGATTGGATTGGCACATACTTCACCATTAACACTGTACCAATACATAAGTGCACCATGTTGACTGCTGTTGTGTTTTTTTTGTTCAAAATGTGCAGCCTACTCACTCTTGTGTCCCTTAGATACCTACTGCTGCGGATTCATAGGATGTGGAGACAAAGCCCTGTGGACAGACCCCTGGTGGACTTGGCTACAATGGAGGACAGGCACCTTATACTCACCTATAGTCTGGACAGGACCACAATCACAGAGCTGTGTGCCCAGTTGGAGCCTGACCTGATCTCATCTATCCGTCATTCGACTGAGATCCCCTCTCTTGTGCAAATGCTCTCAGTGCTCCATTTCCTGGTGACAGGTTCTTTCCAAGTGACAGTGGGCTTGGCAGCAGGAATGTCATAGCCAATGTTCTCAATCGCGCTGGTAAGAGTCTTGTCTGCCCCAGTGAAACACATGTGCAGCTACATTGCTTTCCCCCAGGTGGAAGATTTGGCCACTGTGAAGGCCGGATTCTATGCAATGGGACATATCCCCAATATTATTGGGGCAATGGAAGGGACACATATTGAGTTTGTCCCCCTGCCAAAATGAACAGGTGTTCAGGAATCGTAAGAGTTTCCACTCTATGAATGTGCAGATGGTATGCCTGGCGGACCAGTACTTCTCCCACGTCAATGCTAAGAATCCTGGGTGGATGCATGATGCCTTTGTCCTGAGGAATAGCAGCATCCCAAATGTGATGGCCTAACTACAGAGGCACAGGGTGTGGCTAATAGGTGAGCCTTGGTACCCACCCAGTGTATGTTATTGTATGCTTCTGGTGTTAACCTTATATGAGTGTGTGTGGCTAAATGTTGTCCCTCACTACCTGCAGGTGACTCTGGCTACCCAAACCTATAGTGGCTGCTGACCCCTGTGAGGAATGCCAGGATAAGAGCTGAAGAACGTTATAATGAGGCACATGTGCGAATCAGACGGATCATCAAAAGACCCTTCAGCCTCCTAATGGCCAGGTTCAGGTGCTTCCATCTGACAGGTGGATCCCTGTGCTACTCACCCGAGAAGGTCTGACACATAGTCGTGGCATGTTGCACAACCTGGCCATCAGGCCCCATGTACCTTTTCTGCAGAAGGAGGAGACAGGAGATGCCCCTGTGGCTGCAGTAGACCCTGATGACAGTGAGCATGAAGAGGCTGAAGATGAGGATGAGGACAATAGAATTTCAGTCATCCGTCAATACTTCCAATGACACACAGGTGAGACAGTGCAACTTCACATTTCTATGACTATTGGTGTATTCGGTGTGGCATTGGCATGCTGGCATTATCCACCTCTTTGCCCTACTTACTGTTACCTATGGATATTCATTTTGCAGATGTAGGTGATATTACAACATTCTCCTGGTGTGATCACAACAGCCAGCTACAGGTCATTAATTGTATGCTCTCACAATGTACAGTTCATTTGCAATGGATGTAACTGTTTCCATAAATACACTTTTTCAACATATGACATACAAGTATTCGAGTTGTGTTCAAGAGTGTCTATTTTAGTGCTGACAAATTGAGGGAAAAGTGCAATGGAATGGGGTGATGATGGAGGAAAGTCCAGTGTATTGTTCCAGTTTGTTTGTAGCACAGATGCAGTGTCCAAGTGGCCATAGGAAGGGGAGCTATAGCAGTTCAACGTGGACAAGGTGACTGAGTGGGACATGAGGGGGACAATCAGGAGAGTCTCATTTCCTAGCAGTGGTCTTGGCAAGTGTCTCCGGCTTCTCTCTGTGTTGCAGGGAGCATTTGTGGGGTGGTTCACCTTCTGCAGGGGGAGGGATGCTGGTGGCCTGTTGATCCTGTGACAGGGCCTCCTGACTACTAACAACAGTGGAAGTGGAGGACTGGTCAATGGATTGGCTAGTGGTAGGGACCCACTGGTGTGCTGTTGCCTCCCTCAGGATGTTGGCCATGTCTGCCAGCACCCCTGCTATGGAGATCATGGTGATGTTAATGGTCTGGAAGTCCTCCCTGATCCCCTGATACTGTCCCGCCTGCAGCCGCCTGTTCTCCTCCATGTTGTCAAGGATCTGTCCCATCGTGTCCTGGGAATGTTGGTAGGCTCTCAGGATCTCGGAGAGTGCCTCGTGGATGGTCAGTTCCCTGGTCCTGTTCTCCCCCTGGTGCACAGCAGTCCTCCCAGTGTCCCTGTTGGGCTGTGCCTCTGTCCCTGAACGATGTGCCCACTGCCACTGCCCCAGGTCCCTGATTGTCTTGGGGTGAGATGTGGCCTGGGGTCACTGTACACTTGGGCACACTGCTGATTGAGTGTCCTGGGGACAGAGGTGTGGGTATGCTGGGTGGGTGATGTGGTGTTGCATACTAATGCGGGTGGCTCTGTGGTGGGCTGTGAGTGAGCTTGGGTGACCGGCTGTCCAGTGGTCCCTGATGGGCCAGGTAGGTCATCTAGGTCCAGAAATTCAGAGTTACTGTCATCACTGGGGGCATCTTCTGTTGGGGGACTGGATAGATGTGGCACCTCCTTTCCACTGACATTAGCTGGGGTACCTGTGGGGATGTAAGTGATGTATTCCGCTTCATGTTTATGACATTTGTACATCTGTGGCTTCCCCTCTATCGTTGGTGTTGCCCTGCTACATTTTGCTTGTGTATGGTGATATATTGTGGGAATGTTAGTTATGTTGTGCATGCTTTAGTGATGGGTGTCCATGCAGGGCTGGGATGGGTGTCCATGCATTTGTTTAGCATGCAGGGATTGGCATTGTGGTGAGTCATATGTGTAGGTGCAGTATGTGGGATGAGTGGAGTGATGGGAGTGAGGGTGAGGGTGCAGGTGTGAGATGTCATACAGGTATGGGGGTGATAAGTAGTAAATATTGACTTACCAGTGTCCTGTCCTCCAGCTACTCCAGCGAGTCCCTCGGGATGCAGTATTGCCAGTACTTGCTCCTCCCATGCTGTGAGCTGTGGGGAGGAGGTCAGGGTCCACCGCCAGTCCTCTGTATGGAGAGCTGGTGCCTTGCTGCAATGGAACGTACCTTCCCTGTAGGTCATTCCACCTCTTCCTGATGTTATCCCTTGTTCTTGGGTACTGTCCCACTGCATTCACCCTGTCCACTATTCTCCGCCATAGCTCCATCTTCCTTGCAATGGATATCTGCTGTACCTGTGCTACAAACAGCTGTGGCTCTACCCTGACAATTTCCTCCACCATGACCCTTAACTCCTACTCAGTGACACGGGGTGCTTTTGTGGTGCAATGGGTGTTGTGTGGTGTGTGTTTGTGAGAGTGTGTTAAATAATGTGTTGGGTGTAGGAGGCTGGCCTGGTTTGTAGAGGGTACGTTGGGTACTTACACCTTACACCAGGTCCAGTTATCTCTTATTACTGAAATGTAGTAGTGTTTTAGCAGCTTAGGCCGATAGAGGTAGCTATAGCAGAGCGGCTTAGGCTGAACTAGGAGACATGCAAAGCTCCTGCAATACCACTTATAGTTACACAGTACTTATACACAAGTAAAGACAATACTCAGTGTTACCAAAAATAAAGGTAGTTTATTTGGGTGACACAAGGCCAAAAAATATCTTAGAGGCAATACCCCTTCTGGAGGAAAGTATTATACACTATATATACACTAGACACCAAAATAAGGTAAGTAATTAGACATAGGATAGTGCAAACAATAGGAAATGCTATAGATTGCAATGGGAGAAAATAGGTCTAGGGGCAACACAAACCAAATACTGAGAAAGTGGAATGCAAACCATGAATTGTCCCCTAGACAAGTGTAGTGTGTAGAGAATTGCTGGGAGAGTAAGACCACCCTAGAGCCCAGGAGTGTAGGAGTAAAGTACTGCAAGTTTCCTTAGGACACACTACAAGTCTTGATTAGAGTTATTGCAAGAACCAAGCAAGACTGCAAACAACAAATGGTGGATTCCTGGACCTGAAGACCTGCAAAGGAAGGAGACCAAGTCCAGAAGTCAGAAGGAGTTCCAGGAAGGACAGGAGCCCCTGCCAACCCAGAAGAGGGTGCAAAAATAAGAGTCCCCGGTTGGACAAAGACTGCATAAATGCACCCAAGGAAGATGTCAGTGTGTTCTGGAATGATGCAATGGATGTCACATGAAGAGATGTTGGATACAGGCGAGTGTTGGTGCTGGATTCATCCAACAAGCCTTGGTTCCGGCAAAGTCACATTTTGCATCAAAATGGCACTATCTGGACCCAGAAGGTACCTGTAGGCGTCCACTCTCTGTGAGGAGGAAGAGGGAGCTCTCAGCACTATAGAGAGCTTTCATAACCCCAGACAGGACCCATGGAAGTCTCAGGACACGGGCACAAAGGAGGTGCAAATTGCAGTTGGTGTAGTACTACAACAGAAGGTCCCACGACTCCAGAAAACAACTCAGCGAGTTGAGCATTGCAGGATAGAGTGCTGGGGACCTGGGCCAGGCTGTACACGAAGGCATTTTGCAAAGAGTGCACAGAGGCCTCAGGAGGTGAAGAAGACGTGGCGCACAGGGGTACTGTCGTACTCGGGGAGAGCAAGGTCTTATCTCCTCTAAATTGGGACAAAAGGACCTCAGGACAGTCTGTGTCGAAGGGGTCTACTACATGTGTTCCAAGGAGCACGCTCGTCGCCAGGAGAGGAGTCCAAGAGAATCGGTCGTTGACTTAGAAGGTGCCTGCTTGAGCAGGGAAGTGACTCTGTCACTCCACAGGAGATTTCTTCAGTCCTTCTGGTGCAGGGTGAAGATAGGGAGTCTCTAGAGTGTGCAGACCATGGACACTGTTGCAGTTGCTGTCTGGAGCTGATGTTGCAGAGGAAAAGTAGCCCTGCAGTTGTTCCGAGGTCAGAGGATGAAGTAGTAGTCGCAGAGGATTCCTGATGGAAACTTGCAAACAGAATCTGAAGCGAAACCCACAGGAGAGACCCTTAATAGCCCTGAGAGGGGGATTGGCTACCTTATCAGGTATGGACATACCAGGAGGGGTCTCTCACATCACCTGCTGGCACTGACCACTCAGATGCCTCCTGAGTGTCCCCACACCTTGGAAAACAAGATATCTGAAGTCCAGGACACACAGGAGGAGCTCTGGGCACCACCCCAAGGGTGGTGATGGACAGGGGAGTTGTCACCCCCTTTCCTTTGTCCAGTTTCACCCCAGAGCAGGGACTGGGGGTCCATTAACCGGTGTAGACTGGCTTATGCAAGGAGGGTACCATCTGGGCCCTTCAAAGCATTTCCAGAGGCTGGGGGAGGCTACCCCTCCCCAGCCTGTTACACCTATTTCCAAAGGGAGAGAGTGTAACACCCCCCTCCCAAAGGAAATGCTTTGTTCTGCCTTCCTGGGACTGAGCTGCCCAGACTCCAGAAGTGCAGAACCCTGTCTGTGAAGTGGCATCAGCTGTAGTTGCATTGCAATCCCCAGAGAACTGGTTTGGCAGTACTTGGTGTCCATGGTGGAGCTCCCAGGAAGCTTGGAATTGGATCCCCAGTACCAGATTTGGAATGGGGGGACAATTCCATGATCTTAGACACCTTACATGGCCAAATGTGGAGTTACCATTGTGAAGCTACATATAGGTATTGGCCTATATAAGTCCACGCGTGTAATGGTGTCCCCGCACTCACAAAGTTTGAGGAAATTGCCCTGAACTTTGTGGGGGCACCGTTGTTAGTGCAAGGGGGGCCTCACACTTAGTACCTTTGCATCTAAGCTTCACTAAGTGAGGGTTAGACATATAGGTGACTTATAAGTTACTTAGGTGCAGTGTAAAATGTCTGTGAAATAGCGTGTGTGTTATTTCACTCAGGCTGCAGTGGCAGTCCTGTGTAGATTTGTCTGAGCTCCCTATGGGTGGCAAATGAAATGCTGCAGCCCATATGGATCTCCTGGAACCCCAATACCCTGGGTACCTAGGTACCATATACTAAGGAATAATATGGGTGTTCAAGTGCACCAGTTAGAATTGGTGAAAATGATCACTAGCCTATAGTGACAATTTTAAAGACAGAGAGAGCATAAGCACTGAGGTTCTGGTTAGCAGAGCCTCAGTGGCACAGTTAGTCACTACACAGGCACACACATTCAGGCCACAAACTATGAGCACTGGGGTCCTGGCTAGCAGGATCCCAGTGAGACAGGCAAAAACAAACTGACATACATGTAAAAATGCTGGTAACATGCCAAGAAAGGTGGTACTTTCCTATAGTGCTATTACTTACCGTTGGTGTTTTCTAATACTCCTGGGGCCCCTCTACACACTACACTTGCCTAGGTGGGAAACCAACTTTCACATTCCACTTTCTTAGTATATGGTTTGTGTCCCCCCAGGCCCATTTCAAACTATTGTGATTTTTACTATTTGCACTGTTTTCTAACTGTTTTTACAGCTATTTCTGCATACTAGTGTATATAATTGGTGTGTTACTTACCTCCTAAGGGAGTATAGTCTCTATGGTATTTTTTGCATTTGTGTAACCAAAATAAAGTACCTTTAGTTTTGTGACACTGAATATTTTCTTTCATGTGTGTGAGTACTGAGTGACTACAGTGGTACTGCATGAGCTTTGCATGTCTCCTAGTTGGGCTTTGGCTGCTCATCCACACTACTCCTAGAGAGCCTGGCTTCTAGACACTAACTACATTTCACTATTAAGGGATAACTGGACCTGGTATAAGGTGTAAGTACCTTTGGTACCCACTACAAACCAGGCCAGCCCCCTATATTGCCCAACTGTATGTTCCAGCTGAACTGATGCAGCGCAATGCAACTCAGCGCATCACATCCCCTAGCAGCTCCTGATCTGTTGGCTAGTTGGAACTGATGCAGTACAGTGCATCTTAAAGCAGGACCATTGCAGCGCCTCATCAGAACCAACACAGCACAAAGCAACGCCTTGCACCAAGTACCTAAGATACAGTTCTTAGTGGGAGTAACCAGGTCTCTGTATCCGGTCCATGCTCCATCGCAGTCAGCCTGAAACTGACTTTATCCTGGTCCAGTGTGACCAGATAAGCTGAAAGGGTGCTTTGCAGTTCTCAGAAGTGTTTTTTTCCCAAAACTTTTAAATTACATTTCTCCCATTCTAGTATCATTCTAGTCACTAAAGTTGACTCAATATATGTCTGAATTGGGTTGGGGTTTTCCTTTTGTTGTGTTTTCACCTTTCTACTGATGTTTGCTGCATAAATACTTTACACTTTGCCTCTAAGTTAAGCCTGATTGTTTTATGCCAAGATACCAGAGATTTAGGCACAGGTTGATTTTGTGACTTTTGTAGTTCACCCTGACATGGATTGTGGTTGTTGCCAGAGTAGGGCTTCCTCATGCACAACAGAACCACATTTATTACACTAATTATGAGAATAGCACCTTCGAACACTCTCATCAAAATATTACTGAACCTGTAGAAGATTTAGAGAAATTACTGCCCTGTTGTCTGAAGAAGTAAGACTGACCTGCTTGTCATGAACTCAGGCTCTCCAGAAGTGGCTATCGGGTTCAGTTGGCTGACCTCCTGTTGGAGCCACTGCGGCACAACAAGCTTCCAGAGACTCCCTTACAATAACCCAGCTGACTACCACCTCTGGACCTGCCTGAGCTATGCTGATAGTTTCTTCAGTAGTAGTCCTGAGGAGCAAGAGGTACTCCTAGGCACTGGAATCTTGGCTAGCATCAGAGTGTACTCCTCTTGTCTCAAAATAGAACTCCATATGAAAATCCAGATGTTTGAGGCTCCTTGTGACTGTGAGCAGACTCTTTGTGTCAAGACACAACTGTCCACAATGGCTGCTAATGTAAAGCTCCTGCAACAACTGCTCTCTGCATCAGATATGATCAACCATGTCACCAATGACCTCGACGTCTTCCGCCAATAGGAAGCTCAACTGATAATTTTACTTTGCACCGAACAGTAACCTCCAGGATCAACGCCAATGCAAATTTCCACCAGAGACCTGCTCCTCACACAGACAATAACTTCCTCACAGTCCCTGCCAATATAATGCTCCAGCCAAGGCTCCTTGCATGTAAAAATAGGATACATCGAGGTACCGCACTCCCATCCCGTTGAAGAATACCCAATTGAGGGACATAGTCCATGCTAGACGTTTGAACCTACTTAACCTCTTTACAGTCAAATGAGAAAAAAGATTGAGTGTGTCCATCCGATTAATTAAAGCGAAACACTGATTGGTCGATGTCTTGTTTTTAGTCTTTAATTTTTCCTAAACACACAGCATTTGTGAATAAAATGAGTGTGAGATAGTACTTTGGCTCGGTCTCTAGTGTGCATATTGTCCACCATCTTCCAGAGGCTTCCTCACATGTTGGAAAATTCCAGAGTGCAGTAAATAGTGCCAAGAGGGGGGCATTTGTCTAATGTTGTTTCTTCACAAACAGCTGATGTGAATAACTAGTGTCACCTTCTCTCCTTAAGGCCCTTGGATATGTTGCAGCATCAAATAAACCAACAAATACACTGGGTATTCTAGGGTTAAAAATAATACTGAATGTAAATGATGTGGAATGGAGATACAAGTCTGATCAATGAGCCAGAAATAAGTGCTCTAATCCTGGCTTCTTTAATTCACTAAAAATCTGTGTGTTCCTCAGCAATTCATTGTATCTTCACATGCAACAAATTGTAAATATGTGCATACATAGCTGTACAAAGAGTGTCCGGTACTGTCCTATTCACACACTGCTCACCCCATTAATCACTGGCTTTACTAAAGACCAAGGAAGGAAGGTGTAGTTTATCTACAAAAGGTGATGTTGACAGAAGTCCTGAAATCAATACGAACAATATAAGCAACTTTGACATATTCATCTGTTTGTTTTAGTTGTCTCCTTCCTGTGTCCTGGAATCTGCTTTTGTGGGGACAGCAGCCAATGCTTCCCACAAACTGGGCCCCTGGAAGAACAGTTGGAGTGGAGGCAGGCAGACAACAGTAGGCAGACAGACCAGCACAGTCAGTCCAGCAGTCCTGATTGCAATCTCACTTGGAAGCACCGTAGTGTCCTTGCAGAACAGTCAAGGAGCAGCAGGCAGCAGGGCAACAACAGAAAGGCAATCCAGTGAGTCCTTTATGCCACCAAACATGTAGTAGGCAGCAGGGCAACAGCAATGGAGCAGTCCAGATGAGTCCTTTGCGCAGCACATCCATCCTACTGACAGAGGTTCAGTCCCAGTTCCAAAAGTGTTCTAATACATGGGGTCTGAGCCACTGAACTTATACTCAAATATGTCTTTGATGTAAGGGGTGACTTCAAAAGACTTTTTCAAGTGTAGAACAACCACTTTCAACCAAGCCCTGGCTCCAGACATCAGTGGGGGTAAATCAGTCCTTTGTTTGAGAGCAGGATACAGCCTATTGACATGTAAGGTGTGAACGACTGCTCCCAGCCCAGAAAGACTATGAGTATGCAGATGGATGAAGATGCCTCTCCTGTCACACCCAGCCCTTCCTGTGTTGTAGCTGTCTGGAAAGTATGCACAAAGTGTAAATGTCACTGTGCCCAAGACTCAGGCATGCCACTGCAGAGCCCGTATGTGCAGTTTTAAAGTGCCATGTCAACCTGGCAAGTTAACCGTCTTTCCAGGCTCAAACCTTTGTATTTGATACATATAAGTCACCCCTGAGGTAGGCAAGGAACAGAGTATTTAAAAACTACATGTACTTTTAGGTTTTACATGTCCTAGTAGTGGAAAACTCTTAAATTCACTTTTCACTACTGTAAGGTCTGTCTCTTCCATAGGATAACATTGAGATTGCCTTATTAAATGTATGTGTAAGTTCCAATTGGGAAGGGATGGGGCCCCCCAAGTTTGGGATCTCTGGAATTACAATTTCAAATTACAACTCATGGTGAACATGGATTTTCAATAGTAATTCTTAAAATGCCACTTTTAGAAAGTTGCCATTTTCTTACTTTAACCATCTACTGCCTGTTCCTGAATACACATCTGTGGACAGGTAACAGCTGGACTTTGTGCATTTCCTCTACACAGCCCCACACAATGGTAGCTTAGTGTGACTTGATGGGCCCTGATAGAGCATTAACTGGTTTGATGGGTGGTGTGGTGGTGCCAAGCACAGCCCCACTTGCACAATAATAGGCTGTGTCCTGTTGCCTCACAATAGGCCTAACAACCCTCTATTGTCACGCCAGCCTACTTGGAGCCAGGGAGGAGGGGGAGGGGAGGCCCTGCACTATAAAGCCACTGCCTTGAAGCTTCTCCCAAATTCTAGAACCTGTTGCACCGGGGTTGGGTTTTCAACCCACGGTGTTACATTCTCGGCCTGCGGCAATGTCCGCCATCCGCGTTTCAGCACGTCGAACCTGGCGCGGGCTGCGGGCCTGGCTGCAGCTGCTCCCTTTTTCCTGTGGGTGAGGTCGGTGGGCTGGAATTGGTCCACATATCTTGCATGGATAATTCACGGCCTGCTCTTGCTTTGCAATTGTTCTCCGCGATGCATTCATAATTGCTTACCTGTCCTTGGGTTCATGGGCTGCTCTTTTCCCCTGGACTTTAGGGCCATATTTTCTCCTTCTCAGAATGCTATTCTTTTCTCAGCATGCACTGTTTCCTTTTTCTTTTTCCCTTTTCAAGATGTCGTTCTGTCCAGTTTTTTCTATGACACATCCCCAATCCAATATGTCATTTTTGCTTTTTCCTGTTTGTCACGTCCTGTCCATTAGTATATAAGGAGCTTGGGTTAATTTCTTTTCTGTGTTGCAACATTTCCTGTTGGTGGTGGTCCTCGCTCCTGCTTGTTGCTCCTGTGGACTTGTTCCTGTTTGTTTTCCCTGTAGCTTCCGTCTTTTCTAGTCCTTGAAGTCCTGGTATCCTGATGCTCCCTCTCCTCTACTTCTTGGAGTTCCATTCTAGAGGTTTTTTCCCTGTGAGATTTTCCTCTGGGACTTGTCTGGAGGGCACAGACTGCTTTGGCACCTACCTTGTCAGCAGCACCCTGGCTACCAGAAGGGGTCATCCCTAGCTTGGCCAGATCAGAATGTGCAAGATCTGAAGTCGTGCCCTGCTTTCGTCTGACAAGGGAGGTATGAGAGAGGCAGAACATGACAGAACCAGGGCACTAAAGTATAAATATTGGACCAATACCAAACCTTTGTTTTTGATACACATGTCACCCCTGAGGTAGGGCTGAGGCAACCCAAGTGCAGGGTGCAGTCTATTTAAAACTATAACATATACTTTTAGGTTTTACATGTCCTAGTAGTGAAAAACTCCTAAATTCACTTTTCACTACTGCAAGGCCTATCGCTCCCATGGGATAACATTGAGATTGCGTAATTAAATTGTATGTGTAATTTCCAATTGGGAAGAGGTGGGACTCCAAGTTTGGTGTCTCTGGAATCACAATTCAAAATCACAACTTATGGTGAACTTAGATTTTAAATTGTAATCTTCTGCCTGTCTCTGAATACACGTCTTGGGAGGGATGACAACCGGGTTTTGTGCACTCAGTCTAGACAGCCAATGGAAGATTAGTGTGACTTGATGGGCCCCTATGGTCCATTAACTGGCTTGATGGGAGTGGAGTTAAACACAGTTCCCCTTCCACTGAATAGGCTGTGCCCTGTCTCCCGAATTGACATGAAGCTAGAATGCCTTTGCTTGATATTGTGTATATCTATCTAGTTGGTGTTAAAAAAAAATAGTATTACAAAAGGGTATTTGGAGGCCTTCAAAGGGTTAAGGTTAGTGCTATCTGCACAAGTAATGTGTGAATACTTCACACATCTGACTTTTCAAATTCTTTGTGGATAAAAATGTGGAAATTCAGCAACTTTGCAACTTTGATTGGAAGAGGGAGCTTTTTCCTTTATGTTCAGTGCAGGATGTGTGAAGGTTTCAAGCACCTAAGTGATTTGATTTGTAGCAGAAACCAATCATTTTGTTGTAGGGGCTATTATAGGATGACAGACATCAATTCCTGTGTCCTGAAAATAATGACCGACAGGTGTATCCACATTCTTAGGAAACTGCCTGCAGCAGTAAAAAGAAAAACATATTGTTGAGGTATTCTCTGAATTTTTTTAGATCATTGTTTTTTTTAAGTTGTGAGCAGATCCAAAATTTTGTACAAAAAAAAAACAATATTATTTCTCAGCAAATCATGAACAAACAATTACAAAAGAAAATAAATCACAGTGCAACTATGCATTGTAAAGACCATGCACAGTGAGCACTAAAGAACCCGGCTGTGGCTCATGGCCTGAACATAGGCAAGGACAATTGCTCAGAGCTCACAATGCATAGTCAAAAGTTGAGCTCTTCCCAGAGCCTATTATGCTTACCAATAAGGCCCTGCATTGCTGGTTCAGTAGCACAAGGGCTGGTATGCCTGTGCTCCAATCTTATTGTGTACTGTTCACAGGTGTGTGCACCTGTTTCAAGGGCACTAGTTAATGTGCAAGGTCTGCACCCAGGGTTTATTTCAAATTGTGAAATGGTTTTCTATTATACACTACAGTAGACTTTGGAATGCAGGAGATTAGGCAGGCGGTCTGCAGCAAACCCCATTGCCCACAGCTGAAGGCCATATACAATGAGGTTAGATGTGGAGGAATTCAGAATTAGAGCAAAGCTGACATCCAACCATTGCTATACAGGACCAATAGCAATGCACTGCTGGGTATGGATGCATAGAAGGTCGGGCAGAGAGGAGGCTCTGCACCAAACCCCTGATGCACACAAAGCTGTGTACTGCAGCATCTGGAAGCAACAAATGGGTTTGAAGTAAATCATAAAAAACAAAAAATCACCAAAAACATTGTCAATGTATGCTATTGTTTCTTTTGCTCATACTACATTAAGATATGTTTTAAAAGGTAAAGCTATTGTTACTAAATAGAACTACATAACCCCTAAATTAGGCCACGTATAACTAACTGAGAAAGCCTTAACATTAAATAACAACACATATCCAAGGACTGATTCAGTGTTCATAGTGATGTTATTGAGAATGTCAATGTTAGGGTATAGAAAATGTCACCAGTAATGCTTTCAATGCCATTTGTTATATAACATCATCTAGGCATATTTCAAAGATATTTATAAAGAGGAGAAATGAAATACAGAAAGGATCACTTTATTTGAGTGAGCTACTGAGAGGGAATCTAACCACATAAAAGAAATGTTACAGTCATGGTGGATATGGTTCAGTGCTGCACAAATGCTGCACTGATCCTGATATTGTATGCCATTATATGGTGTGCATTACTTGGTGTATTGAATGCTGCTTTTCTATTCTGGAAATACAAACAAGTGAGGGGTATTATTGCTTTTGTGCCCACCATACCATCTTAGACAAGAGCAGGCCATATGCAAATTAACTTTGATTCTGCTCAAATAGGAACAGTTTTGTCTGTATAGTCAGGCCAGGTTGATTTTGCACCAGAACACAAACATCCCCAGACTGGCTTAGGCATATGTGGGCCTCGTTAGTATGGTGGACCTTGGTTTCATTTGCAGATTGAGCAGGATGCCCATGTCTGGCCATTACCATCACCTTCAGGGTGTTTTACTGAGGTATACAAAAAAGTGATTGATGGAGTGCTTGATGTTTTCTAAGACACTTGTAATTGCTCTGGGTCATATTCTAGTCCATTTTTTTGCCCATCAGGCCACCTCAGACAGGACCCAGCCATATGAAAACCATCCTTGGTCTTGCTTCATTAGGAACAGTTCAGCCCAAAATTTCAGGCCAGGTACATTCTAAACAGTAAAATCTCGGAACCCCAGCCCTGTTTCAGCTTATTGGACCTCCTCAATAAGGTGAAGCTTGGCTCCAGAGGCACAGTGAGCATGGGACACATCTCTGGACATACAGTTTGCACTCAGATTGTCACATTGAGGAATACAAAAACATATTTTGGAGAACAATGACATTAATTATCAACCTGAGACCCCAGCAACATTATTATGACCACTGACCTTAAGCATGATACCCCATAATCTTAGTTTACAGGACTAGATACCCCCATAGTGTTTCAAGAGACCCCAGCAACATTTTTATGACCACTGACCTTAAGCATGATGCTATATAATCTTAGTTTACCGATCTAGATACTCCCTAGTGCTTAGAGCCACTGGGAATATGTCAGCATCCTTTTCCATTGATACTTTAGTTATGAATACTTGTTGAAATCTGGATATAAGAGTGAGAGGCTGACTAGACTGTGCCTATTAAGGAACCTACCATTATGGCCTTATGTACCATGAATGACTGTGGTGCAAGTTCACCAGGGACTAGTGGCTTTCATGCTGGTGCTGTGGTGGTCAACAGGACCTATGGCCTCATCTAAGGTGTGTGAAGAACTGCTAATCCTGGCACCTCTTGATAGCTTTATTCATAAGTTCAAATACTGTTGTGGTAATGTACACTCTATGGACTACATCAGGTGATGGTCCATATTCATTTCCTGTACACGTAAGCCTGTCATCATGTATACAACATCCTGAACCTGTTCTGGTTTGGGGTCCAGAGGAGGAACTGTCAGCTGCCAGGGTCCCCAAGTGAACACCGCTGCAGCCAGGCTGTGCAGGATTTGCAGCCGCTAGCAGCCTGTTAACAACCCACACCAAGGCCACCCATTGCCTACTTCCCGCTGCTGCCCACTGCCTGCCGCTCTACGGTTTATGCTGCATACACCGTCACGCACCGTCAGTTCATTTTTAGATCATTGCCCATGAAAGTGAAGGAGGAGGGGTGGAGCAGGACCAAGCTGTAACACAGCTCCCAGGGCATCCAGCAGTAACCTGCTGCACCAAGGCAGACCGAGCACATCAAGACAAAGGGAGGTGGTGCACCCATGAAAGAGTCCTGGTAAGAGCTACGGGGGGCAGTGGGGAGAGGCCAGCAGTGATTAGGTTCCACTGCATGCTGGTTGAGCCTTGGTGCTGCAGAGGTGGCCTGACTAGGCTCATATGTGACTTGAAGACTGGAAGAGTTCCCTTGTCCTTGACCAGCCCCCAACCTTCAGAAAGGAACTGATCCTAGCAGCTTTGTTTCTCCTTCTGGCATGCTACTTTGCGCATGTTGCTGCCTGCACTCAGGCACCCCTGCACGCTAAAGCTAAAGTTCACTCACCCCAACCGCTTTAACACCTCTCAGCATTATTATTAAGGAGGGCAGACAACAGGGCACTGAACACAGGGGGCACACTGCTTGAAGAGAGGACCTTTTCTTCAAGGGGCTCGTAACCCCTTCCCTAGGCAATAACTTCAACAACTACAAGAATAACAAGAAGGGTCAAACCGCAAAGGCACCTAAGACAACTTCGCTTACCATAGTATGCCTAGAAGGAAGCCCGCCACCCAGTCTAAATCAGCCTCTGAGGGGAATGTTTCCGACTCCCGCTGCCACCTAGAGCACCTAGAACAATTGGACTGCCTCTCAGGAGTACCTAACCCCAAAGGCACCCCAAATGCCCAAACATGAGGCCTCATCATGCAGTTCTAAATGCATCCCCTCCTCTGGAATCGCCATTGGGGCTGCCCTGCTCACACTGCTTGCAGCTCTATCAGCTATCCTGCTGGTGAAAAGGGGGACTCCCCTTGGGTGGCCCCAGTCCAATCAAGCTGCCTGCCCCACATGACCACTGTGCTTCAAATGGTAAACGCATGTCTTACTCCTGCCCAAGGCTGAGCAGTGCCTCAAGCAGCTCATGATGCACAAAGCCAACCTCTCCAATTTATTGGAATATATCCACCATCAATCTTCATCAGCGAATCGGTGTCCCCCAAGCTTTGCTATTTTGAAGTACATTGTAGGGGCGGAGCAATCACAGGCTGCTGTGAGCAGCCCTTCAGCTAGTGGTCAAAGCCTCTTTGCAAGTATTGTTGTAGTGAATCCTGGTTTGTTTTAATGGGATACAGGAGTTAGCTTAGCCTGTAGCTTGCAGACTGGTGTCCCAGTCACCGAGTGACTTTTACCCTAAATAGCTTGCTCTGTTTTAGCACATTTATTTAACTAAAACTTTTAAGATGGCTGCCTTGTTTTGGGTTAGGCCCATATCTTAGTTTGCGTTATCAGTGTCACCTCGCTAAGGCGTCAAGATCAAGCGAAAAAGACAAACAAACTGTAGGTATTCAATTTAGGTACTTTCCCTCTTCATGCTTTCGAGGGAATTGTTTATATTAATTACCGTCCCAAGCACACCTTGTTATCTATTATTTGGGAACAAACCTAAATCAGGTGTCAAAGTAGATGTGTATAAATACTCTTCACTTTATCAGATAGTCAGAGGGATTCTGACCAGATGCCATAGCTGCTATCGATGCTGCACATCCCCTTGACGCTGAACCAGTCTTCGTGTTTCGATGGAGTCTGATCTAGAGACTTCATTCCAAGGTAACGAGGGTTGGGGGCTCTTCTCATGACCTGGCATTGGTAGATTGAAGTTTAACATACCTAGCTCTCTTCTAGGTTAGAGGTTAGGCGTATCATGCTAGCGAGTTAGGACATGTCACACTTCATGTTATTTCATGATATTGCAAGATGGTGGGGGTCTTTGTATTAATGACTCATGTCTTTACCATTTTATTTTTTGCACTGTTCATTATCCTAATCATTGTAGCCCATGCAACTTATCACAGAATGCAGTTTTGCTAAATAAAACCTATTGAAACTTTACTGCATCTTCTTCATTGCCTGTGTGTGATTGGGACATGTTGTTAATGTGAGAAAGGGGCAATCTCCAATTAACCACAACGCCCCCCGAAGATGTCACACTCTTGAGTCCATGTGTAAAGGCTGCCACAAATCAACTTTTACTGTTTTGGGTTTTTGGTGAGGTACTGCTTGTGAGCCGGAAGGGGTGGGATGACAGTTGCATGTTGTTGTAGGACTGGCATAGTCACCTACAAACATAAGTACTGTCATCCTTAAACCAGCATTCTTGCCTACAGCAAGACTGCAACTACGACATTGTCAATCGGAGAACCAACTAGGGAAGAACGCTGTAAGATACTTCTTAGAATCCATTGGTCAACAAATCTTGGTATAAAACTATCCAAGTGGATCTTATGCCTTTGAATAACCCAATGCAACTATTCTGTAAGAGCACTGACAAGCACTTGTCACAGAGCTTCAACAGGCACCAGGGAGAGGTTCTGGAATCCATATGAGAAGGGGCCCCCCTCTCCCTAACATCTACACCATTCACTATAGGTGCCCGAAGGCCAGAGGAAGAGGCTGAAAAACTAACCAAGTTCAATTGATATCAGCCCTTATAGAAGCCCATAGATGGACTGTCTTGCAACAAAGAACTAGGAAAATTGAAGCGGAATGGCTGAAGATCTTTACTCTCCTAAAAGAGAATAGCCATTCCCGCCTCTGGAACTATGTAAAAAACCTCAGCAACCTTGCCCAGACTAAGGAGAATGGCATGGCAGAATGGGTTTGGGTCAATTATGCCAAGCAGCTATATACCAAACTCAAGGCCCTCAATCACATGCTTCCATCCACCTCCCACCCTAGTCTGCCCCGCTCAACAAGTCATTCCAATTTCAGAGTCCTCAGAAATAGACTCCATCAAGAAAATGAGAAACAACGTGCCCTGTGACCAAATGGGATCCCCACTGCTGTCTTCAAAAGTGCACAGGCCTTCTAGATTGTGTTCATTACATCACACGACTTTGCAACAGGAATTATTCCACCCTCATGGAGAGGGTCTATTCTCTTCCCAATCCATAACAATGGAGACAGCTCAAACACAAAAAACTACCATCTCATTACCTTATTAGATCTAAAAGCAAAAGCCTATGCCCAATTTTTATTGGAAGAGCTGGAACTCTGGGCATCAGAGAACAGTATTCTCCTTTTCTTTCGGTCTGACTTCAGGCCTAAAAGCTCCATGACAGACAACAATGTAGCACTGGCATATATGTCACGTCAAGCCACACAGCACAATCAACCCATTATTTTGCAACTTTGTGGACTATCGTGCAGCTTTAGACCAGGTGGACCAGTGTCAGCCATAGGAGAAACTAATAGCGAAGGGGTTTCCTGCCCATTTTCTTAAGGCCATTATATCCTTATACCAAGGGACCTGGATCCACATGAAAACAAGCCCCACCACAGTCACTGTGGTTGGTCCTGCTTATTTTTGATCTCTGCAAGGATGACCTGGGTAAAGCGTTAGAAGACACAAGTCTAGTAACACTAAAGCTGGCCAGGTTGTGCGTCCTAATCCTACAGTATGCAGACATCATGGTAAATATGGATTACTCCCGGATGGGCTTACAGAGAGCCCTCAGTGCTCTTCACAATTATAACCAAGCAAGCTAACTCTTGGTGAACCAGGGAAAGACCAAAATTGTCATTTTTAGCAATTACTCACAGAAGAAATTAGTTCAATGACAGATAGGTGACCTAAAAATAACAACAACTGCACAATATAATTATTTAGGTGTCTGGCTTACCAAAGGGGCTAAACCAGGGGCCCATGTAAAGGATCTCAGGTGCAAGGGCTGAGGTCATTCACAGCTGGAAATGCCTAAATTACCTTCTACACAGCGCAACTGTGGAACCAATGTTAAAAGTCCCAAGAGCAAAGCTGATTCTGGCTCTAAACTATGACCACTTAGTCTTCCCTGGAACTCTGGATACATATAAAAAAAATCTTTTATCTTCCTCAACAGTCCAAAAGAGCAAGGCTGAAACTATAGGTAGGCCTCTGGAGTCCTAATCTTACATGTCCTGGGGACCTGGTCAAATCGTACATCAGAACCCTCTGGGCGCTGGAGACTACCCTCAAAACACAAATTAAAGCAGTATTTGACATTCGCAGCTCGAAGTGGTGACCAGTCGTTTGAAAATCAAAACTGACAGTTCCAACAATTTGGACATACTGCTCTCAGCCTGGAAAAGAACAGTGAATGGGCAGGTTATGAAAACCTCATTCGACAATACATTGGAAGACTCCACCACAGAACCATCCACGCAGCACTGGATGCCTTTTACATCCTGGGGAAGGCCAAGCCTTACTTTGAGCAACCCCTCTCAGCCCAGGCACGAAGGAAGGTTATTCATATAAGGCTTGTTGCCCTGCTAATTGAGGACTTTAACCTAGCCTGGGCACGGCATAATGAGGCAATCATTTCCCCATTATGTAACTATCAGAGAATTTTTGCTTCACTTGCTGTGCTGCTGCCCTAAATTCACCAATGATCAATATTATCTATTGGCTCCATTATGCCGGGCTAATGGGATCAGATACTGTAGAGAAGTGTCGGGTCCATGCTTCACTATCAATTCACCAGACACCATTGCCAGGTTTGGGAAATTCACAGAAACTTATCGATCTACACTCCTTAGCATACAAAATGGGTGAGAACTACTCAGGCACCTCTGGCAGACTGGGGAAATTCACAGACTGTATTTGATCTGCCCCCCCCCCCCATTATATCGACTGGGTGCAAATACCCATCTTGTGTGGCAAAAGCATCTTCTTCTCTCCTTTCCTGGGACCCACGCTCAGCTCTTGTCAAACATGTAGAGGGACATCTCCAAAGTTAGTCTGGCCCCGATCTGGTGAAATTGATCACAAGCACTTTGACCCACTAAGGAATTTTAATACTTCTTTTTAATGCTGGTTCTCTTTTAAGATTTTTTATTTTAAGAAGTACCATTTTACACCATTTTTTAAACCCTTTCTATTATGGTAAACTTGAACTTGCTGAGTTTTGATGCTTACATGTAATGATTTTACATAATCATGAATAAATAAATATCAGTTATCAGTTTCTACTTGTAAAGCCAGAGGAGTGATCCACCAGTGCAACACTTGCTTCATACTGAGGTTGTATCCTTAGAGCTTCTGCTTTTTCTTTGACAGCTACAACAATTCAAGTGGACAAACATGCCACTCCCACCACTGTGACTGTGACAGTGGCAACAGAAAACTGAAATTGAGCTTCTCTAAATTCATTGCCTTCAATTTGATCCTGCAATTTTGTCAACAATAACTATTAATCTGACTGTCACACAACTATTTTAATTCTTTCATTTGCTCATCATCATGCACAGACAAACATTATGGATAAATATGCAAATACAGATATTCATGCAAAAGTGTCAATGGTACAACAGGCTGCCCCTCCTCCACTTTTCACTGTGGCAACATCTGTGTCTACAACTAGCACAGCTGGAATGCAAACAAAATATAGAATTATCAACAGTCCCTAAAAAAATTAAATCAACCTACTTTGTTGTTACTTGAATAAAGCAGTGGACAAGGTTTCAGAGATGGTGGTTAAGGTATATACTCTGGCAACAGAGGTGAAAGGCCAAAGGTCACAGCTGGCAATCATTACCACATGTTCAATAATCCCAGAGGGCCATCTGAGAAAATCATAATTTCACTCTAACATTGCCATGCACAGTTTTCAGATAAATAATGTTACTGAAAATGTTGCAATGATATTATCAATGATGTCAAAGAAGATGTAATTACTGATGTAATCTGTGGGTTAATTAGCAGTGCGTGACAAGTGTGTGAGTTATAGTTCCCTTGAATTTCTATGGTTTTGTCCGTATAAACTCTGATCATAACTATAGTGTCCCTGCAAACCTTTGTTTTTATTAGTGAAGTTTAAGGTTTTTAAAATGCTAATTCTTAACTATAACGGCCCTGTATCATTTTCCCTTTTCAGTGAGTTTCTAACATTTTTTATGGAAGCAGGGTTTGGCAGTGAAAGCAACATGTCAGAGGAAGGAATTAGTGGCCCACCAGATGGTAATTCAAAATAAAAAGGACATCATTTTGTGAGGAGTTCAAATTAATTGGACAAGAAAGAAGCCAGCAACACTTCAAGAAGGACGGATGAAGGGGAAGAGAAAGAGGAAAAAGCAGAGGCAGAGGCACAAGAAAACTAGAAGAGGAAAACAGAGCAAGAACACCATTTCTTGAAGTGCATTGTCACAAGGGGAAGGAAGCAGGCCAATGATGGATGAAACCCTAATTGTGGTACACGGCTCTACCCACACTCTCAATGATATATGATTTTGTCCAACTAATGAATTCAGCTATGGGAAAAATCATATTGCCTTGTTCTATTTTGTGAAACAGTTGAAATAAAAGTGGATCCTAAATCTTGCCCGCCCCCCCAAACAAGACAAACTCAGCAATTTGGCCGTAAATGACATTGACCCTTTGTTTACATTAGCAGAATTAGATTCAGAGACCACACTTACAAGTGAAAAATTCCTTAATTTAGCTGACATAGGCATTGATTTAGAAATGGATTGCCCTAATGACTTCAATATTAAATCCATGTTTACCCCAAATTTTGGCCGTGGTGCTATTGATACTTGGTTACACAGGACCTCATGGAACTGGCCAAGAAGTAATGTTGGCATTCTGACAATATGACCAAAGCTGAAGGAATGGCAATAAGAGACATACAAAATGATAAGAACATATAATAAGGCAGTCAAACAAGGGATGCAGCATGGTTCTCTTATCTAAAGAACAATACCTCCAAGAAGGTTATTGACAACTCAATTACACTGACTGAAATCATCAAATTTAAGATAATACATGACTCTAATACACTGTTCTATGACAAGATGGTTGAATGGAGTGAGAGGGGGCTATTTGAGTGAGAAGAAGTCAAAGTTTTGGACTGTGTACCTCCCAGAATAACCATTAACTATTTGCTATGCAAACTACACAAGGACACCACTAATCCACTAGGGACACTATTCTGTCACGTATAGGTTCACCCTTGGAGAACACCTCCAAATATATGGATTGTTTATATGTCCCTTTGTCACTGCATTACCCTGTTATATCTAGGATAGTAAGAAGTTTTTCAACAGAATTGAAGGTGTAATGTGGGAAGATTATTATTTACTTCTTTCTGAGGGAAGATCTTTTTCAGTTTTATTTCACACTGAAATGCTTTTTGAGATGATCCAGTTTAGTGTTGAATTTTGTAAGATTTTTGGTAACAAACTTTTTAGGCACAAGCAAAGCACAGCAATGGGGACATGTTTTACTCCCAGCTACACAAGCCTAATTATGGGAAGATGAGAGGAGCAGGTAGTTGAGGCACTTTAGGAATTTAGTACTAAAGTCATCATGTGGCTTCATTATATTGACAACTTGTTTGTAAACTGGAAGGGAACAAGTGAAGAAGCAACAACTTTTTTAAGGAAACTGAACAGCAACTTCCTCAGTATAGGTTGAAGAACCTGATCAGTAAAAGTAGAATTGATTTCTTATACATAACTGTGGAAGTTATAGACAAAAATCCCACTTCCAGATTCCACAGAGAAGCCAATGCTGGGAACATGTTAACTTAGGCTTCCAGCAGCCACCCACAGCTTCAATTGAGTATATCTCTTGTAAGGCCTTTTTGTTCCCAAATTGGGCACACCTGTTCCTTTGCTTACTTTTATACACAATTTTGCTCATATTTTAGGGAGCCTGCTTTTATCATTTGTTTTTATATATTTTATCAGCTGCTTCATCTAGGAAAGAAGAGTTCACGCTGCATGTGTAATCATCATTGTACTACATTGTGACTGGGTGCACGGAGCTGCGCTGAACCAGACATACCCCGGGGGCACTGTTTCGCATACCGGGGTAGAGGTCACATCTCTACGTCATGATGTCTCTGTGGCGCAGCGGGCGGAGCCTCACGAAACCCAAAAGATGCCGAAAAGTAGAAAAAGGAAAACAGTGGGGAGATGAGGGGAGGCAGGTCAGAGGAGCCAATGAGGAGGAGAACGAGCCGAACAGAGAACAAGGAAACACTGAGGAGGACAAGGGCAGCCGACGCCATACGTCAATGGAAGAGAAGACAGAAAAAGGGAGGGGACAGCAGGGAGCACTCACGTGGACCCGCATCCAGAAGAGTGAGAGGGAGACCACGAGAAGGAGCCGGCCACATTCCAGGAGGAGCGGGGCCCCACCAGGTACATCCCATGAGCCGGGAGGGGGGAGGGAAGGAAAGAAAAATAAAATAAAATTCACAATGGGGAGCACTATCTGTTTGCTTTCACTATTTTTCATTTGCTACAAAGACCACTTAAAGCACTGAAAGGACATAATAAGGAAAGGCACGGGGTTTAGGAAAACAGGACACTAACATAAAAGAGAAATAGGATATCATAAAAGAAGGCATGTAAGAAGCCAAAATAAACTAGAGTGAGGGGGCTACAGAGAAAGAGAATAGTAGGAGATTCACCAAGAAACTAATAAAGCACGGAAGAAAAAGGACACAGGAAAGTACAAGAAAGAAAATAGAAAAGAGGAAACATAGCCAGAGAAGAAAGAGCAATACATACCATAACAACAAACATAACTTGTTAAAACGGGCTTCCTATTTTCTCTCCCTCTCACAGTGAATGAACTTTTGGGTCCCTGAGGCACCAATCTGAAACAGAGAAGAGGAAATAAGGAACAGGGAAGAAGAAAGGAAGAATACAGGCGACAGACATGCAGACAAGTACAAATAGAGGAAGAAAAATTTAATACAACAAGAGGGAAAAAAGGAGATACAGTTGTTGGAAAAGACAAATTAAAAAAAGGAAAATGTAAACTTAATCTATGTACTTACGTATCCATTTATACTTATCTGTCACATACATATAATCTGTACTCCTTGCCCAAGGCTGGGACGCACAGGACTTGATATGCTAACTGGTATTTGCAAGCACAGGAGCCAGATTCTATCTCTGAGACACAGCATTACATCAGAGCTGCTGCCCAAACAAGGCATGCGTCATTATATAAAATGCACTAAGGCCCAAAGGGGGTAGGTGGCATTCCAGTCATGACTATCGTCCTTTAGATCAACAGCTTTGCTAATGCTGGCACTGGTATCTCAGCCTCCTGAGGAGATTGCCATCTGCATCACAGGTAGACCTCTGCTATTCTATTCATGTATAGGGTTAAGGCAAATCCTTTAGGTTAGGCCAAGCAGAGGGTTAGACACACTGTGCTCACAGATTAAGGCATAGGGTTTTGGTAGAAGCATCTAAACTCTCTAGAAACACATAATATGGTGGGGTTGTTTATCTCTTCACTCTGGCTGTCATGCTATTTACTGTGCTCAGTTTCATCTGCCTAATTATTGCAGCACATGCTTTCTATACCCAAATGTGATTACGTCAATAAATACATTGAAATTATTCCTGTATTTCAACTTGGCGTGCATGAGTAACTGAGAGAAAGAGACATGATCTGTTTGCACAACTTCCCTGAGGAGTAAGAGTGTCATATTGAGGTTTCTGTAATCACCTTTTAATTGAACATGTTTGGTGGTCATGGTGAGGTACTGCGAGCTAGCCAGAAGTTAGGTCGACAGCTGCCAAGCGGAGTGGGGTCTGTCATACTTGGTGGTGCTGCCATCCTAAAGACGCAGTCCTATTATCATAATTGGAACTGCATAACATATCCTCAATGGGGAGCTCCTCAGAGCCCACAGAAATTGCAGCACTGAGGAAGCATTCCAACAAAAGAGTACTATTATGCTTAACAGATTTGAGCAGAGAGGGTACAGGTGAGCAATATTGAAAGCTGCACTACAGACTGCACAAGTAAGAAGAGAACTCTGAATATATTATTAAAAGATTAATTATTACATTCACAAATACATCAAGTGACTTGAAGAAAATCCTCAGTAAATACTGGCCCATTCTGTCTGTGGGGAACAGCCTAAGTGACTGTATAGATGGAAACTCCTGAGTAAACTTCAGAAAGGTAACAGCACCTAAGGACACACTTAGTTACAGTGATGTCAGTTCAAAGATGGGTAACAGAGAGAAGGATATTAAATGTTTTTTCCCCTACCCAAAATATAAAGCCAGCAAGCATAGTACAGCAGCTGATGAATATCTGTCTCCCCTTACTGGTGTAGTCAAGGAAATAAACCATTACTACACATGTACTTTGGATTTCATCCTATTTGTATTGAATTTTCCATGTGGACTGCGTTATGGGGGTAGTATTCCACATCTCACGAAAAAAAGGAATTTGGAACAGGCAATAGCAATTAAACACATAGTTCAAAAGTACCCTGTAGCACACTACTTCAATGCATTTCATAAGAGGGACGCTTCTAAATTGAGATGCATTGTAATTGCCCGTGTACGAGAATAAAAAAATGGAGAGGACAGAGTACAAGCACTTAGACAACTCAAGTCCAAATACATTTGGACTTCAACAACAAATCCCCCAATAGGTTGAAAGTGGAGGAAGAGTTGGTCATTCATTTAGGACAGGTTCATTCCATCACTGGGTGTGGTAAAATGGAATACTGTTGACGATTTTCCTCTTTCCTGAGTTATTTACTGTACATTTAGTTGTATATAGTTTTTATCTGTTTTTATGCAGCATATATTGAAGTCTTGGTTTCTTGTTCTTTCATTTTTATTTTCTTGCAGGGGTGTGGATTACAGGATTTGAGTACCTGTCATTCTATGGTGACCACTCAGCTAAGATCTTGTTTTTTCTAATTTGAATACCTTGTGAGATATTTGCCCACTGGAGCTGAATTATGTTATTGTTTTAATTTTATGTTCAGCTCAGCTGTGTAGGTTTTGATATGTTGGTTGTCATACATTGTGACTGGGGGAGTGTCAAATAGCTATAATGAGAAGATTCCATCATTATATAAGGGATTTGATTACCAATTTCTTTGAACAAGTGACTAAGATAATTTCAAGATGTGATATTGCCCAACTTGTGAGAAAGATTTAGGTTTGGTTTATTTTATTTTCCGTTGGGGTGATGTTGACCTGATGATTTAACTGGTGTTAAGTTACAGGTTGCCAATGTATTTATATATGAATCATGAAGAATTTAGTTACATTATCAACTCCTGTTTATAAAGTGTACATATGATTTATTGTCCACTTGGGTGGAATGATACAATTTGGGTTTCTGTAGAAGGGATTCTCTCTTAAAATGAATGTGACATGTTAGAAAATATAAACATAGGCATTTCACATATAAAGCACAATTTATGCTCATTTAAACTAATGAGACAACATCATTCTATAATGGCAGCCCTCTTTATCAATGTGTGTATTCTACCTGCAAGTCCTTCACCTATTTTGATACTGGGTATGAGATGGTATGGTTTTAATATGTGAAAGTAAGAGTAGCCCGTAGCCCGTGAGCAAGACGTTTGGTACGCTGAAAAATGTAGGGTGATTCACTTCCAGTAACAATCCCACCCAACCACATACCACATACAGCCTTTGCTCAGTGACAGTGATTAATAGGCCACAGTGCCTGGCCTGCAGACAGGCCCGGCAGCCAATCTGCCATGTGCAGCCAACCTCAAGCCATGCAGGAAAAACAAGGAAAAGGCACTCAATAAACATGGGGAAAGGCAAGGAAAAAGCAGTAAAAATTAGGGAAAATAAAATGGGGGAAAAGATAAGTATAAAGCAGTGAAAATTAGGAAAAAGCAAGAGGAAGGCACACAAAAAATGAAGGAAAAAACAAGGTGAAAACAGTGAAAACGAGGGAAAAGCAAGGGGCTTCCAGGGTACACAGGGTAAAATTCAGGAGAAAGCAGTGAAAATAAGGGAAGAGCAAGGAAAAGGCACACATAAAATTGTGGAAATGAAAGAACAAAGCATTGAAAACGAGGGAAAGCGAGAAGGCACTAAAAAATGGGTAAAAGCAAACAGAAATGAGTGGAAACGAGGGAAAAATGAGGAAAGGGTTCACAAAAAACAGGCCAAAGCACAAAGAAAGCACTGAAAATGAGGGAAAAGCAAGAAGAGGGCAAAGAAAAAACAAGTAAAAAAGCAGTGAGAACGAAGGAAAAGCAAGGAGAAGGCATTCCAAAAATAGGTGGAAAGGCAAGACGAAAGGAGAAAGAGCAATGCAGCAGCACAGGTAGAGCTGGGTCTTTTAAAAAAAAAAATGTTTGCAGTGGATTTGTGGAACCTTCACAATATTGCAGCAATAATAAAAAAATTAATTAAAAAATGCCCTGCCCCCTACTGTTTTTTTTTTTCTTTTTTCTTGGGACTCGACTGAGTCCAAGACCCAAGATATCTGGTTAAAATGCTGGCAGCCAATCAGATCTCAGCATGACATCTGCCGGATCCAAGGATGATGTGCATCCATAGATATCTATATTTTTTTAGCCGTTAGTAACTCCAAAACCACGGAATGGATTTACACCGAAGAGTTTGATTTCTGCCAAATTAGGTGTAGTTCCGTTCAGCGGTTTGGGCTGTAGTCATGTCTAAAATCCCTATGGGAAATTCCATGTGAAAAATGTTTTTGCCCCCCCCCCCTTTATCTTGGTCCTGCTTAATGAATCACCCCAAAACATTCAAGACAGCAGTACAGTGAGTGTCGGACTGATTTTGGAAATCTTGTGAATATTGGTCAAACGGTGCCATAGTTATAAGTACCTACTGGTGACCAGTAGGTAATATATTGTCCAGAAATTATTATATATATATATATATATATATATATATATTTATTTTTCACAAAAATTGTGAAATTAATTAATCATGCCATGTTAAATGTATTTTCCTCCAACAGTCATTACTTCATAGTAATTGGAGTTTAGATGTTTCCACTGTCACTCAATCTCAGACTCCCCACGTTGCCATTCCTGTGCTCCTCCTCATAATCATAAAATATACCAACCTAACCTCCAGACTCGAATCCCGAGTCGCATCGGTATATGTGAAAGCAAGTAAAGAATCAAAACGGCATTTAACGTGGCATGATGAATTAATTTAATTGATAAACATATTATGTTATTCATGACTCCCATTCGCTCTATGGAAACAGCATTACAAACACCACAATGTCTTTACGAGATTCACAGGAATGGTAACGTGGTGAGTTCGAGACTGAGTGAGGTGGGAGTATTTAAACTTAAATAAATATGAAGCAATGCCAGTTGGAGGAAAATGCATATATCGCAGTTTGATTAATTAACATCATTGACAATTGTATCACGTTATTCATGACTCCCATTTTTTTCTGGTAATAACACTACAAATACCATAATGCCTCTGCGAGATTACTAATTGAAAAGGCAGGTTCAGTGCAACAACGTGCGATGCTAATTAGAACCACCTGACGAAGGCTTAAGCTGAAACGCGTTGTGGGACCTGATTTTGTGCTGTAACAGTGAACTCCCAGAAGATGTTACTCTTATTAAAGAAGTGTGGCTAAATATCACCTCTGGGAGTGCAGCGCAATTTTGTGAAAGTTTATTTGGGTGTTTGGTCTACATCCAGCGCGGGCACCAGCAGTTTGAGTGCTCCTTGTACAAAGGCCAGTTTTGTTTGGAGAGAGATATATATATATATATATATATATATATATATATATATATATATATATATATATATATATATATATATATATATATGTACATATATATGTGTGTGTGTGTGTGTGTGTGTGTGTGAAGGGATATGCATGTGTGTGTGTGTGTGTATATATGTGTATATACATATATATTTATCAGACACCTTGGAAATATTTCTCAATTCCAATTATGTGTGTCATGACTCTCTACCATGCAAGCTAAGTCAGTATGTCAATCAGGGGATGGAATTAACAGAAGTACAGCTTGCATCACTAATAACAAAAAGCAAGACCTCACATGTCCCCGGACCGAATGGGATCCTATTGCTGTAATGAAGCAATTTCCAACAATGTGGAGCAGGATACTTAAGTCTGTGTTTGACCATGTCTTGCAGTCAGGGGAGGTACCAGCATCATGCCAATGGTCAATAATTCAAACTCGTCATTAAAAGGGAAGCTGAAAAAACCCTGCACATTTCCTCTTGATAGATCTTCTAGATGCCAAAGGGAAACATTTTTCCAAATACTTACTTTCACAATCAATTTATTGGATGTTATCTAATAATTTGCTGCCTCCCTATCAAACAGCTTTAAATCAGGGTGCACACTTATGACAACGTAGTCACATTGACTCTCCTCATTGAGAAGGTATTACATCAAAGAAAATCACTTTATGTTGGCTTTGTATATTAGTCCTTGGTATTCGACAAACTAACTCGCAGTCACCTTTGGTCCAAGCTCTTGACATTGGGTATGGATTCCAACTTGTTACACCTGATAATACTTCTACTCACCAAAACGTGGATGCAAATCAAGTTGTCAACCAAGCAGCATGTCTCCTCCAAAATTACCATGGACAATGAGCTAAAACAGGGAGGTGTGCTTGCTCCACTTCTCTTTTTATTATACATTACTGAATCAGACAAGGATCTGCAAATATCAGAATTCATGTCTCCAAAACTGGGAAAATTACCAGCTGGTTTCCTGGCATATGTAGACAACCTTGTAATCTGCTCACAGACCCCTACTGGATTACGTGATCGTACTGCATTTAATGAATGAAATCAGATTAAAGGTCTATCTACTAACATCAAGAAAACAAAGATTATATTGTCTTGGAGGTGTCCACACAAATTAAAATGGAAGTTAGGCAATAATACAGTGGTGTCAATTAACTCAAATGTCTCTTTTGGCTTCCAGTTGGACAGATATCTGATAGCTGTAGTACATTACAAACAAAGGCCATCAATGTGAAAAAAGCCTTGAAAAGTTTTTGCTAGTTTATGGAGGGTGCACCATTACACTAACCATCTAAGCCTTTAGGGCTAAACTAATTCCTCTTTTGAACTATGATTCAATAGTGCAAAATAAAAAAAATAAAAACAATAGGCACACTACATTCAAAATGCTCACTCTCTGTTCCATTTATGAAGTTCTACTCCACATGTTATGTTCAGACTCAAATTAAGTTACCCATCATTTGAAGTGGTGCACTGGATCCAGAAAATCATCTACTTTTGTGATTGTGCATCTGCAAAAGCTGATTCCTAGTGAAGGCTACTACATCAAAAGCTGACACATATGTATATGACCTGCTTGTGTCTCTCATACAAGAAAATCAATATTTTTCTGAAGGGTCATATCATACCAACTTTACAGGATCTTCAGCAAATGTCATTATTAAACCGTAGGAGGGTTATTTGTGTAAGACTTCAGGAGTCCTTTCATCTAAGGGATTTATTAAAAGTTTCACAATATAAACACTCGAAGCTTCTTATGGAATCTTCTTTTCCAGCTGAATCAGAAGTAAGTTGATTCTTTTTTAGAGTTGCCAACGAGACGAAAAGTTTAAGATTCTGTCAACTATATATTCATCTGAAAGACTTTGAAGGCCACTGGAATTCTATATCTAATGCTCACAACTGCAGCCTGTGTAGTTACTCCAAGAAATCTTTGAATTACATTATCTGTTTTTTCCCTAGCTGAATGATATTCGCTGCAAATATTTACTCCCTTCCTTCAGGAAGGACACACTCAAATGAATATATATGGAAAAATCAAAACAATTGTGGACATAGCATATGTAAGATGCAAATTAAAAGATAATAGATAATGGACCTACAAAGGAATTTTAACATATCTTATGCACTTTTGTGAATGCATTTTAGCAACTCTAGAAAAAAAGAACCATTTTATGAATTTTAAATGTTTCTTCTAGCATGTCTGTGGTTGTACACTTTTGGGTGTTGAGTTTAACTATACAAATAATGTATATTATTAGTTTGATTTATGAATAGGTATTTTGTACAGAATTATATATTATACATACAAAAGAAATTGCATTCTTCATTAAATCAACAATATGAAAGGCACCATAAGTTTATCAACTAAATTCTTCAAAATGACAATGGTGCAAGCTAAGGAAACTCTGCTTGATTCTCTAACCAGACCCTTAAAGACGAAATATATCCATCTCAACAGCTACCTAACCAAGTAAGAAAAACTTATATTTCAACTTAAATGTATTTGTAAATGAACTATGACATGTAAAAAAGCAAATAATTAACAAAACACTCTCTAACTTCTATCTCATTACATCTACTTCCTAAAAGAAATCACTACAAGCTCAAAAGGTGGTAAGATACCAGAAAAACACATCTATCACAAACAAGCAAAAAGATATAACAAAGTAAGTACACATAAAGTATTAGAAAATATAAATTCACCCCGATAGAGAGTAAAAATAAATCTAATGACCTCAGCTTCTAAAAACGACCAACAAATACACATTTAAAATGAAACAGATGTTTTTGTATGTTTCCAACAGAAAAGAAAGCACTTGCTTCATGTAAGAACACCCCTAACAAAAAAGATGCAAAACAGTGTGAACATATCGAAAGGATATATCTGTAAGTATAAAAATGGAATTTGTTGCATAATGTTTCATGTAAATAACATACAATCATTTTTTAACAATTGTATTTATTTATACTATTACGCTCCTTTCAGAAACACTGACAGAGACAGCTCATTACATAAAATTCCAGAAAGAAAATCACTTACTAAGTCATGTGGTTTACACCTACTACCAGGAAAGTGCATCACTAGATGCTGTGAAATGGAAATGTATCAAATATGATTCTAATATGTGCTATGGAAGGGTGACTACAAAGGATGATGTTGTAATTTATGTAGGAGACCAAAACCACAAATGTGACAGAAATAGAAGTAAGGGAGGAATTTAAAGATAAGAGAGGCAAGCATTAATTCCCAGGTACCCAAAAGAAAAATCCTAAAAGATATAAAGCCTAAAATCACAGACTGACAACCACTCATACCCACTTAAAATGTTTAATTGCACAAACTAAAAATACCACGAGAGATACTCCTACTGCCCCTAAATGATACAAAGACATATAAATACCTGGAAATTTAACACTGACACATAATTCGTAACCCTTCCTTTTACATGACAACCTAAACAATGATAAACACATCCTCATATTCTCTGTAGCCAATAACTTACTAAAACAAAGTTTCTGTCAAACCTGGGTGATGGTTAGGACCTTCAAATCATTCACTAAGATATACACCATACATGGTAACTATTAGAGCCCTGAAATCCCTTTTAGGTATGCCCTACTACCAAATAAACAAAGAAGCACTTACTACTACCTGTTAAACCATGTTGAACATAAAACAAATAACTACTTCCCACAAACAAATCACAGAACTTCAACATACCATCATACCAAACCTTTTTTTAAATGTAGCCCCCTCAGAACCATTCAAGGCTGCAAAATATCTATTTAATCATTTCAATCAAAGCATATGGAGACACCACCAACAATATGCACTAAGTGTATAAATTGCTACAAACAGCCAATTTGGTTTGGAAATAAAAAAAATAACACCAGCCTATGTCCTTGTCACACAGATAGCTAACCACTACAATTTACTAACAGAAAACCTTTTCTACCAACAAAATGAAGACAAAATAAGCACTAATGGATTATTTTGAAGACACTTGGGTTGACAGACTGCATCGTCCTGAACGCAGATGCCAACTCACAGTTCAAATACCATGGTAGAATGCCTTAGATAGCACCTTGTCACAGAAAGCAAAAATAAACAATGCAGTGGAAAGATGACACAATGCCAACAGAATCCAACCTATAAATTCATCAAAGCAATCTATAAAAGTAAACCTACCAACAGCTATGAATGGAGAAATATGTCAATTAAATTTGCACCAAACTTAATAAACAAACAAAAAGAATGTATGAATGCTACAATGTAAGGTGATCATTGTTATAAACAACAAAGGACTAGCTTGCTTAGAAATAATGATTGAAAGCATATTTTAAAATAAATAATAACCTACTAAGGTTTTTTAGAAACTGACACAAAATCTAAACTAACATGACAAATATTTTTTTATATAAATAATAAACCTAATGTTGTATTGCATTAGTCTAAACAATAACTAAAACTCCAATGTTCAATAAGACTGGGATAGTACTATTAGTACAATTAAATGTTCAAAAAACCCACAGACAACACTATGACTGACCTCTAGACCTCCACCATACACCCCTTTCCCCTCAAACCCCCTACAAAAAAAACTTAAAAAGGACTAATATCTCCCGATGAACAACTGCATCTTATCGCAACCTGGATCCCAAGAAATAGACTAAAAATTACACAAATAGAGTAAAAACTCGAAGGAAGTTATAAAAAGAGGCCACTAAATGAAACTAAAAAAGACTATTACCCCAATGAATTGAATGTGGAAAAATTTAAAAATGTCAAAACAAGACAAAAAATGTTGTAGAAATGATAGAAAATGTAACGTAGAACGTTAAATATTAGTGTAAAATGTATACAATTCTTTATTATGTACTAAAAAAAGTTATGTTATAGTGATGTTGAAAATATGTATATAAAGCAATTTAAAGATTGTTAAAACATGTTAAACAATGGGAAAAATAGAACATGTACCACATGAATACTATTTAAATATGTGTATCTGTATGTAAACATTCACTTTTAAGTTGAAATATATTTAATTAAAAATATTACAATATGAATTAAAAAACTTTAGTCTATAAAAATGTAATTAATAATATTATTTATTACAAACATATAACTATTTATTAATATATTTCTAATCATACACAATTCAAATTAAACATCACAAACTATTTCTAATACATGAAAGTAAAATGTAATCACACAGTTCTACAATAAAAAAAGTAAATAAGCACACTCCAGTGTATAGTATTTTTTAAGAAAGTGATATTTACTATTCACAATCAAATCTCTACCAAGCTGGGGAAGGTGTTGGTCACTAAAAGGGTGACATTTACTATTTCCACTCCAATCCTTACCAATGAAGAGAAAGTGTTAGATACTAAACGGGTGACATTGGCTGTTACCACTACAATCTATACTAAGTTGGGGAAGATGTTGGACACTAAAGTGGTGACATTTACTATTCCCACTCAAATCTACATCCAGTTGGAGAAGGTGTTGGACACTAAATTGGTGGCTTTTACTATTCACATCCCAATCTATACTAATTTGGAGAAGGTGCAGGGCACTAAATGGGTGACATATATTTTTCATACTCCAATCTGTACCAATTTGGGGAAGTTGTTGGACAATGAAAGAGTGACATTTAGCTTCCCAACTCCAATTTAAAGCAATTTGTGGAATGTGTTGGACATTGAGGGGATGACATTTACTATTCCTACTCAAATCTAAAACAATTTGGAGACATTTTTGGACACTAAAGGGGTGATATTTGTCATTACTTCTCTAATCTATACCCATTAGGGTAAGGTGCTGGAAACTAAATGGTGATATTTACCTCACACTCCAAGTTAAACCAACCTTAAGGTTTATCAAGGAACAACACCTTCCACACTACACCCAAGCGTACAGGATTGGATGAGCACCACATGGGAGCCAGGACTCACTCTAGCACAGGCCACGTGCAGGGGTCAAAGTCTCTGAAGCTTGTTGTGTCCCTGTAGCTCTGAGGTTGCCAAAATCACTCTAGTAGTCCTGGGTTCAGAGAGCAAGGCAGGCCTTAAGCAGCAGGCAGTCTTCTGAGGTAGAAAGCAGGATTAAAGCAACAAGACAGTCCTCTTGTATAAGCAGGACTGTCCTATAAGGTGATACACAGGTCACAACTAGCAGGACAGTCCTCTGGAGTACAGGGCAGTCCTTCTGGTGTTCTCCATAGGTCCAGGAGTGAATTGAAGAGTTGGTCTTAGGGTCTAATACATATATACCTGGTGACAGCCTTTGAAGTGGGGCAACATCCTGGATACTCCCACATCTGGTTCTCGAAAAGTCCTTCTTTCCCCTTCCTGGGCTCCAAGTAGTCTAGGCTGATAAAAACCTGGTTTCAAGTTCCTCAAGTTCCTTAGTGAGTAGGCTTGAGGTAGCACTTTGCAATATAATTGGGCAGGGAACAGTTCTGCCTCACCTATCATAGCAGGATGGCCCATGCTGCTAACACCTAGTCCCTCTTAGTTTCACTGTCTGGGAGGCATACACAAATGCCAACTACCAGCTATCCACAGTCATATGACTCAGGACCCAAGCTTGGTTAGGACAAGAGAATTAAAATCTTTTAAAAGTGATATTTTTAGAATTGTGAGTTAAATCTGAATTTACCATTAAAGATGGATTTAAATCACAATTATTTAGATATTAAACTAAACATTTCTACATGCTCCTAATTGAATGTATCTCTTATTAAATGTAATAAGTTAACCCAATGTTATCATATGGGACAGGCAGGCCTTGCAGGACTGAAAAAACAAATTTAAGAGTGTTTCATTACCAGAACATGTAAAAGTTAAACACATATGTCCTACATTTTAAATGCAATGCCCCCTGACCTATGGGCAGTTTAGGGCCTACCTTTGTGGGTGACATAAGTATTAAAAAGTGAGGGTTAGGACTGGCAAAAGGTTTGTTTTGCCAGGTTTATTGGCAGTTTTAAAACTCGACCATGGGCTGCAATAGCACATTTGAGCCTTGTTATAAGGGGCTACTTAAGTGAGTGGCACAATGAGTGCTGTAGGTCAACTAGTAGCATTTAATGTAAGCCTCCCGGGTACCATGTAGTACCATATACCAGGGACTTAAAAGTAAATTAAATGTGCCAACCAGGTGTAGGCCAATGTTGTCATGTTTAAGGGAGAGAGCACAAACACCTTAGAACTAGTTAACAGTGGTAAAGTGAACTGATTCCCAAAGGCAAAACAATAACAATTCAGAAAACAGAAAGGGAGAAGGCAAAACATTTGGGGGAAGGCCACACTAAGGATAACAGGACTAGCACTCGTTCACCTTTGTACTCACAAGTTTTACAGTCAAACGTGTTAATTCTTCTCATGCCTCCCTGTGATCCTTTTAACCAGTGATGGCCGGTAATTTTAGGAGAAAGGAGGACAGGCAGGAAGCACATTCACACTCATTCATTCACAGATGCACGTACATCCATTCACAACACTCATCAACATTCAAACATACACGCTTGCACCAAACATTCATTTAAAAAAACACACACACACACTTACTTTCAGCTCGGAGGTCCTAGGAGGGTTGGGACTCCTGCCTTCCCTCACTGGCTGACCTTAGGTTAGCCAATGAGGGAAGGCAGCAGTCCCAACTTCGTCACAGAGTGGGATGGGATCAGTGAGACTTCTGACCCCACAGCGCTCTGTGGAGAGGTGTCACTGATTGACTCTCATCCTGGGCTCTTCAGGGCTTAAACCTGAAGAGCTCAGGTCGAAGTCAATGGGTGATGCTGAGAGGAAGGGCCTCAAGGCACCTTTGATAAGCTGAGGAGGTCACGCCCATAGGAGCTGTGACCTCTTCAGCCCAGCAAAGTTCAGCTCAGGCAGCCAGGAGTCTGCGCAAATCGCGCATGTCTTGCTCCTGGCTCCTTGAGCTGAACATTAGGAGTGTCTGTCAGGCTGACCTTTGCTCAGCCTGACATGCACGCTTCATGAGGGGCAAAAGGTGGGGGGAGTGTGGCCCCTCCGCCCTAAAGGACGGGCTGCGGCTGCTTTTAACACCTTGAATCTAAAACATTTTTGTTTCTGTCAGGGTTCTCTCACAGTTACAAAGAGTAGACAGATATGTAACAAGAAAACTTCCATGAGTTGTTTTAATTTTGTTCGAGATCACTTTTATACTCTATTGCAGTGTTTAGAACTTCCGATGTTTAATGGATTTATCAGTACACCTTTCAAGGTTTACTGTATATCTCTCAATAAGAAGGTAAATCTTTACACCTGGTTTAAAACTTGAATAAACATAGAATCAAAACATTACAATGTTTGCTCTTACTACAATAAACCAAGCACATAGCATTCAATGTAATACAGACCTATGAATTTATGGCCCAGTGCATAACGAATGGACGCAGTTCAAGACTCCATCATCGGACTGCTTAGAATCAGCAATCAGTCAGCCATGAGCCACGATCATACTCACCCAATTGTATACTTATCCGTTTTGAGATGGAGATCACCTAGTCCTATATTCCCTTGCTCAGGAAGGTATTTCACTCACTTTAGTACAACATGCAGAAAAATAAGACAAGTCTTCACTTTCATTTAAACCTGAGAGACCTTGAAGATTTCTTAACCACTTCGCATATTTTCATAAAAAACTGAGCTGGTGTATGATTAATTTTAACAACGTGTTTGACTGACCCAAATCTCTTATTTCCATTTCGAGTAGTGGATTTATGTTTATACATGTATGTTGTAATCTTTCTTGTTGATCAGCCAAGGTAAAATTTGCTGCAGAGACATTTTATGTCATGAATCTCAGTATGAGGATCACATTCTAATCAATCTGCCTGCACATTTTGCATATCATAAACAAGGGTAAGTTTGTACCCCTGATACTGTGTTTGGTGATTCTTCAAACAAAGTTGTTTTTACTTTATCAAATCTCCTATCCACTGTAAGAAGTTTAAATCCGCATAACATATTCTGGTCACACCCTTTAAGGAAATATTCCAGTGTTTACTTATCAGTCTTAAAATCTGTTGAGCTTATAGGCACGTGGTTCCCAACCTTTTGACTTCTAGGGACCCCCCACTTAATCATATACTGGAACTTAGGGATCCCCAATGAATCATTATTGGAACCTGGGACCCCTATGATTCATTACTGGAATCCGGGGACCTGGGCCTGTGCAGTGTCAAAGATTTAAACTGCAAAACAATACACAAAAAAATAAGAAAATAATTCAACAAACAAATGCACAAATGACGACACATATTATTTAATTTGCAAAAGAAATCAAATTTTAAGAGAAAGGTGGTAGTTTTTCTAAATTCAATTGAGTCCACTCATCGTCCATTCTATATTCTGTTGGATGCACATGTACGTCTCCCATGAATCAATCCATGGATACTAATATATGTTTTTAGCCTCCGAATTTCAAATTCCTTCACATTTACAGTACATTTTAAAAAGTTTAATTACACATTTAGCTTCTTTATTTGTATACACTTTATTAATCTTTTAATGTATTGTAATTTTCTAAGTAGTCGCGGACCCCCTGAGAAGGCTTTGCAGATCCCCACGGGTCCCCGGACCCTAGGTTGGCAACCATTGTTTTAAGCTGTAAGGTAAAAAAAATATATTTTCATCCATTTAATTCTGTCCTCATTATATGATTGCACAACTTTATTCAACACTTTTGATAGTAGATTTCTCAAAATTTCCTGATGATAAATTAAATAAACGAGTGCCTCTGACACTAATCATTTGATTCTCAATATTTCGCAACTCAGTGTATATGGTTAAGTGGTATTGTATTGAAGCCTGACGCTAACAATTGTCCGTTCTTATCAGCAGGTTTGGCTTTGAGCTCTGTAGAAAACCTAGGGGCATATTTACATTGAAATGGTGTTGGGCAACACTGCAAGTATTTTTGCTGTAATGCCCTGAGCCAATTTGAAAGGGCAAAAATGCACGGTCTTTACAAGCTACCGTGCATTTGTGTCTTTTCCCCCTGCTCTAGTGCACAATTTGCTGCCTAGCACCAATGCCGGCATGCTTGCACCTTGGTGCAAGGGTGCCTGTGTTGCATTCAAGATTGCTTTTCTGCAGGAAGGGACATCTTCCTGTACAAAAACAATCCACTGAGGAATTTTCTTCTCTCTATGTGTGCTAGAAAATGCAGAAAGAAAGAGGAAAAAACAAGGAGGAATAAAGATATTTCTCCTCATTGCGCATGCCCTGGGGAGGTGTAAGATTTGGATGCATTCCTAGATCCACAGATCCATGTAAATCACAGGAATGCATCACAACCCACTGGTGTTGCATGGAAAAACCCACTGCAATGCGTTGCCTTACACCAAGTGGCTTTGCGTGGCCTCGTAAATATGGGTCTGACCTATGGTCAAAAGGGTAAAAAAAAAGTGCAAGGGGCTTGTAAATATGTCCCCTAGTGAAAAGTGGTGTTGTAATTAAGAAGTGTGCTTCTGTGGCCATATCATGAGCCCGTTTTTTGCCCTGTGCCAGCCACAAGGAGTCTTTGCGTTTGTCTTTCATGTTTTTACCTCTTACATTAACCTGAAAAATCTCTATGTTAGTTACTGTTCTGAAGGCAGCAAAGCTCGGAAACAGAGTGCAATAACTATCTCTTTTTGCTTTTGGGTTCTGCTGCATGCAAAACATGCACCAACGTGGAGATTTTTGGAGGCAATGCTTGCATAGAAGACGCAAATAGGAAACGCACAGACTACTTCATTGCCTACGTAGCACAGAAAGAAGGATCATCAAATGGCCCTTGGATTTCTCTTTTTCAAATGCCCTGGTGTACATTAGCAATATATTCTCTAATAGGATCTGCCTTGATTTCTGTGCCAAGACATATGACTAAATGAATGTGACTAAAGCACTTCCATCTAGTGAGATTTGTCTTCTACTGAAGGTTATGTTGAACATGTTCAAGGCTTGGTTTAAACTTTGTCTCGCAAGACTCAGTCCATCTGGGTGGCAGAGAATATTACCTCCGCCACCCGATGGACTACCATCTGTCGATTTTAGGGAAGACTGCTGACCCAATGGTCATCTCTGTACCTTGAAAGGAACCGTCATCACAGCGGTTCCCATGAAAGTGCAAAAATGTTGGTGGATGGCCACTTTCAGCTTTGACAGCTCTTCATCAAACTTACACAACCTTATTGTTTTTCTAAAACAAACTCCCAAAGCATGAGTTTGTTTCTTTGAAACAAAAGAAAAGCTAATGAACATCATAACATGGCAGTTTTCTCTCAGGTTGTGGGATCATTACTTTTTTTGTCCCTCACTATCGGGTTTTGGCAGTGCTGCTCATAAAAAGAACATTACATTGTCCACTCTAAATATGGAGGGGGCGTAATGCTTTTATCTGGACAGGCCCTGCACCACTGGGCTTTTGGAGACAGCTTTCCACTAGCATAGACATTCTGGGCTCTGTTGAAAGAGAACCTATGGGAAGCCCATCCCTACATGAGATGGGAGGACTGAGAGTTTGATAATAAGAGTACCCTGTCACATTTGTGGAGGAGTACACTGTCTACCAATTCTAAAAAAAAGTCTTTGCCTTTTTAATGTATATATGTTAATTTACTAATTACCACTATAAAACTCCAGGATCTATTAAAGAAAAAAGCAATTAGGAAACAAAGTAAAAGAGGGAGGGTAATAGTGGCCTGGCTACAAAGGAGGTATCCTTTTGAAAGGATGAATTCTCTCACCCACCAGAGGGTGGCAGGCTTCAACCCCTCACCAAGAGGGAGGAGCTCCACAGATGTTTTTAGAAGCAAATTCGGCCTAAAGTAATGAGGAGGGTGTGGGAAAGGAGGCAGAGTGTAAACAAAAAATGGAAGTGAAGTAAAAAAAAAAAACTCAAGAGTACATTGCTATAATTTCTAATGTTTCATTATGAGGGAAGCTATCATAAAGATTCCAAATTCATCTGTGAATAAGCTTTTTCGTTATGCTGTTTTTAAATCACTCAGTTTGATAAATACATCTGTTGTTTCCTTGATTAATGATGGAATATGGTGCAACAATTGCTGAAGTTAAAAAGACATATATTTTTCAGGTGTTTCAGTGGTTGTCCCAATCAAAAGTTTCGAAAGGAAGTGCTTGAAGATACATATAAACATTCATACTGCAAATATTTACAGAAAAGGTATCTCACAATTGCAATCCTGCCCATCTTGGCTTCTTCTCTAATGAGTGCCTTGTTATACTGCTGTATTTCTCCTGAAGATTTCTGATAAGTCTAGTGCCGTGAACTACTTTCAGTGTTTGTTGCTGATACCCTTACAATCCATGATCACCATTGAATTGCCCTTGTCGGACTGTTTTACTGTGATTGACTTTTATATATTTATTATTTACAAAGCTTGCATCTCACACAGCTGTATTCTTCTATAGTTCCTTCTAAATTTAAATGGCATTTTCTGAATACCTCTCAAAACAAGCATGCAAAGTGTTTTATATTTTGTTGTCATTTTTGTATCATTTCACTGATAATATGCTTTACACAGTATTTTTTTATTAAAAATATTTGCACAGTGCCACCTTGGTCTCAAATCAGAATTATTTTTCCTTAATGATGGCTGAAAAAAATAAACCTTTAAGCAAAGTTTCTGTCTTGTCTGGAGGGAAGAGTGTCTTTGAAAAAATGACTTTGGCCCTCACTATGACATTTGCAGCAAATGCCACCTACCGCCACTGCCGCCAACATACCGTTGCCGTCGCTACCGAGTGTCCATCGAATTATGACCGTAGCCAGAATTCCACCAGAAGGCTGGTGGCATTCCGGCTTCGGTCATGGCGACAGACGGCAGTAAGGTGGTGCTGCTGCCAGCAGCAGCACCACGCCAGCTCCACGCCGCCTACAGTATCATGTTCTAGGATTCGGCCTGGCGGTGTTTTGCTGGCTGACGCTGCTGCTGGCAGCAGCGCCGTGTCCCATCTCCTGCCGGAGGACCCCCTGCAAGCAGGTAAGTTGAGTTCTCTGACAGGAGAGGAGGATGTGGGTGTTGTGTGCGTGTGTGAGGGTGTGTGTGACTGTGTTTGAATGTGTGCATGCGTGTGTAATGCGTGTGTGCATGAGTTTGTGTGTGTGTACATGCATGTTGTGTCGTGCGATTGCATGTGTGCCTGGGTGTATGTTCATGAGTGTTGCTGTGAGTGTGTATAAATGTATGGATGTGTGGGTGAATGTGTGTATGCATGTGTGTATGGGTGTGTATGTATGTGCGTGTATGTGTCTATATGTGGGGGTGGGAGGGGGAGTGTGGGAAAGGGTTCCGGGGAGGGGGCAGGGGAGACCCCTTTCAGTGCCAGGGAAGGAATTCCCTGGCACTGATAGTGCCTACTGCCATGTACCGAAACCACGGAAACCATGGCGGTGGGCGGGGTCTAAATGCCCAGCAGTCATTACAGCCGTGGTGCTCGGTGTGTTGATTTGGCAGTTTGGCTTTGACCAAACCGCCAATGTCATAATAGTAGAGGTATGTACCGCCAGCCTATTGGCGGTACTGCCTCCACTATTGCACTGACCGAAGGGGTCATAATGAATCCCTATGTGGCAAATTTACAAAGTAATTCTTGAGTGTGTGAAGTAGTAAGGTTGTAGGATTACTTAAGGTACACTTAAACAACTTTGTGAAGTGGACTCAAATCACCTAAAGTTGGAATAAAAAGTGAATATGCAGACATTATTCTTTATAATTGCAGCACAAAACAATCGTCCCTCTTTCTATTTTTACTAATAAGGCGTTAGAAATTTCTGGGCAATTCACAAAGGCACTTAAGAGTACATGGAATTGCACTCCTTTAGTACTACTTCAAATACTAATAAATGGCTTCATGAATCAGTCCTAGGTTTCCAAGTGGTGAATTGTGATGGGTAACACTCCCTTGTTTCAGACATCTTGTGTTGTGATGTCTTGTATTGCTTTTTTCTGTCTTCTTTATACATCAAAATATGCAGTGAGACAGCTGTTCTCCACCTCCTGTGTAGGACGAAGAACTAGCTGAAGGTTACATAAACAAACAAGGATGAGTCACTGTGATATGCACATTATTGGTGCAGACAACATAGCACGAGAAGGATGCGCATAAGGACCCTGGTTTGGTTGAATGGTGAGTAAGAACCACAAAGAACTCTCATGGGGATTGTCTAAAAGACCAACCACACATTAATGCAATACTGACTGAATACCATAGAGTGCTGTATCTTCAACATACCCATCAAGATGGGTAACATACTTGGGATTTACCAAAGGAAGTCTGTTTTCCATGCCTTTCCCTGGAAGATTGTGAAGCCTATTGCTCACCTATTTCCAGTTAAGAGGCAGCCATTTCTATCTACTACATGGGCCCATACATGGAACACTGTGAGAGGCACTGCTGGAGAGGCTTCCTAAATCACTCAAGGATCTAATGAAAGCAGATCTTAAAGACCCCTAATGTTAATCAGTGTGACACCAAGATTCTAGTCAAAAGACCTTGCCATCAGGTTGGCTGTATTGTCGCTGACTCTCTTTCTTCATTAATGCAAACAAAACCACATTTAAATGAAAAGTGCAAGAGTCTACAAAAAAATAATATATCCATTATGTTTTATACATTTTCCAGTAAGCAATCATAATTGGCATCAAAAGCATACAAAAGTAATACTAATATACAAATTGAAGATAGCCTAACTGTTGAAGCCAAATTAACCAAAAATGTATATTCTAACATTGAAAGGACTGTTTTCCATGTGATTATAATAGTGCATGTTCCTAGAGTTGAGGAGGACTTCTCTTGCTCACATTTTTTAGCAATCCAACTAAGGGTTTCTTCAGATCATATCTCTGGTTTATTAAATTTCAGCTAATTTATAGCTGAGAAAACTTTCCAGCTTGACAATTGACACAAGTCGAACAAGGCATTTGTCTGTTATTTGAGGACAACAGAGGAGGTCAGGGTTCTTAGGTCATTCCTAGTCTGGATATTCAGAAGGCATGCAATACTTTAGCCTGGGAGCAGTTGCAAATAGTCCTACATGTGTTTGATTTGAAGCTTAGGTTTTTTAAATTCATTAAATTATTATATAGTTTCCATACAAAGCATGTTCAAATTACTAAAATGAGATCTGATCTATTTTGTTTTATCTGGTACCTCTGGCTTATATAGTGTGATATAGACTATTTAACGATGGTGTCCTATATAAAAGAGTACCTCATGTCATTTAGCAATACGCAACATGCTGCTTTATAGTCCTGCCCCAAATGTGATGTTCCCCATTTTTCTTGAGGTAATTGAGGTGTTTTATATGATATCTTGAATCAGGGTCTCATGTGGTAAACTTGTATTCTATCATTTGCCATGCTTCCCAGTAAATGGGTGTTAAAAATTAGGTTCCTGATTGACAGAGATATACACCCTGTGCAAGCGGGAAACACAATCCCAGTCAGGGTAAATGTTAGACAACCCAAAGTAAACTGTGACCATCCCCTGGTAGCTTGCCACAGAACACCCAGGCTTAGTTTAGAGGCAATGTGTAAAATATGTGTGCAACACTTCAATCAGCAAAACTCTGAAAACATGACACACAAATATACCACACTTGGTTTGAAAAATAGAACTCAATTTAATAAATAAACAATACCAAAATCAAACATCCAATAAGCAGAACCTAAGTCACAAGCATTTAAAAAATAAACTGTAAAATAGCACTTAAAAGCACTAGAGGTGCCCCTGGGCCTGTGAATCAAATGCTACTAGTGGGCCGGCCGCACAGATTGTGCCACCTACATAAGTAGCCGTGTAAACATGTCTCAGACCTGCCACTGCAGTGTCTGTAAGTGAAGTCTTGCACTGCCAATTCAACCTGGCGTGTGTACCCAATTGCTAGGGCCCAACCTTCCCTGTTACTACATGTAAAGCACCCCTAAATTAGGCCCTAGATATCCCCAAGGGCAGGGGGCAATGTATGTTAAAGGTGGGACATGTATTGGTGTGTTTTATGTGTCCTAACAGTTGAATACTGCCAAATTCGGTTTCACTGTTGCAAGACCTATCTCTCTCATAGGTTAACATGGGGGCTGCCTTCAAATCATTTAAAGGGCAGATTCCCTTTGGGAGTGGACAGAAATTTGGAGTTGTGTGTCTCCAAACTCAAAATTTAAAAATGAGTCTTTTAGTGAAGTTGTTTTTTAGATTGTTAGTTTGAACATGCCAAAGTGGGCCTTTTCGTGCTTTAACCATTCTGTGACTCTGCCTGCTTGTGGAGTCCCTGTCTTGGGTCAGTTTGACAGTTGGGTTGCTTGTGAATTCCCTCTAGACAGTGAGACAAAGGGTGCTGGGGTGGAGCCTGCATATCCTGATGAGCCATCTGTGCTAGAGTGGAGGGAGGAGAGGTCACTTACACCTGAATGGGCAGTGCCTGCCCTCACACAATACAGTCTCCAACACCCTGAGTGTGTCTGGGGCCTGGCCTGGGCAATGCAGGATTTTGTGAACAACAGAGACTTTTCTTTGAAGTTGAGCAACTTCAAAGGCAGAAAGGGGTATAAGTAGTGGACCCCAAACCCCAGACTTTAGAATCTGCCAAAGAGAAGAGCTAAAGAACTCGAGGAGGAGTACTGCCCCTTTGCTGTGCTGCTTTGCTGGGGTGGCCAGCAGTTGCTGCTTCTGCCTGAAATGAGAGCAAAGGGTGAACTTTGCTGTGTATCCTGCTTGAGAAAGTTCTCCAAAGGCTTCCAGTAGAGCTTGCCTCCTGTTGGAAGTCTTAGCGATATCAAATACTTCAGTTTCATCTGCCTACAGCACTGATAACTGTGTGTTTTATGCTGTTGAGGAAGAAAGAGTACTGCAACGCCGCTTCCGACGCTGCTGGCCTGCACTGTGACATGCCTACGCGGCACAGAGCTGAACAGCCACGCTTCACACCACAAACCTGGTCTTACCAAAGCTGCCATCTCACACCCCCAACAAGCTGCTCCTTGCACCGTGACGTGTAGGCCCTACACTCCAGCATTGTCTTGCTCACACTGCAGCTTGGGCATCTCCGATGACGACGACGCTGCCTGCACTGTGGCCTGTGGACACTGCTCATGAGGTACACAAGGCACTGTCCTGTCCCATACCGCAGTCCAGTCCCCCCACGCCAGCACCATCCACTCCAGTGTCGTCACCAGGTGCCCCTGTCTGACCCGTGGATGCTGCATGCGTTGCACCGTCGGCTTGGGCCTACCGAAGACAGTACTTCACAAATGACAATGACGCTGCCTGCTCCATGGCCTGGTGACACCACACATTGCAATGTCCTGCTTCACACCGCAGCCCTGGTCTCACCGATGCCACTGGACGCCGTCACTGAGCCGCAGCCTGCACTGTGACTTGTGAGCTTTGACTTGTGGGCACCACACATCACATCGTCCAGCTTCTCACCGCAGCCCTAACATCATCCACGCTGGCGATCCTGACTTCGTCAGCCCAGAGTTCAATCAGCAATGTGTGTGACTTCAAGGCACGATTACCCCCGCACCGATCTCCGGAACTGACACCGTGATGCTAGCAGTGCTACTCTCTGGACCTCATTGTGAGGATCCTGACACTCTGCATTTCCAAGGTACTGTTTGTGGGTCTTCCCGACAACGTAGCTGACTCTTGAAGCTGCGGCCAGCCTGAACTGTTGGATTTGTTGTTCATGATACCATGATAGTCCAATGCATAGCTATCGACTTTGAGGAACTGTATTTTTAAGTTAATTTTTGCAAAATTCATATCTTTATCACTGCATGTTGGTTTTTCTCATTTTTGTCTTGTTTTACACAGATAAATATTGTCTAATTTTCTAAAACTAGTGTGGTATCCTTTTGTAGTGTTTTCACTGTGTTACTGTGTGTTATGTACAAATGCTTTACACATTGCTTCTGAGATAAGGCTGACTGCTCATGCCAAGCCACCAAGGGGGTGAACTGGGGTTATCTGAGTGGGTATCTCCCTTATCCTGACTGGAGTGAGGGTCTCTGTTTGGACAGGGTGCAAACCGACTGCAAACTAGAGACCCAATTTCTAACAGGGCCCAATCTAGTTCTTGCATACGACCCTTGCTCTATCACAAATGCCCACATTTTCTAATTTGACCAGGTCACGCATGACTAGATGTCCACGGTTGGCACTTTGATCTTTTAGACACTAGTTTTTACTCTAAACTTTAAAAAAATCATAACTCCATTCTACTGATTAGATTCGTGGTGTTCTTAAATTTACTCTATTTTTCTACACTGGTGTGGATTTTTTGTGTGTTGTGTTTTAACTTTTTTAGTGTTTTTCTACTGCATAAATAGTTTAGATATTTCCTCTAAGTTAAGAGTGACTGCTTTTGAGCCACGCTCCTAGAGGGACAATAAAAGTTCAATTTAGTGACGTCTGTAGTTCACCCATACAGAGATTGTGGCTGTTGCTTGAGTAGGATAAAAACCTCACTAAACCAACAACACAATGTCTCAGAGATGATAATTTTGCTTTTCAAGGAAGCCAAAGTATAAGCCCTTATATGCCTAAAACCCTTAATAGAGATCTGTTTAGTTCTGAGAAAATATTTTTAATAAATCCAAAAATCCAACTTGGTATTGCATTACAAAACTTAGAAGTAGGCTGCACAATCTTGTCTATGACATCTTGAACATTTTACTGTATTTTATTACTAAATTCAAAATAAAGATCTGCTCCATGGGCAGTAAAGAAGCCAAGTGTGAACAACTGTCTCAATGCTCTTTTGTCCAGTCACACTGCCCTCTTGCCCCTTTGGAATTGCCCATGCATATTTCCAGTGCACATTTGACATATCACAAGACATTTGGCTAAGCTCTGTTCCAAATTCCTTTGCCCACAGTACCCAAAGGCATAGTTTTTTACTATATCCTGCTGGCACTTGGAAATTAGCATGGCCTTTTGACATGGCTGTGCCAATTACACTGCTATCCGCACCCAAAGTGAGTGACCTGCAGCTATTCCTGGTTGTCCCTCGGAGCACCACCTTGCCATTCTGTGCATTGTGCCATCAGTTGATCTGTCCTACGGACAAAAAGGGCTCACTTGAAGACACAAATACCAGCGGGGCCCTTTAAGCACCAGGCGCAGGATGTGATCTGGCTAAATCTGTTTCGCTTTGTACCCAGCTTCCCTGCCTTCATGCTACATTGGGCGAAATCTGTGGGCATCCTAACATGATTTTGGGCACAACAATTGATCTTTGGATAACGTTTGATCACAGTTTTACTAGTTTACCTGTTGCACTGTCCACATGCGTACTGGGGAATTAGCAAAGCTTATGGCCCTGCTATGGGCCATGTCCACTGCTCTCAACATACCAAGTGTATGACCTGTGTCTATAACCAGAAGGTGTGGGGGCAAAGTATGACATCTAGCTAGGCCCTGTGCTAATTCCCTTTCCTCACAATCCATCCTGGCCTTGGACAGCAACTATGCCCTTTGTAAATACTCCTGTCCCTCCTCTATTTTGATGAGAATGAGGGCTTCTGACTTTGGAAACATTTTCAAAATGGGTCTGCACTGGCGGGCTGGCATTTCGGGCATTCGGTGAATCTGGTACTGTGACATGGACCAGCTTGAATGAGCCGTTTCCTTGACCCCTGTTAGCTATGATAGCACTCCAAGAACCTACCCATCACAGTAATCCTTTCAAGCTGGGCATTCTTCAAAACCCCAGTCTAACACCGGGAACCTATCATTAGACTCTTTCTGTTTTCTAAAATATGGCCACTTCCTAAACCTTGTGGGGGTCATTCCAACCCTGGCGATCGGTGTTAAAGCGGCGGCCAACCTGCCAACAGACAGGCGGTCAAAAAAATAGAATTCTGACCCTGGTGGTAACCGCCAACACAGACCGCCACTTTAACACTCCGACCGCCACGGCGGGACAAACAAACAGCGCGGCGGTCACCGCCAACAGATAGGCGGGAGACAATGTACCGCCCACCCTATCACAACTCACCAATCCGCCACCTTTTCACGGGCGGGAGCCCCGTCGATAAAAACACGGCGGAAACAGACTACGAACGGGAAAATGCTCACCTCTACACACTCCACGAGGAATCTGGACAGCATGGAACCAGAACTACACATCCTACCAGCTATTGTCTACCTGCTCCTCTACCAGGAGCACGAACGCCGGCGCAGAAGACAACGGTGAGTACTGCACCTACGACACAGGGGAGGGGAGAGGAGAAAAGATTACGGGCAAACACATACGCGACACACCCACCCTCACCCGCAACTACCGACACATCAATGCAGAGCAACAACTCAGAGTGACCCCTCCCAAACCCCCCGGAAGAATGCAAAGACAAAATAAAATGATCATGAAATTCAAATATATTGTAAGGCTAAGTAAAAAAAAAATTCAAACATCTATAACTATATACACATATGTAAATTGTCCTGTCCAAATTGGGTTTCAGTCATTGTACGTGGGCCGATGGGCCTCAACACATGGGCAAAGCCCACACAGGAGACCCGAATCCATTGGAGAGAACACTGCAGGGGCATCAGATAGAAAAACTACAGGCACCTCAGGGGGAAGGGAAGGGGGGCACCTCAGCCACATGAGTACACGACGCCAGATCCACGAGGGGCCTCCATGGCCACTGTCCCATCCTGGGGAGTGCAAAGCCACAGTCTCTCAAGTCCATACAGTGGGTGGTTTGCCCACTGTACCATCCTGGGGAGTGCAAAGCCACAGTCTCTCAAGTCCATACAGTGGGTGGTTTGCCCACTGTACCATCCTGGGGAGTGCAAAGCCACAGTCTCTCAAGTCCATACAGTGGGTGGCTTGCCCACTGTACCATCCTGGGGAGTGCAAAGCCACAGTCTCTCAAGTCCATACAGTGGGTGGCTTGCCTACTGTACCATCCTGGGGAGTGCAAAGCCACAGTCTCTCAAGTCTCTACAGTGGGTGGTTTGCCCACTGTTACATCCTGGGGAGTGCAAAGCCACGGTCTCTCAAGTGGATGACAGTGTCCACTGGTTCTGGAGGGGGACTGGTGCCCAGAGTGCTTCGTGCAGCCCTGCCCGACACAGATGCGGCACTGCCCCTTCCGCCAATGGGCCAGCGGTGCTTGAGATGAAGGGCCCAGTTCAGCGGTGCTTGAGACGGCGGTGCCCTGTTCAGCGGTGCTTGAGATGAAGGGCCCTGTTCAGCGGTGCTTGAGATGAAGGGCCCAATGCAGCGGTGCTTGAGACGGCGGTGCCCTGTTCAGCGGTGCATGAGACGGCGGTGCCCAGCGGAGCGGTGCTTGAGATGAAGGGCCCAGTTCAGCGGTGCTTGAGATGAAGGGCCCAGTGCAGCGGTGCTTGAGATGAAGGGCCCTGTTCAGCGGTGCTTGAGATGAAGGGCCCAGTGCAGCGGTGCTTGAGACGGCGGTGCCCAGCGGAGCGGTGCTTGAGATGAAGGGCCCTGTTCAGCGGTGCTTGAGACGGCGGTGCCCAGCGGAGCAGTGCTTGAGATGAAGGGCCCTGTTCAGCGGTGCTTGAGATGAAGGGCCCAGTGCAGCGGTGCTTGAGACGGCGGTGCCCAGCGGAGCGGTGCTTGAGATGAAGGGCCCAGTTCAGCGGTGCTTGAGACAACGGTGCCCAGCGGAGCGATGCTTGAGATGAAGGGCCCTGTTCAGCGGTGCTTGAGACGGCGGTGCCCAGCGGAGCGGTGCTTGAGATGAAGGGCCCAGTGCAGCGGTGCTTGAGACAGCGGTGCCCAGCGGAGCGGTGCTTGAGATGAAGTGCCCAGTTCAGCAGTGCCCTGTTACGACTCGGTCGTCCCATTTCCAGGGGGCGCTTTAAGGGGACTATCAGAAGCCTGGGAATCACCTTGAACACCTATCTAGAGTCTCTTGCTGACTCCTGTTTGTTTCTCTTTTCTCCATGGTACACTTGTGTAGGACTACATTTGTTTCTTGGGACTGCAAATCCCATAATGCACAGCTTGCTAGTCAGGAAAACTCGGATTCTGTTTCCCATTGTTTTCAATGGAAGAAGTCCAGTTGCTCCTTTTCACTGAATCCTCTCCTCCAGGACTTGCAAGTGTCCGAAATTACACACACCTGAAACCACTCCTGTTCAGCCCACCTTGGAACTGCTTATAAGCAGCCATTTCCTCAAGCTCCCCGTCGTGCATCGGACTTCAATTCCCTTGTGTTACAGACCCCTTGTCGGATGGTGTTCCAGTTTTGTTCCTGTTCTGTTCCAGCCTGATCCTGTTTCCTGTTTCTCTGCCCTGCTCCTGATTGTTCCAGCCAGAGTCTGCTCCCTACTTCTTAGCCTTGTACCTGTTTGTTTCTTCCAAAGCCTGCTCCCTGTTTCTCTGCCCTGCTCCTGCCTTGTTTCAGCCTGAACCTTCTCTCTGTTTCCCAGTCCTGTTTACTGCTCATTTCCTACTCCCTGTATTCCAGTCCTGTCCTTGCCTGTTCCAGCCAGAGCCTGTTCTCAGTTTCCCAGTCCTGTCTCTGTCTGTCCCAGCCAGAAGTTTGCGCCCTGTTTTCAAGTCCTAGTCCCGCCTTTGCTTCAGCCTGAGCCTGTTCCCAGTTCCTGCCTCTGCCTCTTTGTTTGTTCCCTTCTGTTTCTGTTTCTTCTTGGTTCTTTGTGTCTGGTAAGTGTTCTATCAGTCTTCACCAGTGTATACGTGTCCTCCTGTGTACTGGGGTTGGCTCCTGGTTTCCAGGAGGCAATTCCAGCCCCCATCCTTGTCTAGTGTTATACGTTGTCTTTCGTGCCTAACAGTGACAGTGTGCTATTGCTGTTTTCTCAGGAATCGCCACTGTGTTTCCAGCTGGACCCACAAGAGCGTGTCCTGTGTATGTAAGTACTATCCTTGTTTGTGCTCTAGGGTCCAGAGACAGAATCACTTCTGCTGCCTCCTTTCTATGGGGCTGGCAGGGTGACTATCTGTAAGAGCAAACTGCACAGAGGCATTGAGATTCCCTGTCACTGTGGGAGGTTCTGCGCCTTACTCTGTGTACAACCCCAGCATGTTTGTCCACTGGTAATCCGTTTCCTGTTTGTTCACACAAGGGTTGCTCTGCTTTTACTTTCCTGTTTCCTGTGCCTATCCATAGCTGTCCTTTCCGTGTATGCCTTTAGCTGCTCCTCTGCCCCAGTGTACTACCTCTTTAGGATATTCGGTGACCTCAAGGGGTGTCCCAACCAAAGTCCTGATCAGACCCGCCCGAAACCGTGACATGCCCAGCGGAGCGAAGATGAAGGGCCCTGTTCAGCGGTGCTTGAGATGAAGGGCCCAGTGCAGCGGTGCTTGAGACGGCGGTGCCCAGCAGAGCGGTGCTTGAGATGAAGGGCCCAGTTCAGCGGTGCTTGAAACGGCGGTGCCCAGCAGAGTGGTGCTTGAGATGAAGGGCCCTGTTCAGCGGTGCTTGAGATGAAGGGCCTAGTGCAGCAGTGCTTGAGACGACGGTGCCCTGTTCAGCGGTGCTTGCATTGGCGGTCCTTGCCCTGTTCAGCGGTGCTTGCCTTGGCGGTCCTTGCCCTGTTCAGCGGTCCTTGCCCTGTTCAGCGGTGCTTGCCCTGTTCAGTGGTGCTTGCTTTGGCGGTCCTTGCCCTGTTCAGCGGTCCTTGCCATGTTCAGCGGTGCTTGCCTTGACGGTCCTTGCCCTGTTTAGCGGTGCTTGCCTTGGCGGTCCTTGCCCTGTTCAGCGGTGCTTGCCTTGGCGGTCCTTGCCCTGTTCAGCGGTGCTTGCCTTGGCAGTCCTTGCCATGTTCAGCGGTGCTTGAGTTGGCGCTCCTTCATTGCCCAGCTGGGCTGTGGCTGGCGCTCCTTCATTGGCCAGCTGGGCTGTGGCTGGCGCTACTTCATTGCCCAGCTGGGCTGTGGCTGGCGCTCCTTCATTGCCCAGCTGGGCTGTGGCTGGTGGGGCCCTCCTGGGCAGCTGGGCTGTGGCTGGCGGGGCCCTCCTGGGCTGCCGTACCGGGCCTCTGGGTGTCCTCCTGCACACCTGGGGTGGGGCTGGTGGGGCTGGTGGGGCCCTCCTGGGCAGCTGGCCTGCTGCCGGACTTGTCGGGCATGCTGCCCTTCCCTGGTCGTTTGTGGCCCTTTCCCACCTTTGGCAGTGTGCCAGGTGGCACCCCACTTCCAGCCGGAGCCAGGGTAGGGATGTTGGTCCCTGGTGTCCTTGGCCTCTCGCGCCGGGCACTGGTAATCTTTGGGTGTTTTTCCGGGGGTGGGCTGGCCGTGCCTTGGCTCCTAGCAGAACTAGTTGCCCTTGAGGGTGGGGGACTCCACAGTCCTTGGACAACAGTCTTGATAGGTCCTGGTTTGGTGGTGGCTGAGGTGCTGATTGCAGTCTTATGAGATGGACGGGGTGGGGGAGTTGTTGGAAAGAGGTCAAGTTTTGAAAGGAAAATCAATTTGGAAAGAGAGGGACGGCTAGGTGTAGTGGGTATGGGAGTGGAGGAAGAGGATGTGGTTGTAGGAGTGTGAAGTCTGGTGTCTTTGGGTGCAGGTGCTTGGGCTGAAGGCTGTCGTGAGGTGGATGGCTGTTGGGTGGGTGGCTGCCTGCGTTTGTGTGGTTTGGAAGAGGGGGTGACAGACACACTGGGAGAGGACACAGGGGACGTGTAAATGGTAGTGGGGGTGGTGACTGCACGTGTGCGGAGTGTTCTGGTGGGTGTGCTGGTGATGGACGTAGTGGCTGAAGATGTTGTGCATGCAAGTGTGAGTGGAGACGTCACAGGGAGGGAGGAGGGAGACGAGGAGGAGGGTGACACAGTGGAGGCAGTGGGTGTTGGTGTGTCTGCATGTGGATGTTGCTTGTGTGAATGCTTGTGTGATGTGTGGTGCTTATGTCTGGATGAGCTTCCCTTGGGTGTTGAGGTGTGTGCAGGCTGGTCTGTAGGTGTGTCTGGGATAGGCAGAGGTACAGGGGATTGGGTCTGGGTGGAGGAAGTTGGAGAGGGGAGGCTAGAGACAGGGACAATTGCTGCCGTCAGTGCTGAGGCCAGAGCGTTGAACGATCGCTGATGGGCAGCCTGACCCGAATGAATGCCCTCCAGGTATGCATTACTCCGGTGCACCTCCCTTTCTACACCCTGGATGGCATTCAAAAGGGTAGACTGCCCAACAATGATGGTCCTCAGGAGGTCAATGACCTCCTCACTGAGGGCAGCAGGGGTGACAGGGGCAGGGCCGGAGGTGCCTGGGGCGAAGGAGATGCCCCCCTTCCTGGGTGAGCGGGCATGGGGCAAACGCTGAGGGGCTGCTGGGAGGGCGGTGCTGGTGCGCTGGGTGGCGGCTGTACCTGTTGTTGCAGGGGGCAACTATGTTGCCGCCACCACAAGGGAGCTCCCTTCAGAGGACGAGTCGCTGCCACTGACATCAGCACGAGTCCCCGCTGTGGAGCTCCCCTCGCCCTCCGTCCCACTGGTGTACTCAGAGTCCGTTGCATTGCCCTCCAGGGCCATGTGGGATGCAGCTCCCTCGTGCTCCGATGCCACTTCTCCTCAGCCTGATGATGCTAATGCACACATGAAGAGGAAGACCACAAAAAAGGGGGGGGAGAAAGAAAGACATGTTGAGTGCATGGATTACCGCTACCGTTGGCGGAGAGGACAGACACAGAAGCCCCCTGCACTACGCTGCGCACTTGGGGTCCACTACTCAATCAGTGGGACATGGCCTACAAGCCTATGGACGACAACTGCACACATAGATGACACAGGGCCATGAATAGCTGTACTTGGCACCCTACAGAGGTGGGGGGCGGGGGCACAGGGCCATGCCTTGCGGAGGGGCCTAGCCTACAGAAATCGCCCTGGCATAGAGATACCCACAGCCCACCTCCCCCACCCAGACACCTCCACTGCGCGCAAAGTCACCAGAATGAGAGTGTACACACCCCCTTGTGTCTGTTGTGATGTCCTCACGCGCCCATCCAAATCGGGGTAGGCCACCGCCAGGATCCGGGACATCAGGGGGGTCAATTGACGACTGGCACCCCTCCTACGTTGGGAAGCCATCCCCAGCAGAGCCTCCGCTGTCTTCCTGCTCCCGCGTCGGATGTCCTCCCACCTCTTCCGGCAGTGGGTGCCCCGTCTGTTGTGGACCCCCAGGGTCCGGACGTCCTTGGCAATGGCACGCCAAATAGCGATTTTCTGGTGGGTGCTGACCTATGTGACATGTACAGGGGGAGAAAAAAAATCATCACCTTCTGCATGCTTGATGTGAGTGGCCCCCCATCCCCACCCTTGCCATGTGGCCAATGCTCTCATCTGTCGTCTGATGCATGCCTCAATCGCTCCCCTCCCCACCATCTTTCATCCACCCGACTCAACCCAGGCATTGCCCACAAAGCATGGTCCCAGTGTACTTACCTGTTGGTATGGAGGACCGTAGAGTAGCGCATACTGGGGGAGGACCCCATCCACGAGTTTCTCCAATTCTTCAGAAGTGAAGGCAGGGGCCCTTTCCCCAGTCGCAGCAGCCATTGTCTCTTCCAGACCGAGGTCACAGCAGCACTTGCAGTGTAGGTCCTCTCCTGTGGAAGATCAGGTATCGAGTGATTAAGTAGTCAGAAAATGGCGGTCACGCCCGCGGTGGTGCGTACCGCGGCGGTGCATACAGCGACCGCCGGCGCACATCGTCATTGGCTCGTGAAACCCATAGGGTTCTATGTTAACCAATGCGGCTTTGCGCCGCAGTCTTCGACCGCCTACCGCCACGGTGTGCCACGCCAGCGCATTGACCTCACATCCCATTGTCACACTTCACAGGTCAGGCAGCCGCCATTTCAAGGGCCCACATGGCTTAATTTCTACTGCGTCACACATACCTAGGCCTTTCCTCAACACTCATACAAACCATTCAATGCATAGTGAATCGTGTTTTGTGCAAGCTGTGGGAACGTACCTGTGGGTTGATTGACTCTGTGCTCGCAGTTGTCCTTCCTAGGCACCGTCTGCTGGGCAATGCGAGGAGATGGAGGAATCTTCCCGTGTACAGACCGCTGGTGGACCTGTCGACAATGGAGGAAAGACATGTCATACTGACATACAGGCTTGACCGAGCCACTATTCATGAACTGTGTGCCCAGCTGGAGGCAGACCTGATGTCACCCATCCGCCAACCCACAGGGATCCCCCATCTAGTGCAGGTGCTGTCAGTACTCCATTTCTTAGCAAGTGGGTCATTTCAAACAACAGTGGCCATATCATCAGGGATGTTTCAACCTATGTTTTCCAAGGTGTTGTCCAGAGTGTTGTCTGCCCTGCTGAAACACATGCGGAGCTACATCGTTTTCCCTGAGGTGGGGGATTTGCCTACAGTGAAGGGTGATTTCTATGCCCTTGGACATATCCCCAACATCATAGGTGCCATTGATGGGACACATGTGGCTTTGGTACCCCCCAGCAGGAGTGAACAGGTGTACAGGAACAGGAAAAGTTATCATTCGATGAATGTACAGATGGTCTGTTTGGCAGACCAGTACATCTCCCATGTTAATGCCAAGTTCCCTGGGTCAGTGCATGACGCCTACATCCTGCGGAATAGCAGCATCCCGTATGTGATGGGTCAACTCCAGAGGCACCGGGTGTGGCTATTAGGGGACTCTGGTTACCCCAACCTGTCCTGGCTACTGACCCCAGTGAGGAATCCCAGGACCAGGGCAGAGGAACGCTACAAGGAGGCCCATGGGCGGACTAGGAGGGTGATCGAACGCACCTTTGGCCTCCTGAAGGCCAGGTTCAGGTGCCTCCATATGACAGGTGGATCCCTAATGTACTCACCAAAGAAGGTGTGCCAGACCATCGTGGCCTGCTGTATGCTTCACAACCTGGCTTTGCGCCGCCCGGTGCCTTTTCTGCAGGAGGATGGTCCAGATGGTGGTGTTGTAGCAGCTGTGGAGTCTGTGGAGAGTGAAGAAGAGGAAGCCGAAGAGGACGACATAGACAACTGGAACACAGTAATAGAGCAATATTTTCAGTGACACACAGGTTAGAGTACACACCGGCATATTACATTTACTTAAAGACTCCTACCTCTCTACTGTCTGACTTTTCCCCCAGTGTATGGTAACTGTGTTGTGACTTTCCCTTCTGTTTTCAGAGCTGTGGGCCCCACTGTGTGACATCTGCTTTGTTTCCCCATGGACTACAGCTGTGTGACAGCGGTTTGTTGGCATCACAATGTGACAAAAAATGTTGGCACTGTCATGTCTAATACATTTGTTAAAATCACAGACAGACTCCAGATTGTTTATGTGCAATAAGTGTGTTTATTCAAGTGCTCTAATTTGGATGGGTGGTTGCAAATCGGTGAGGGGTGATGGTGGAGGATTGTCCATGCCAGAGTCCAGACTATCAGGTTCACAGGTGCATTGTCCAAATGCCTGTGGGAAGTGGAGCAGGGGCAGTTTAAGGTTGGACAGGGTGACAATGTGGGACAGTGGGATGACAATCAGGGCGGTATCCTTTGCTGGCGGGGGTCTTGACATGTTACTCTGTCTTCTTCCTGGATCTCAGGGCCCGCTTGCGGGGTGGTTCTCCTTCTGCAGGGGGTGGGGTTTTGGTGGCCTGTTGGTCTTGCGTTGGGGCCTCCTGTCCACTAGCGCCGGCGGAGGTGGTAGCCAGTTGTTGGTCCATGCTAGTGACAGAGGCCCTAAGAGGTGCCACAGTGTTCCGCAATGTGGTGATTAACTCATTCAGGGCCACTACGATGGTACCCATGGCGGAACTGATGTTTCTTAGTTCCTCCCTGAACCCCATATACTGTTGCTCCTGCAGAAGCTGGATTTCCTGAAACCTGGCCAGGACCGTCGCCATCGTCTCCTGGGAGCGGTGGTATGCTCCCATGATGGAGGAGAGGGCCTTGTGGAGAGTGGGTTCCCTTGGCCTGACCCCCCCTGTCGCACAGCAGCCCTCCCTGTTCCCCTGTTTCCCTGGGCCTCCATCCCCTGGACCGTGTGCCCACTACCACTGCCCCCAGGTCCCTGTTGTTGTTGGGGTGGTGGGTTAGCCTGGGTTCCCTGTAGTGGTGGACACACCGCTGATTGACGTGTCCTGGGGACAGATGTATGGGCCCGCTGGGTGGGTGCTGTGCTGGTGTTCCCAGAGGGGGGAAGGTCTGCTGTGGCCTGTGACTGTCTGAGGGGAACCGACTGTCCCGAGGTCCCCGATGGACCGGGCTGGTCATCTAGATCCAGGGAGACAGAGCTGCTGTCATCACTGTGGGCCTCTTCTGGGGGTGGAGTGGACATTTGTGGACCCTCCTGCGCGTTGACCTGGCGTTCGGGTCCTGCAGGGGTATAAAAGTATGGTTATTGCTTCTGTGTGTGCCAATGGCGTGCAATGGGTGGGTGCCCGTGTACCCCAGTGCTGGCATTCCTTTGTGGGGGCTGTTGTGACAGTGTTTTGGGGGGGGGGGTGATGGGTATGTGCATTGGGCATGCTTTGGTGATGGGTGTCCATGCTTTGGGGCCGCATGCAGGGCTAAGTAATGGGATGGGTGGGTTGTGATGGTGAGACATTTGCAAGGGGTAGTTGTGATGGGGGTGGGGGTGAGGGTGGGGGTATGTGTTGGCATGCAGGTGGGGTGGGGGGGATGAAGTAGTGAAGATGAGACTTACCAGAGTCCATTCCTCCACCGACTCCTGCGAGGCCCTCAGGATGCAGGATGTTCAAGACTTGCTCCTCCCATGTTGTAAATTCTGGGGGAGGAGGTGGGGGTCCGCCGCCAGTCCGCTGTACCGCGATGTTGTGCCTTGATACCATGGAACGCACCTTCCCCCGTAGGTCGTTCCACTTCTTCCTGATGTCGTCCCTATTTCTTGGGTGCTGTCCCACAGCGTTGACCCTGTCGACTATTCTGCTCCATAGCTCCATCTTCCTGGCAATGGTGGTGTGCTGCACCTGTGTCCCGAACAGATGGGGCTCTACTCGTACGATTTCCTCCACCATGACCCTGAGTTCATCATCTGAGAACCTGGGGTGTCTTTGAGGTGCCATGGGGTGGTGTGGATGATGTGTGGGGTGGAGTGTGTAGTGATAGGTGGGGTGCTATTTAGTGGTGTGTTGTGTGAGGTGCGTGGAATTCTGTGGGTATTGGTATTGTGTGCCTGTGGATGCTTGGTAGTTGACTGTGGTGTCTCTCTCTGGCCTTCTCTCAGAATTTCTGGTCGTAGGGGTTTTTGGGTGATGTGGGTTTGTGTTTTATATTGTATTGGGTGTGTGGGAGTGGTGTGTGTATGTGTATCAGGTGTGTGTATTTCAAATTGGCCAATGTGGTAGTGTTTTGTACGAGTATGTGTATTTCGACCGCGGCGGTGTGTACCGCCAATAGAATACCGCGGTTGAAAGACCGCCGCGTGGATTCGTGGGTCGTAATGGCATGGGCTTTTTTCTGTTGGCGTGACGGTGGAGGTTTGGTCATCGCCAGTTTATCGCTGACCTTTGGTGTGGCGGACTTTTGTGGATGTCGGTATTTTGGCGGTTTGACTGTTGTGGGTCAGAATGACCGTGGCGGTTTACCGCGGCCGCCACGGTGTTATGGCAGTCTTCTGTCTGGCGGTAAGCGCCTTTTAATGCCGAGGTTGGAATGACCGCCATAGTTTTACCTGCCAGGGCCTATGAAACAACACTTAGGAACTCATTGAAGCCCACAAAATTTAAATGTAGTCAAATTACACACTCTTTTATTTCCTCAATAAGAGTTTGTTGGACCCTTGATATGCCTCAAACCTCTAGTTTCCTTATCATTTTCCCAAGAAAAGCTGTTCTACTGATCCATAAGCCTTCATGCTTCATGGAAGCTTAATGAGATCACATTTCCTAAGATGCTGTGATCAATACTTTAATCAACTTATCTTTGATTGAAACCACACAGCCATAGACCTTACTATTTTCAATGTGTTGGGCAATTTGGGGGTTATTACAACTTTGGAGGAGGTGTTAATCCGTCCCAAAAGTGACGGTAAAGTGACGGATATACCACCAGCCGCATTACAAGTCCATTATATCCTATGGAACTCATAATACGGCTGGTGGTATATCCGTCACTTTACCGTCACTTTTGGGACGGATTAACACCTCCTCCAAAGTTGTAATAACCCCCTTTGTTCTTTTGAAGAAGATTCTGTGAATTGTAAACTGTAATGAGCTCTTTCTGGGTAGTTGATTCCAGGCAACTACTTGCATCCAACTGAAGTGGAAAGAGATACAGTTACATTTGTCCCACTCTCCAAATCTTGGGCTGTGTTAGCTGTCACATCCCCATTTTGTGCCCTCTGTGTAACGATTTTGTGCATAGGTCTCATGCAGTATTTCCTCTGTGGCATCTCATGGCATCCTGCAATCCAGAGTCCTCCTCCCAGAGCTCTTGAACCCTTGAACCCCTTGTGCCATTGTTTTTTCAGTTCAGACTGTTGCAAGAGAACCACATGTTTACTAGTAAATTAGCTCCATCTGCCATGACCTATTGACTCTAACTCTTAATGTTTATTTGTTCCACCTGTCATGGTTTATTGGTGCCACCTGCTGTAACCTAATGACTTCAACTGCTAATTTGGTTTGGTTCTGCCTGCCATAGTTAATTGGTTCAAACCATCATGTGCACCTGCTACCAGAAAAGGTCATATCCATTATCTTTGACATGTGTTCTCTCCCAGGTTTCCTTTGAAGCTTTTTGGTCTTTCATGTGAGCCTCATGCCTTTCTGAAACAGTTACTCCCATTGTGTATATATACCTCATCTGAACCTGAGTCAGTACTTGGCCTCATTTCAGTCCTGCACAAGCATCATCCCTGCACTCACCTTCTGAGTCACCTGGAACCCTTCTGCGCACTACTCTTTCAAATCTTGCTGCTGATCCCATGATCCTGACTCTGTCATCACTTCCAGTACCTTTGTGTACAGTGCTATGATTCCTCCTCCCCCTGGGCTTCTTGCACCACAGTATCCAGTCTTTCTCCAGATTCCATTAGAATAATTAAAAAGAAGGCTAAGTACTTGATCCTCAGGTTGGCGTGCACTAATCCATAGATAAGTTTAACCCCTTGGGTGCCCCGGATGAGCTGGTCTCGTCCAGGCACATGGTGCTCGTGTGCCCTGGACGAACCCAGCTCGTCCTGCTATGGACCCCCGGGGGGAAGCACTAGCGCTCCCCCAGATGGCTGAACACCCCTCTTCCCTGGTCAGAGGTGGAAGGGGAATCACTTTCCCTTCCACCCCCACCCCCCACATGACTGCCCTGTGGCATCTGATGTCTGACCTCATCAGAGCCCTTCCCTCCGGTGCTGGAAGCTCAGCTTCCAGCGCCCGATCGAAGGAGAAATTCCTCCAGTCACGTGGAGGGGGCAGAGAGGTATGAAAGGAGAGGAAAGGCCTTTCCTCTCCTTTCATGTCTCTCTGAGCATTTCTGCTGCCCGATTGCGATGCGATCGGGCAACAGAAATGGCACTAGACACCAGGGAATTTTTTTGATTTGGATTTCCGAAATAAGGGGAGCTTATAGCTTGTTATTCTTTAAAATATCATATTTATTCTTCATGTTGCAGAAAAGCCGAAGGCCACCTACTATGGTCTACTTAGGGCTTGTAAACGTTTTTGGAACTTTGCATAGGCAGATGACCTAAGTTATCAATACTAGAGGTTTCCACCAATGTACTTTCCCACAACCTATAATAACAATACCTTTTCAGTGTCCCTCCGTAAGTGACGTTCTGGATACAGCTGATCATTTGAATGGTTTTGCCACTCCACAAAGTCATCCCAAACAATGCTATCCTAACTACTCACCCTGCACTTTCCAACTTGTCACGTATATTGTATTCTGTTTTGATTGAGCAATTCCTGTTTCCAACAATAATACAAACCTTAGTACAGAATGTATAGCATTTAGAACTCAAATCTAGGCGTATGAAGATTGTTTTCTTATCTTCGTTTAAAACAAAATGTCAGACTGTCTGAATGTGTGAGTACATTTGAAAGAAGCAACTTAAAACCAGAATAATAACACTCCCTTAAAAATCCAGGGGAAATGGCCTTTTTGTGAGATGTCTTTTAAATTCTGAGTGCCGTGGTGCATGGCTAAACTAAGCTCCATTAGCTTGGTGTTGAAGTTAGAAGTGTTGACTGAAAGCCTGACTATGCATTATGGCTCGCTTAGTGCAGCAGATGTACTGCAACACTGCATCTACAAAGTGGACAATTCCCTTTTATAAGTCAGATGTAAAATTCCTGCTGGAGTGCTGAGGTACCCTTGTCAGGATCCTCCTGGGCACCTAAAAAGTGCCAAAGCAAGATTGTTCGGTCTTGGGGCCAATATCGGTCCCATGGGATCAAAATCGCTGGCGGACGTAGAAGCTCTCTAGGTCACTGATAAGCCCCGATTTTTTAAAACTTAGAGTACCGAATGATTCTTGCTGGACTCCCGTCGCACCATCTGTCCAGTAATCTCAACACTTTCATGAGCACCCAGAGTACTTATTTAAAATTCAATTTCTTGAAAGTGTCTGAATGGATTTACATTAAGTAACAAAAGCACACTTTCCAAGTAAAGTTTTAACTTTCTGCCTTTTTTTCGATATCGCTCAGCAAATTATGTTTTGGGGCTGCCTTTGTTTCTTGGCCCTTGCTTGATGGAATTGCCTTGAACAATAGGGCGTGGTACAAATGCGGAACTCTAACCACCAAAAAAACTGTTGGATGTAACCTGAGCCATCCGAAAAACAAAGTAATGTGGGGCATAATGCTTAAATGCTAAACATACTTTGTCATACAAAGATATGAACAACAAGGCAAGTATTTGCATGAAAGGGATCCAGGATTAATGGAAAATTGATTTATTCCCGACAAATATGGCTTATCAAGTAATTGTGTTTTTTTTGTTTTTCAAATTATTAATATCAGTGGAATGGAGTCTAGAAATCTTTATACGCAGCAGTCAAAATAGGCCATAAAAGAAGTCAATACAAAATATAACACATCAATTATATTAGAAACAAGTACAAACAATGATGCATTCAAACAGTATTAAAAAAGTCATACAAGGCAAGTACTGCAATTAAAAAATATATTTTTTCTGGTTCTAATCGCTCCCCAGATGTAGGAGACAACACTAAAACAGAAAGCACTCAGAATATGTAAGGCAATATTAGAATTGCTGATATGCGCTACAAAGATTGGTTTCAGAATATATACACTTAAACCATCATAGAATTGTCAAAATATGATAAATTGCTGGGTGCTCTGTTTCGAAATGCCATCACAAGGGCACTCTACCATGCCCCTCTCCCACTGGTTCACAATGGGAAAGGCAACAAAATGATGTACTATAGGTAACTGCAACCTTGTTAAAATGAAGCGATGTTGGTTATTGCTCCACGTGACAGGTTCTTTGAAAGCCCTCTGGCAAGGAATTTGCTAAGTATGTAACAACAGTAGGTTTCTTGGCCTCAATGTGTGCTCTGTTTTCAAACATCTAAATTGGAGGCCCTGACCTCACTCTTATGAAAAGCAAGGATTCTAAGAGGATCATTAAGCACGGGGGAACCAATGATTTAGAAATAACATTCATAAAGTAAAGCCACAGGGTACTGAAGGCATGGTCTGAAGGCTATTTCCGTTTTAACACAGATTAAATACTGGAGTAAAATTGGCTTAAGAGAGAGGATGTGCTCCATGTGAATTAACCCCACTTCCTTTTGAACAATTGAAGATGGTGTTGAAGCGGGCATACATAAGAGTCCCCTAAGAAAGGCAGTCTGCCAGAGCTGAAAAGGACTACAAGATGTATGACCCCGCAGACTTCAACCAGTCATAGCAGCTGACAGTGTTCTAGCCATATTTATCATATGCCTGATAGGTCGGCCGACAGGTTTACGGGAGAACCTGAAAACTCCCTTGCACACTGCTTATTTTATATTGAACATTTGATATATGTTGGGACTATAAACCACTGTGAGAAAAAAGGATGCGCAAATAAAAAAATAATTGATGTTCACATTAGGAGTGCCCTTGATGAAAAACTGCCCTACACTTCTGGATGTTTTTTCCTGCAGGACATTGTAAATGGTTTGGTTCTAACCTCCATAAATTCAGCAAAGGTGCCATTAATCTCTGCAGACTGACAGCGCCCTGGGCAGTAGGACAGTGTTGTGTGCATAAAAGAACACAGGAACTGGACGACCAGTGACTACAGGTGCATCAGCCTGCTGAGTCTGGAATGCATCATCCCCAGCCCCCTCCTGAACCCATACTGGGCCTCCAAATAATAGAATTGTCAGTAGCCCACTGTTCCAATCACTGCAAAAGAACCCTGACCAACAGTTTTGCGGAGGATTCTTGAAGGGAGATGGGGCGGTGGCACTTCAGGTCAGATCTATCTCCCTTCTTGAAAATGGGTACTGTGATGGAATCAGCCAAACTGGAAGGTATTGTACCCTCGGCTGCCGCATTAAACACTCGAGTCAAAATGGTGCCCCATAACTCACCCAAAGCTCAAAAACCATGAACCAGAATCCCGTTGGGTCTAGGAACTTTACCCCCAGTACTACTTTATAGAGCTAAGAGCACCTCATCCAAGGTACATGCAAGGGGCCTACTACTAGTTAGATTGATACGCTCACATACATATTCAGGGGCAGAATCATTTTTTTTTTTTAAAAGGGCATAAACAATGCTCCAAACAAAATGACATTATTAGTTTCTGCTGCCTGAGCCAAATTCAGCCAATGGTCTTCTCTAAGCACCTTTTTCCTAGAGGATAAATCCTCATAATATTGTTTCCTTAGTCACTTAATCGCAGAATAGTCCCTTGGAGAACAAGCAAGGCGATCCGCAGCATCTTAAATGCATGTGTACATAAGTGGTCAGACCAACATGTCTCTTGAAGGCCTATGGTCTAAGGAGAAGTGTCAATAAACTATTCAATGTCCTAGCAAGTGTTTCAAAAGCATGACTCGACACAATATGGTCCACCTCAGTGCCCAAACAATAGTTGAACTTATTATTAGTATTTGTGGTAAGCAGTTTCCACATTACACACATGTGATGAACCCCTGACCAACTGAAGTGGACCCTGTTTGGCCTAATTGCGTCAGCATTTGCTACACAAGTAATAAGTGAAGGGATTTCATCATAAAAGGACACAGAAAAGACAACTGCATTATGGTCGCACACTGTGGTTTGAATTACCCCAAAATTAGTAATAAGAAGAAGTGATTAAAAAATGATCAAATGTAGTGCTTCCACCTCAACCAATAAAAGAATAGATCTGCGCACTATTCAAAATGTTATAGTTTTCCAACAGCAAGAAATAATTTTCAAACAGAGAATTTAAAGACTTTCCATACGAGTTGTGTAGAAACTGAGAAACACCCACACCCGATGAAATGGTAATGCCACACACGTCTAAATTGGAAAGAACATTTCTGTAAAATAAAATCACCAGCCCATAAGATGGGACTATTAGAATAGATTGAATTCACGAACGTATCAAAGTCCACATCAAGGGCAAATACAACATCACTATGGGTGGAGTTAAACTCATTATTGTGTCTGGACAAAGCTATACCCCTCTGAAGAGCTCTAATGAGAGCGAAACACGTGTCGGGGGTTGCTTTAGTCATTCCAGGTTGGCTTGGACGGTATTTGACCAGTCCAAAGCCGTAATACTGTGCCTGGAGTGGTAAATGGCTTTTGTCATTTTACAGCTCGGCGAGGATGACACTATGTCAATCCTATGCTGAAAGATTTTGCTGTACAAATGGCAAAAGACTTTGTCACTCTCTAGCTCGGCGAGGATAGCACTGTGCTGATCCTATGCTGAAAAACTTTGCTAGATAAGAAGACATTTGAGGTGAGCAAATCTAGAGTGTCGCTGGTGTTGCAGGGTGCTCTTTACTAGAGCGACTCTCCACCTAAAATTGGGAACTTCACAGAGTTCTCCTTTGTTTTTTGCATAATTTATGCGTCACTCTTACCCTTATGTGTGTGTGTGTGTGTGTGTGTGTGTGTGTGTATATTCACCACCCTTTTTCTCGGCCCCTGTTTGACGGATTACCCCAAAACTTTCCATGCGCATAAAGAATCACCGCTACACTTTTTTGGGGGAAAATATTGTTATGATTCATCAAAGGGTGCCAAAGACATAGGCAAGTCAAAAACTATTTTTCTAATACAGAATAGAAAAACAAATTTATGGCCCATTGTCTTTCTCTATATTTGTGCCTTCCAAATGTAAGACGATGTGTAAGAAAGAATCCATTTTGAGAAATGCCCTGTAATTCACATGCTAGTATGGGTAGCCCAAAATTAGGATCTGTACAAAGAACCACTGCTTCTAAACTCCATATCTTGTGCCCATTTCAGAAATATGTAGGTTTTCTTGATACATGGTTTTCAATTTATATTTTGCCAAATGAATTGCTGTATACCAGGTATACAATGAAAACCCAATGCAAGGTGCAGTTCATTTATTGCCTCTGGGTACCTTGGGTTGTTGATTAACCTACAGACCCTGTATATCCCCACAACCATAAGGGTCAAGCAGATGTAACGGTATAATGCTTTAAAAAATCTGCCATAGCTGGAAAAAGTTACAGAAGAAAAGGTAGACAGAAATGGCTGTTTTTGTCAACTCTATTTCAATATTACTTTTTTTTATTTAAACTGTTACTTTCTGTAGAAAAACCTTGAATGATCTTCACAAATTACACCTAGCTCAATTTAGAATTTTGTCTTCTTTATAGAAATGTTTAGCTTTCTGGGATCCACCTTTGGTTTCATATCCATTTCTGTCACTAACTGGAAGAAGGCTGAAAGCACAAAACCAGTAAAAATTGGGTATTCCCAGTGAATTGTCAAAATTGTCTGCCTGTTCCTGAAATCTGGAAACATGGTGAGTTTAGCACTGCAAACCCTTCGTTGATCTTATTTGCATGGAAAAAAACAGATGCTTTCTTCTGCAGCACTTTTTTCCCATTCTTCCCAAAAAAAAAGAAATGTTATATGTATTTAAACTAAATTCTCAGTTTCCTCCTGGAGAACCCACAAACTCTTGGTGCCTTTAGAATCCCCATGATGTTGGAAAAAAGGACGCTAATTTGGCGTGGATAGTTTAGATGAACAAAAACCTATGAGGGCCTAAGCGCAAACTACCACAAATAGCCAAAAAAGGGCTCAGCACTGGAGGGTGGGGGAAGGCACAACAACTAAGGGGTTAAGTGAATTTCTATGTTTTCTTAAAATTATATTTCCTAACTATAGCGTCCCTTTAACCTTTGTTTTTTTTTTCCAGTGAATTTCTATGTTTTTTTAACGTAAAGCAATTTGTATTACTTTATGTTAATATAACCACCAAAGACCTGTGACCAGACCCAGTGGCCAGCCCCCCTAGCCGCCCAACCCCATGCAGCGCATGGCCAAAGTCTGTGCTGGGTGCACAAATAGGTGTGAGAGGATGTATCTGAATGAGAGAGTGACTGTGAGAGTGTCTGTGTGGGTGTGAGAGGGGTGTGTTAGTGGCTTACTGGGTCTGTGAGTGGTTTCATCAGTGTCTGTGTGGGTCTATGAGTGGGTGCATGAAGGTTTCAGTGGGTCAGTGAGTTGGTGCAGAAGGGTCTGAGTGGGTCTGTAAGTGGGTGTGTAAGGGTCTGAATGGGTATGTAAGTGGGAGAAAGAGATTTAAAGAGTTGAATTGAGAGAGAGAAAGAGAGATAGAGAGAGAGTGTGAGAGGGAGCGAGATAGAGAGATGTTTAGGCTTTGATAATTTATACACTTAGAATGAGATATTTTGGACAAATTGAAAAGAAAAATGTATTCGTCAGTTAAAAAGAGTGAGATCATCTTTCAGTGTGAACCTTAAACTTTTGAAGTTTAAAAGAAATTAAAGAAGTAAAATGGCAACTGACACACCTGGAGTAGACGTTACAACTTTCAGTGTGAGGTTATGTGACCATAACCTTTAGGTCATAGGTGAGTCTTCTTGTGATGCTCCCAGACATACCTATGACAGTCAACCCACGCATGTGATTGGAAAGAAGCTTAAATGTTCTATCACTAGGAAGATTTAACAGTCAAAACACTACTACATAAACAACCACACTGCCAAGCCATTCTAGGATTTGAACCTTCATCCAACATGATCTGGGGCTGGCATCAATCCCACACTTCCTGAGTGCAAGATCGCTCTCATTTTTGATGCATACAGAGGTGATATGTGACATGATTAGTTTTTGTCTTAGTAACAATTTTTTCCTCTTTGATGATAAGTTGTACAGACAAAAACAGGGTACAGCTATGGGGACTTGTTTTGCACCGAGTTATGCAAACTTGGTGATGGGCTGGTGGGAGGAGCAGATATCTACAAGCTCACCTGACTATGATGAAAGGATTATTCTATGGTGTCGCTATATAGATTATATTTTTGTGATTTGGAAATGGGATGAGAAATCGGCAAGAAGTTGTGTAGCCTTTCTAAATAGAAATGAATACAATCTACATCTGAGCGAACAGATTCCTTTTTTGGACGCAGAGGGGATGGGCCAAGAACAGTCATTAAGAACTAAACTCCATAGAAAATCCACAGCTGGCAATAGCATATTAAATGCGCACAGTGCCCATCCACCAAATCTTATTGCCAGTATCCCCTTTGGGGAATTTTTGAGAGCTCGTAGGATACGCAATACTTGGGAGGATTATCAGAAAGAAAGTGACAATATGCTTCTACGTTTTCAAGAGAGAGGGTACAGTAGTAAAATGATCCTTCGAGCTAAAAGCAAGGCTGATAACATAAAGAGAGAGAGCCTGATATACCCGAGGATGGAATTTGATGTAAGTGAGCAGAAGGTGAGATTCATTACAACATATTATAACCAGTCACAAGTCTTAAGAAAGATTTTGAATAGGAGTTGGCATATATTACAGACTGACTCTACCCCAGGCAATGTCATTTCCAAGGTACCCTCGATTACTTTTCGAAAAAGTAGATCATTAAGAGAGGATCCTAGACACAACAGAATAACCAGTGACAGTGTTAGAGCTAGGCCTATAGACCATCCTGTGGGTTTTTTCTGTTGTAGACGGTGCAAAGCATGTAAATACAGCAATAATTGTTTTGAAGTGTTTGGGGTCAATGGATATTGGACCCATCAAATTCGAGGACATTTCACTTGCAATACAGATTTCTGTGTCTATTGCCTGATGTGCCCGTGTGGGAAATTGAATGTGGGCAGTACAATACACAAGGCCAAAAAGAGGGTTCTGGAACACATTCGAGTGATTCGCAAGTGTGATCGAACATACCCAGTGGCTAGGCATTTCTATGAAATACATTATGGGGATGAGAGGTTGTTGAGTTTTGCAGTCATAGATCAGATCAAGTCCAATATGAGGGGAGGCAACAGAGAGAAAAAGATGAGGAACTTGGAATCTAAAATGATTATTAGACTCAACACCTTGAGCCTGAGGGGATTGAATTCGAGTGAGGAGATGAATGTACATTTGGGCTAATTGATTTTGCTGGATATGGATTTGTCATTATATTTTAACAGGTATTTTATTTGTGTTGTGTGGGGTTTAATGTTATATTATGTGATAGATGTGACACGGTTGGGGTGTATTCACATGTTGGTATGAAGCAACACACAGACATATATACATATATCAGTAACACAGGGACAGTAAGGAATATGTGTACATCAATGCCCATTATATGCTCATTAATATTCAGTTTACATTATGCTTTTACATTATTGACTTCTTTGGTTATTAACAATATTTAATATTTAATATTTAAAATATTTAAATGAGGATATTTAATTGATGTTCAATGGAACAAATATTGTGGATGAATTTGTGATGATAAGATCGTTTTAGCATTTTGTATGTTTTTTTTGGGGCATTTCAAGATGCGCTTACATTTGCACAGTGCAGGATAGTCATGTATTCCGATAGTCCTTTATTTTTAGTTTGGTTGAGGTATATAGTTTTTGTGTAATACACTCTCAAACAGTACATGAGCAAGGCTACGGCTGAAACGTGTTGTACTGGGAGGAAGCATTGGTGAATAAAGTATTTTTGGACTTCCATCTGGTGTCCGGGAACTTTCCTCATGGTACCAGAAGTATTTTTGAAATATATATATATTAGCATGTCATTTCCATAAAAGGAACATTAGCATACATATATAAAACATCATAAACCAAACAGGTTAGCATTACATATTAGGAACATTATAAATCATATGCCCTTCAAAAGTCCTTGCTGTGTGATGTAAAGACACTCCTTGTGACAGGAAGAATGAAGAGGGTCCCCCGGTGCTTTGTGTGCTCCCTCGGTGGGCAATGTGATGATTTGGGGGAAGAGGGGGGCGACACGCACCCCCATCAGATTTATGACGGACCCACGATCTGAAGGGGCCCCCCTGGGCTTCACCCAGCCATCCAGAGGTAGGACAACGTCATTGGAAACAATGGGGAAAGAGGGGGGCAACATGATCCCCGTCTGCTTTAATAATGGGCACCTCCTGGGGCCCATGATTTCTAGGGGCCCCCTGGGCCTTCACTGGCCCTCCAAAGAGGGGGGGGCAAGACAATGCCACTAGCCCACAAGTGCCACAAAATGAGACCATCGGTGAGGGGGGCCTCTGGCGAGGCTTCTGCCCCACCCGCAGTCTCTATAAACAGAGGGGGGCCTCCGCTGGGGCAGGGGGAGCCTCCGATGAGGCTTCCTTCCCCACCCATCTCCAGAACACAACAGGCTCCAGAAGCGAGCAGGCACCGAAGCGGGTGCCTGCTTGTGCCCCGGAGCATAATTCACACCGTGGGCACGGTAGGAGCGCGCTCGCTCCTTTCCTTTGTTTCAGTGGTGCCCTGGGGGAACAGGGAATAGTGAGGCTCCGGTGCTCGACAAAAACAGCCTGGGTCATGGCGGTGATTCTAAAACATGCACTTTACCAAGCGCAAAGCCTGGGTCGCAGCAGTGAGTTCTGGCGGCATAAAAGCACTTTCAAGCACTGGGGAAGTTCTCTAGCTACCAGACAACGCTTTCAGGGCGCTTTGTAAATTAATAAATGAGCGCTGCTATAGATCATGACAGCAAAGCACTCTCCAGGTGCTGTGCAGATGGTTGCAGGGGTCCAGGGCCACAGCACCCAGCCCCTGGGGGACAAGGCCAAGGAAGAAAAGGAGCACAGGTGGTAGGGCTCAGCACCAGGCCAGCACAAGGGTTGCAGACAGTGGCAGTTCCTCCCAGTGACCAAGCAGGTCACAGGTCAGCACAGCAGCAGCAGTCCATGGCGGTTCCTGGGGAGTGCCTTCAGCAGTCTTGTGTCCAGTACCAGGTAAGTTCCAAAGTGTCTCCAAATTTGTCGGGAAAATTCCCTTGTTCTTATGCTCAGTTTTTACAGTGTGTTACAAAGGAAGGGGAGAGGAGGTTCCAATCAGTTACAACTGGTTCTGGCAGTGCCCCCTCTCTCCTCAAGCACAGGCTCCAAACATCAGTTGGGGTTAAACGACCCTATTGTGTGAGGCCAGGGCCCAGCCTTTACAAATGCAAATACCTCTCCCTTCTCTCAGCCCAGGAAGACTATTCAGCATGCAGATGCACCTCTTTGACCCCTTCACCCTCCCTGTGTACAGGCTGTCTGAAAAGTATGCACAAAGCCCAACTGTCACCCTGCCCAGACCTAGATTGGGGTCAAGCTGCAAAACACCAGTCATAAGCACTTTCTAGAAGTGGCATTTCTGTAATAGTAATAACAAATACACCTACACCAGTGAGCAGCATTTCTTACTACCATAAAAACCATAACAAACATGTCTACGCTACTCCTCATAAATCAGACAATACCCCTTACACATAAGGCAGGGAATTTCTAATGCAATACTATGAGAAGGCAGCACTCACAGCAGTGAGACACCAAGTTAGGCTGTTTGTCACTACCAGGACAGGCCACGAAACCTGGCACATGTCCTGCCTTCTACATACATAGCACCCTGCCCATAGGGCTAGCTGGGGCCTACCTTAAGGGTGACTTACATGTAGTAAAATGGAAGTTCTGGGCCTGGCAAATAAATTTAGATGCCAGGTCCCTGTGGCAGAAAACTGCTCACACAGGCCCTGCGCTCGCAAGCCTGAGACAGGTTTGAAAGGCTACTTCAGTGGGTGGCGCATGCTGCGCAGCAGGCCCACTAGTAGCATTTAATTTACAGGCCCTGGGTATAGAGATACCACTGTACAAGGGACTTACAGGTAAATTCATTATACCAATTAGGTATAAGCCAATCATACCAACTTTAGATGGGAGCGTACCTGTACTTTAGCACTGATCAGCAGTGATAAAGTGCTCAGAGTCCTAGAGCCAACAGGGAGAGGTCAGAAAAAATAGGAGGAATTAGGCAAAAAGTCAGGGGGTGAACCTGCCACGAGGGCCAGGTCCCACAGGGGTGTTATAGCTATGTAAAAATGTCAGTTAAAACATACTGTTTTAAGCAAACAAAACCAATGAAATTCATAAGTTATAGTTATCTCAAGTAAATATAACTCATACCTCAAAAGAAATATAACTCACACTCTCACCATGCACTGCTAATTACCTTACATAATACATAACCTATGACATGTTCCATGACATCATTTATGACAACACTGTGCACGGCAGGGCATTAACTATGGCCAGTTTGGTGTCATGGATACTGCAGAATAAATTTAAACCTTAAACAGCTTGAGCTGGGAACTGATTCCTTTGTTGAACATTTCCACTTGCCCTTGGAGGGTTAGATGTTACCTGCCCTTGATCATGAAATCCTAAATATGAAGAGACTATGAAAGATTTTTAGTTTTCTTAGAGATAAGATCATTTTTTATGTAAGATGTAATTACTACTGCTAACCTTGATGTTGTTTATAGCTACTAATTCGTACAGAAATACCAAAGTGTAAACCGTTGACCTGAGATGAGAGAAGTCAAAGGAGAAACTGACAAATAGGACATCCTTACTTCTGTTGAAATGCAAATTGGCTCAACAATATGAGAGGCACCAACATCTGGCTAATGTTCAGTGAATTAGATAAGAACAGAGCTTATTAGTTTGATGTCACTTTAGATTTTCAGCATTTTCTTGCTGAAGAATTAGGGGAGATTGGCTCAGAACACTTTATTGTTTTAAGTGGATGACATACTGCAGTCAGTGTAAGAAGGTTTGGACTGTTCAGAGTAGATGAGAGATCTTGTTCCTGGGCTTGGAAGATTTAGTCAGTCTGTCTTCCTTTTTGAAGTAAATGGTACTTCTCTTTCTGAGCTTAATGTACCTTTAAAGATTCATAGTTTAGATTGCAACTAGGATATCTTCTAGTGGTGTTTTTGTATCTGAAACCTGAGCTACATCAAAGGACAGTAGGTAAAGTAGACATGCCAAGGTGTATTTTTAATCCATTAGAAAATGCTGTACATTCTGGTAACGGCCATAGTCTTACACACATTCTGGCAGTAGTTTCAACTAATATAAACCCATATTTATGCTTTTTGCCTCAAAACTGCTCTAATGTAATTTTACGGCAAAAAGTTAAGTGCTGGCTTGCGTCATTTAACAATGCAGCCGGGCTCCGTATTTATTGAATGGAGCAAGCTGGTGCTAAACTTGGGCTAGAGTTTCTGAAGAAGATGCTAGCCGGGTGGGAGTGGCGGTAGGGGAGAATGGGGTTGTGCGTCAGAAAATGCCACTAGCCTGGTTATAGGCAAGAAAAATGCCTCTAACCAGACCAGTGCCATTTCCTGGTGTACAACCGCCAAAAACATGACTCCTGTATTAGGAAAGACAGGAGTCATGCCCACCACTCCAATGACCAGCACAAAGGACAAGTGTTTCCTGGGCATGGCCATTAAACCCTGCGCCATTCAGGAGGCCCCAAGTTAGGGCCCTTGATGGCAAAAACAAAAAGAAATTCAAAAATACTTTCCAATACTTACCCTACTTACCTGGGATGGGGCCCTCCATCCTCTAGTGTCCCTCTGGTGTGGCTAGGGGTGTTCCTGGGGCTTGGGGAGAGCACCTGTGGACCCATTCCATGGTGTTTAACCATGGAAATGGGTCCACAGGTCCCCTAATGCCTGGTCTGACCCAGGCATTATTTAGCCCCTCCTCCCACCTGTGTGTCATTTTAGCATGGGGGGATACATATGGGGCTTTGGGGATAGCAACATTTTTTAGATGGGAATGCATACCTTGCATCTCATAGACACAAGGTAGGTGCATGCATCCAAAAAATGATGCAAACTCCTATATATTGATGATAGATGTGTCTAATGTAAATATATAGATATGGAGTTCAGTTTGTGCCGAATTTACGTCAAACTAATGACTCAAAGTCGGCGCAGAGTATAAATATGCCCCAAAGTGGTTTTTTTTGTTTTTTTTACAAAATTTAGGATATTTCTTGCTTCCTTGAAATTTAAGCAAGATCTTAAGAAGCATGCCCCTAACTGAATTGTGAGGCTTTTCAGAATATGAGAGGCATTATTACAACTGGCATGGCACAGTTGTAAGAACGAATTTGATTTTTATATAAAGATTTCGATTCTAGAGGACTATGAAGTTATTTTAAGCAGTTGCTGTCCTCCTGAATACCGCGGTACTTCTGAAAACCAGGAACAAGCAGCAGAGGAAATAATGCCTATTGTGCAAAAAAACCCACAAATGTACATATCATTCATTACTGTTAAAATAATCATTCAGTTCTCAACAAATAACGTAAGTAAGAAGCCCAAGTCCATTTTCCACTGACCTGAGCAGCAAGGTACTGAAAGTATCTTCTTTCAGGACGTAAGAAACCGGAGTCTTCAGCTTCAACAGACCTTGTTACTACGGTCTTTGTCACCCCCCTCCTCCCCCCTCCCCCCACGTGATTCAAGGAAACGCAGCGCAAATATCCAATGTACAACACACTGGCCTGATTGTAAATTCTATTGTTAATCCAATCTAAACTAAAGTAGACTTATGTAGCAAGCATGTATTAAACACTATGCATAAAAATGTGTTATATCGAGCACACAGATCATCGATGGATGCGAAAAAACAGTATGCTTTTTACAAAACAACCTTGTGGTACTTGCAAAACAATTAGCGACCCATGGGGTAGTATGTAAATCAGTATAGTACCTGCAAACCAGCGAGCTATTCAGGTGAGTCAGTACCAAATAATACATGCAATTAAGTACGACCTGTATGCAAATCAGCACAGTTTGCATAACAATTGAACATCGCATACTTAAATCAGTGTATACCACGTTCGTACCAATAGGCTGCACAGTTAGCTGACGATTTTCATGCATTCCAGTACTTTAGGACCGTGGCCCAATGTATCATTTAGCTGAACCAGTGCATTAACCTTGTGCAGCAGAGTGTTACTCATGGAAGGCAGTACGGTATACATATAACCTGGTGTGACGCACACAACTGTTAAACAACTGTTATATAACCGGTATTTTATGGACATAACCAATATCTTTATGACATGTGCACCAACATTCTTGGTATTCTTCACAAATGGATGTGCATACAAACAATAATCTTATCCAGAGAAGCCACTACATTACGATGCAAGCTAATTACGTTAAGCACTCACACCAGAATTTATTTTACATGTGCACGAGAGTCACAGGGATGTGTCATTGACTTGTATCGATGTTAGAAACATGAACTAAAATGTTAAGTTGAAAAGCACATTGAAATCATCTGTATTCTTACAAAGACACAGTAGTTTTTAATATGTTTAGCTATGCAGCTGCCCAAAAATGTGCTTGCAAGCCAATATACCTTGTGTGACACATTATAATGTGCACATCTAGTATGTTTCACACCAATACAAGTATAGTTACTTTGTAAAATATTATGATTGATAATATTCATTATGACCCTCATTACAGGTTTCTCAGACTTATGGACCAGCGATGTTTCCCACACCTGTATAACGATAATGAGGATATTTTCAAGGCCAACTTGGATAGCTGGGTGTAGTAATTTCTCTACACTCTTGATTCCCAGGGGGACCAGTCACTCGTGTTACTGACTCAGTCAGGAATTCTGTGGCATTTGTAATAAAGGTCTTTATGATACAAAGGAGGTTATTTATTGTTTGACTTAGTGATCCACTACAATGTTTTTTTAATTTCTTTTCCTATCTAGCCACATACCACACACAATGTTATCATGAACCTCAAATATCTGTAGACTATTTCATTGTCCTGGTCATTTTACATGTGCATCCCTCCTTATGGCTACCAAGACCATCAATTTTATTGTCTGGGCATTGTGCTTCACTAGGGTCACTAAGACCACATAATTTAATTAACTTAGGCAAGTCCGCCCTGGAAACATACACTACTATCTATGAGTACAATATTACCATTGGGTAAAAGCGTACAGATGGATTATTGTCCCCAACTTTGGAAAAATATTATCAGCCCTTGACAAACTAGAAAGTAAGGCACCTATTCACAAACTGCAATTTATAGTACTTTTTGTACCACTACAATAGCACTACTAAAGTACTAGAAAATGCTATTCACTGGCCTGCGAGTGTAAATGTCCTCGTCTACCTCTCCTATCTTTTCTATGTGGAGACCCTCAAATATGTATTCTGCTTCTTCCAGGGGAGTTTATGGAAAAGAGGCATAATGACTACTAGGTATGGCGGTTTAGGGGAAATTAAAAAAGGAGTATAGGGAGGGCTAGGTAGACGTTAATGAAAGGGATTGCACCTGCCCACAAAAGAGTAAACACACAGCTATTCACAAACTGTACTTCTAGAGCTACAACAGCCAAAAGAGGACCTACAACTGTAGTAAATTAATCTAGCTCACAGCCGTGTAAGTCCAGCATCCATAGCCAATCACTGGTAATGTAACATCCTCCTATCGAAATTAATGGAGGTAGGGACTGAAACAAACATAGTAAATAATGTTATTTAAGATATATATATATATATATATATAATGCGCACCAATAAATCAATAAAAGAGAGTTTGACCTATCCAAGACGTTAATTGACTGACTCCATTCAAAGAGAGATTGCACTGAAAATTCAGAATTCCTTCTGTTCCATGATCTGGCATTCACAGCAGCAAGAAACCTTATGCTCATCTGGATAGCATGCAACAAAATAGTCAGATAAAAGCAGTCCGTTGCTTTCCCTTACATAGCAGCCAGCACCCGTCCCTATAGATCTCCATCCTGATATAAAGGTGACCTTAGTTCAATGATGTTGTTTCTTGATATATTATTAGCTTCCACAGCATACAAGGTCCGCCTTTGACATTTTTTTTCAACAGTGTTAATTCCTGGCATATAGTGTGGGCAGCCATGACATGAGATGAGGATACGTTAATTTGTAAATCAGAATCAGCACGTATTTCGCAAATAGTACATCTGGTTTGATGACAATGAAAAATTGATGATGCACACAATTTACAATATTTACTAAAAATGTAAAGCTGTTATTTTAAAGAAAGAAGGTATTTTTTTCTTGAAAATGATAGGAAAATAATATGAACACGATAATCCATTATTCTGGAGAATACGGATTGTATATACAAAATTACTTTTTAACAAATGTATTTGGCAATTTTGGTGTAAAGTGCTTTATTGTCCCAAATTGTTCATTTTGGTGTAGCTCCTTTATGAATTTAATTGGCTTTTGGTGCCTGTCTCTGGTGCCAAATATGAACAGAAGTAATAGTGACAGTGGCAGTCACAGCCAGGACCCTATCTGCTGTATTACCTCTGTTTTAATGCAGTGAGACTTAGACTGCCCATCATTTCACACTTGTTCTGTTAATGGATTACTTAGAATGATTTTGTGGACTGAAATGTTGACATTAATAGATTGACATAACAACTGACTTTATGATTTATTAGTTTGTACTTGTTTGTAGTATACATGTGTTTCAGTCTGAGGACCTTTAGTTTTTGTTTTCTTTGTATCCTTAATGTTTTTCTATAAATGACTTTAGGTTCTGTTATGCATATTTATCATGCTACTCTGTTGTTATTGATATACTACAAAATACCTAATTGCTTAAATTGAAATACATTTAATTTAATATTTTTCTAAATCAATCTTGTATCGTCCCTTATGAAAATGCATCTAATGTCAAGATAAAAATAATTCTGAATGTTGACTAAGTAATCTCCTGAATGTATTTAACCATTTGGTCTGTAAATTGCAGATAATCTATTGTTAAGTGACACCACTCAAAGTTCACTTTTTAGTATATTTAATTAGCCCATATTCCCCATTTTTTAGTAAATTTAACTGGCCCATTCTTCCCAGTTTTTGTTTTGGTGGTGAGAGAGCGTAGTTTAAATATTATATACATTAGATGTGAAATGTTTATACTTACCAATGCTGCATTAATAATCATAAAATATTATTCGCTTGGATGTATTCTAAACATACTTATAAGTGTGAAGTTATTATTGTACACATATATTAATGTTGATTATAAGAAAATAATTGCTTACATTATGATTAATTGAAAATATTAACACCTACGAAGATTGCATTTATATTAAAACTCATAGGCCTTAAGTTAGCGTGAGCCGAAAACTTAGCTGTGTAGCTCTCATATTGAAGCATATTTTTCTGTTTTTCCAGTGTGCTGATTTGCAAAAGGCCATGACCCAGCATGTTCTTTTCTTTGTTTCATGTTGCAAGTTAGGTCGCTTCTCATCCGCATGCTAGATGCTTTAGTATAAGTTTTATACGTTTTTGCAACAATATTTGAAACACTCAAGGACAGTCAACCATGGAAAAGAGAACTTTTGACCTGAAGAACGTGCCAGAGAATGAAGTAACCCCAGATGTGCCACCTACGAAAAACGTCAATTATGAAGACCAATCAAAGTGTTATAAATTATTGTGGGGTGACAATTGAATTACCTAATGTATAATTTGATAGGTTAAAGATAGTGGGGTGTAGCGACTACCCAATAGAATTTTGGGGGAAGTTATTGTGAAAAAGGGACAAAAACCCATGACACAGAAGACTCGAGAGAACTAGGTAGGGAATGATATCGATTTCATCCAGAAACTCTGTCACTCTGTTTGGTGATTTGAGACTTAAATAAAACTATCCTCATCCATAGACTGCCCCATTACACTATTCCTCCTTATGAGGGAAGTGTCCCTTCTTCCTTAGACAAAATAGATTGACGGCGATCTAACTGATGTCCTGAAGACGAAGACTGATCCTGTATGCTGACTCATACCGAGGAGGGTAATTATGACAATTGCTATTGTAATTCGTCTATCTGCTTTTCCTTTCTAGGTACCAACTGCTGTATTTTTGGATAGAAACCCTAGTTAGATGTTTTCTGAATTAGTGTTCTAAATTGTTTTGCATGAAGCCCAACATGCTTATGCTAATTAGTGGTTAGATTAGTCGTTCACTTTGTCTGACGCAACAGACGTGACTGACGTTGTGCTATGCTGAACTGAGACGTATATGATGTTCTATGCATTCTGATCTGTGTATCTCTTACATTGGTGGTTTTATGTATGTGATCTTTGCATTGTCAAAATCTTATCACAGTTGCCATATTGTGACTATGCTCTTTTGCTTCTTGGTTTTGAGATTAATACTCTTATTATTAGATTGTAATCAATAGGGAATAAAATTCACAAAACTCCAATAAAGGTGTGGTTATTCATGACTGAAAGGTCATGGTTGCGCCGACAGTTTAATCAATGTCTAAAGTAAAGTATATTGTGTGATATATGTTGATAATATCATTGATATATTGCTTGACATATTGATCAGCTATCTCGTTCTACGGTGTCTCACCAATGGGTCAAAAGATTAATCGGCCTAAAACGAGTCCTAATGTGTATAAATTGACATAGTGGGACGCGTTAACAGTGGTAAGAGATTCTAGAAGATGAAAAATATATTTCTTGATTCATCAACTGAACTCAATCTAAAATAAAAAAGATGATAACCCCGACCTTGTCAAAAGACTGATTGACAAATCGGAAAACAATATTGTGCCAGAGGGCAATACCTGAACACACCTATTGTGTTGACTTTGGAAAATCAATAAGAATAAAGTACCTCCTCTCAGGCAACTTATAATTTCAGGAATTGATTGAATTTGAGAACCAATTTCTAAATTTGCAGAATACATTTTGTACTCAATAATTCAGCTATCCAGTGGATGATATTGACATGTTCAATACAATAAAAATAATTAAGCTATGCTTCAAGCAACTAACTTCTGGAAAAGTCTGGATAGTAAAGATATACTCATGAGAATACCACAGCAACCCACGATTCTCACACTGATTGTGTTGAGGAAATCTGAATTTACCTATGACCCCACAGTAGAATTATTTAATCTTAGAAGTGGAGGCCAAGTCATTGGCATCCACCTTGGCCCATAGCATCACACATTTTGCAAAGATACTGGTTTTCTCTAATGGCCACAGAGAAAAAGTAGGGCTATAGGACATCTTTTGTTGAATTCCCTACCCATCAAAATTCATTACTTTGGCTGTTCTATGAGAACTGTCCTTTCAGTACACTGCCATTTATAATAATAAGAACAAGTCTGATAATACATTCCTCCATTAGAATATGGTAGTTTCCATCCTAAGGCGGTTTAAGAAAATTTTGCTTTCAGACTGTACAAACATATCAGAGCAATTATACACATCTAACCACATATGACAGACAAACCTGTGTATTGACAGACACACTAGCAGTTCATTGTGCCTTCTCAAAACATTTAACTGTGCAAGTAAGAGCACTAGGAACAACAGCAAATAAAACTCTTATTCAAAGAACATCAAACGCAGGTATTGATGGCATAGCACTAAAATGGCTCACCTCCTTTCTGGAGAATCACACCTTTCAAGTACTTGATCGGGTCTGTTTCCCTGAATGTTTGCATTTGAATTGTGGGGTGCCACAGAGGTCTTGTCTAAGCCCCACGCTTTTCAATCTTTACATGTACTCACTGGCAGAGATTGTGTGTTCCCATGGGTTGTCACTGGATTCCTATGCCAATGAAACCCAGATCCAAGTGTAGGTCATCCTCAACTAATTCCTTGTTTTCAGGAAGTGGCCAGGTGGACGGCCAATTGTAGATTAAAACTTAATGCGGACAAAACAGAGTTCATGTTACTGGGCAACAATCTCCGCAACAAGACTTTGACCCCTCTACCAGACTGTTTGAGGAACCTTCCACCACCAAAACTTTCAATGAAAAAGTCTTGGGATATGGTGGAACTCTAGCCTCACTATGGACCATCAAGTAAAAAGCTCGCTGCCACCCATTTCAGGGTGCTGAGGCTGTTGAGGAAGATTTTTGATCTCCTTCCGTTTCTAGACAAAAAACTGCTTGTCCAGGCCACTGTAATCTCATGGCTTGACTGTGGCAATGCCTTTTATCTTGGCTCAACTGAGTATGTGGAGAATAGGCTGCAGGTGGTTCAGTATGCCACTTCTCACCTTCTTATGAACATCCTGAGACATCAGTCTGCCTAAAGCTCTCCACTGGCTTCTGGTAGAGCAACAAGTTAAATTCAAGGCCCTCTGCATTATGCGCAGAGTACTTCACAACAGGGGTCGATTTCTGTTAAGATCTTTGACCTCCTACTATATCCCTCGCAGGTCCTTCAGATCCTCCATGGCTTTTTTGTTGAATGTTCCCAAAATCCACCGGTCTTGATGGGAAGGTCGTTCCCTGGCCTATGGGGCTATTAAACTTTGGAATACTCATCTGCTTGAGCTTTCTCAACTTGGCCACAGATTTTCTGTTTGTAAGGCCTTGAAAACATGGCTGTGTAGGACTTTATTCAGAAGGTGACCTGTAGCCTGCAATGCCTGCTGTAGCACTGGGAGGCCTTTTGGTAGCTAAGTGCTATATAGGACAAATAAACTAAACTAATCTAAACTCATGCCACTATGAAGGTAATTAAGCATGAACTTAACAATGTCACTCACTTCCTTTTTGTCTCATTTATTTAAAAAAAATAAAACATCCTGAGATTTTGGAGAGCAAGTTACAGAAGTGCTCCTGTTTTTATTCAAATTGTGCCCCAGTGGGTGAGCTCACAACAAAGTCCAGAATAAGAGGCACATTACCTCATTGTATATCGAGATGCAATATCGTTGCAAATCTGATTCAAGGGGATCATTTTGTCGTCCACACTTCTTAAAAAATGCTGCCAAACACACAACCTCAATATGTAGGTTAGAAGAAGAGACAGGTAATTGGGAGTAGGAGAAGAGAGAAAGATGATCTGTATGTTGCAACACTGCCTCACTGCACTGCAGTGATTGATGTGCCCTGGTGGAGTAATAATATATAAAGACAACCACATGTTTTAGGAATGTTATTTTACAGACTCGGGCATCTAACATTTGTTATTATATATGACATAAATTTTTACAGTCTCTGAATTGACTACTGTTAGAAATGGGGTCTCTAGTTGGCAGTGGTTTGCACCCTGTCCAAGTACAAACCCTCACTCTAGTCAGGGTAAAGGAGCCACACAGCTAAGATAACCCCTGCTCACCCCCTTGGTAGCTTGGCACGTGCAGTCACGCTTATCTCAGAGTCAATGTGTAAAGTATTTGTGCACACACTAACACAGTGAAAACACCACAACATGCCTCCTCACCGGTTTAGAAAAATAGGCAATATTTATATGAATACAACAAGACCACAATAATAAAAATCCAACAGACACCAGCAAAGATATCACTTTTTAAAGGTTTCAATGAGTCTTAATCCATAGGAATCAACGGTTGCACCTCCTTAGCACAAAGTGCCTCGGATGCATCAAAAGCAAAGCTGATTAGGGACGCAGGGGAGGAGAAGTGCTGAAAAGCAAAGCAATGCATCAGTTCCTTTCTGCAAAGGGAAGATGATGCATGGATTCTTTCCTCGCAGGAGAGGCAATGCATGGGTTCCTTACAGGCAAGGGAGGATATGCTTTGATTCCTTCCTTGCAGGAAAGGTGATGCTTTGATTTCCAGACATGCATCCTCAGTTCCTTACTGTGGTGCGGGGTTGATGAAAAATTAAATCTCCAGGGATGATGAGTAGAAAATCTAGGTGCGCTGTGTTGATTTAGCCACGGGGAAACAGGTGCTGCGTCAGTTCTGCAGCGAGACAAGCACTTTATTGATTCTTCAGCCGTGGGACAAGTGCTGAATTGATCTTTCAGCGTATGTGAATTTTCTCCGTCAGGTCACCAGCTTACACTTCGAAAAGCTGAGGGAATGGAGTTGGCATCACTTGGCAAGTCAGGACTCTCAGCAGAAGAGCCCAGGCACTGGCAGGTGAAGTCTTTGATGTCCCTGGGACTTCTTAACAAGAGGCAATTTCAGTTTAAACCACTGGAGAACTTTGGAAAGCAGGAAGTGAAAAGCAAAGTCCAGTCTTTTCACTCCCAGGACAAAAGCAGCAGGCCAGTGTAGGAGGCTGGCCTGGCTTATAGTGGGTTCCTGATGGTGCTTACACCTTGTGCCAGGTCCATTTATCCCTTATTAGTAGATTAGTAGTGTTCTAGCAGCTTTGGCTGATAGAGGTAGCTATAGCAGAGCAGCTTAGGCTGAACTAGGAGACATGCAAAGCTCCTACCATTCCACTTATATCATATAGCACTATATCATAAGAATCACAATACTCAGAGTTATCAAAAATAAAGGTACTTTATTTTAGTGACAAGGTGCCAAAAATATCTCAGAGGATGTACTCCTTCAGGAGGTAAGTAAAATACACAAAATATACACACAAACCAAAATCTGGTAAGTAAACAGAAAAGTAGTGCAAACACTGTAGAATACAATAGAATGCAATAGGCCTAGGGACAACACAAACCATATACTAAGAAAGTGGAATGCAAACCACCTGGGGACCCCAGGCTCACCCCAAGACCCTGAAAAGTAGGAGTAAAGTTACCCTACTTCCCCAGAAACACACTAAAGTCGTGATAGGATATTCTGCAAAGACCACAACTGACTGCAAAGCACTGAAGACAGATACCTGGACCTGAGGACCTGTAAAGGAAAGGGACCAAGTCCAAGAGTCACGAAAGTGTCCAGGGGGGGAAGCAGTCCACTAAACCCCGGATGAAGGTGCAAAATGGCTGCCTCTGGGTGGAAGAAGCTGAAGATTCTGCAACTACAGAAGATGTCAGGAACTTCTCCTTTGCACAGAAGATATCCCACGTGTGTGCTAGAGGATGCAAAGTTGTTTCCATGCAGAAAGACCACAAACAAGCCTTGCTAGCTCCATAGGCTGTGGTTGAAGAAAATGGGTGCTGCCCGGGCCCAGGAATGACCAGGAGATCACCCTTTGGAGGAGGAGACAGAGGGGGTGCACAGCAACACAGAAAGCCCATGCAGAAGCAGGCAACACCTGCAGAAGTACTTGAACACAGGTTCAAGAAAACTGAGCACAGTGGTCGTCTCAACACTACAAAGGTGGGTCCCACAACGCCGGTGGTCAACTCAGCGAGTTGAGCAATGCAGGACTAAGTGCTGGGGACCTGGGCTGTGCTGTGCACAAAGGATTCCTTGCAAAAGTGCACAGAAGCCTTAGCAGCTGCACTTCACGCAGCACACAGGATTACTGTCTGGCGTGGGGAGGCAAGGACTTACCTCCACCAAATTTGGACAGATGGACCACTGGACTGTCGGGGTCACTTGGATCCAGCTCCTGTGTTCCAGGGACCACGCTCGTCATGATGAGAGGGGACCCATAAGACCGGTGAAGCAGAAGTTTGGTGCCTGGGTTAGCAGGGATCTGTCGACCCACAGGAGATTTCTTCATGGCTTCCAATGCAGAGTGAAGGCAAACAGCCCCAGAGCTTGCACCCCCAGGAAACAGTTGAGAAAGCCGGCAGGATTAGGTGCTACAATGTCCCTGGTAGTCTTCTTGCTACTGTGTTGCAGTTTTGCAGGCGTCCTGGAGCAGTCAGCGGAATATCCTTGGCAGAAGTCGAAGAGGGAGATGCAGAGGAACTCTGGTGAGCTCTTGCATTCGGTACCTGAAGAGAAGCCCACAGGGGAGACCCTAAATAGCTCTCAGAGGAGGATTGGCCAGCTAGTCAGGTAAGCACCTATCAGGAGGGGTCCCTGACATCACCTGCTGGCACTGGCCACTCAGAGGTCTCCATTGTGTCCTCACACCTCTGCATTCAAGATGGCAGAGGTCTGGGACACACTGGAGGAGCTCTGGGCACCACCCCTGGGGTGGTGATGGACATGGGGGTGGTCACTCCCCTTTCCTTTGTCCAGTTACATGCCAGAGCAGGGGCTACGGGATCCCTGAACCAGTGTAGACTGGCTTATGCAAGGAGGGCACCATCTGTGCCCTTCTAAGAATTTCCAGAGGCTGGGGGAGGCTACTCCTCCCCAGCCCTTAATTCCTATTTCCAGAGGGAGAGGGTGTAACACCCTCTCTCAGAGGAAGTTCTTTGTTCTGCCTTCCTGGGACTAGCCTGCCCAGACCCCAGGAGGGCAGAAGCCTGTCTGTGGGTTGGCAGCAGCTGTAGCTGCAGTGAAAACCCCAGAGAGCTAGTTTGACAGTACCTGGGGTCCATGCTGGAGCCCTGGGGATGCATGGGATTGGCACCCCAATACCAGATTTGGCATGGGGGGACAATGCCGTGATCTTAGACATGTTACATTGCCATATTCGGAGTTACCATTGTGAAGCTAGATATAGGTATTGACCTATATGTAGTGCACATGTGTAATGGGGTCCCCGCACTCACAAAGTCCGGGAAGTTGCCCTGAACTATGTGGGGGTACCTTGGCTAGTGCCAGGGTGCCCTCACACTTAGTAACATTGGACCTAAACTTCACTAAGTGAGAGTTAGACATATAGGTGACTTATAAGTTACTTAAGTGCAATGTAAAATGGCTGTGAAATAACGTGGATGTTATTTCACTCAGGCTGCAGTGGCAGTCTTCTGAAAGAATTGTTTAAGCTCCCTATTGGTAGCAAAAGAAATGCTGCAGCCCATAGGGATCTCCTGGAACCCCAATACCCTGGTACCTAGGCACCATATACTAGGGAATTATAAGGGTGTTCCAGTGTGCTAATCAGAATTGGTAAAAATGGTCACTAGCCTGCAGTGACAATTTTAAAGGCAGAGAGAACATAAGCACTGAGGTTCTGGTTAGCAGAGCCTCAGTGACACAGCTAGGTACCCCACAGGGAACACATGCAGGCCACAAACGATGAGTACTGGGGTCCTGGCTAGCAGGATCCAAGTGAGACAGGCAAAAACAAACTGACAAACAAGTAAAAAGGGGGGTAACATGCCAGGCAAGATGGTACTTTCCTACACAACCCTTCCCCCAAATGAGGGACAATAAGGCTAACCTTGCCCAGATGAGTCTTCATTGTCTAAGTGGAAATATCTGGAGTGTCCATCTGCATTGGAGTGGGTACTTCCAGGTCTACGTTCCACTGTGTAGTCAATTCCCTGTAGGGAGATGGACTACCTCAACAATTTAGGGTTTTCACTTTTCACTTGTTTAAGCCATAATAGAGGTTTGTGGTCTGTCTGAACAATAAAGTGAGTACCAAACAAGTATGGTCTTAACTTTTTCAGTGCCCAGACCACAGCAAAGGCCTCCCTCTCTATGGCAGACCAACAATTATCTCTAGGGGTCAACCTCCTGCTGATAAAAGCAACAGGTTGATCCTGGCCCTCAGTGTTAAGCTGTGTAGCACTGCCCCCATACCTAATTCAGAAGCATCAATCTGGACCATGAACTTCTTGGAGTAACAAAGGCTTTTTAGGAGAGGTGCAGAGCACATGGCCTGTTTGAGCTCATCAAAAGCCTTTTGACAGCTAGCTGTCCACAATACCTCTTTAGGCAACTTCTTACTAGTGAGGTCATTAAGAGAAGCTGCAATGGAGCCATAGTTCTTAATGAACCTCCTATAGTACCCTGTGAGGCCTAAGAAGGCTCTCCCTGGGTTTGAGTTATAGGGGGAGCCCATTCCATAATGGTCTGGATCTTCCTCTGCAGTGGTGCAATCTGTTCCCCACCTACCAGGTGGTCCAGATAAACTACTTTCCCCTGCCCTATCTGGCACTTTGAAGCCTTTATAGTGAGGCCTGCCTTTTGCAGGGCCTCTAAAACTTTCCATAGGTGGACCAGGTGCTCATCCCAGGTGGAGCTAAAGACAGCTATATCATCTAGATATGCTGCACTAAAAGCTTCCAAACCTTGCACGACTATGTCCACCAACCTCTGAAAAGTGGCAGGTGCATTCTTCAAACCAAAGGGTATAACAGTGAACTGATAGTGTCCTCCAATGCAGTTTTAGGTTTAGCATCTTCTGTTAATTTAATCTACCAATACCCTGCAGGTAACTCAAAAGTGCTTAGATACTTGGCAGAAGCCAGTGTATCTATTAGCTCATCTGCCCTGGGTATAGGGTGACCATCAGTTTTGGCCACTTGATTGAGACCTCTGTAGTCAACACAAAACCTCATTTCTCTTTTACCATCTTTACTGTAAGGTTTTGAGACAAGCACCACTGGGCTAGCCCATGGGCTTTCTGAATGATCAATCACTCCTAAGTCCAGCATTTTCTGTACCTCTTGTTTTATGCAATCTCTGACATGGTCAGGCTGCCTATAAATCTTACTTTTGACATGTAGGCTGTCTCCAGTATTGATTGTGTGCTCACACCAGGTAGTGGTACCAGGTATCAGTGAGAAGAGGTCAGAAAAATGGCCTAGGAGATTTATACAGTTGTCCTTCTGCTCAGCAGTAAGGCAATCTGCAAGCACCACTCCCTCAACTAAGCCGTCAGCTTCAGTGGTGGAGAAGAGGTCAGGGAGAGGGTCACTTTCTGCTTCCTGCCCCTCATCAGTTGCCATGAGCAGGGTTAAATTAGCCCTGTCATAGTAGGGTTTTAGGCAATTGACATGGAACACCCTAAGGGGACTCCTGGCAGTGCCCAGGTCTACCAAATAGGTAACCTCACCCTTCTTTTCAACAATGAGATGGGGTCCACTCCATTTTTCCTGGAGTGCTCTTGGGGCCACAGGCTCCAATACCCACACCTTCTGTCCTGGGTGGTACTGGGTCAGGACAGCCTTCTGATCATGCTGTTGCTTTTGGAGCTCTTGGCTGGCCTGAAGGTTTTTACTGGCCTTCTTAATTTACTCAGCCATTCTGGTTCTCAGGCCAAGTATATAGTCAACAATGTCTTGCTTTGGAGCTTTTAAAGGCTGTTCCCAACCCTCCTTCACAAGTGCATAGGGAGCTCTTACAGGGTTTTCAAAGAGGAGTTCAAAGGGGCTAAAGCCCACTCCTTTTTGGGGTACCTCCCTGTAAGCAAAAAGGAGGCATGGCAACAGGACAACCCATCTCTTTCTGAGTTTTTCAAGGAGTCCCATAATCATACCTTTGAGAGTTTTATCAAACCTCTCAACCAGACCATTTGTCTGTGGATGATAAGGAGTAGTGAACTTATAAGTTACACCACACTCCTTCCACATAGCATTGAGGAATGCAGACATGAAGTTACTATCTCAGTCTGATGGCACTTCCTTATGGAAGCTCACTCTGGAAAAGATTCCCAGGAGGGCCTTTGCCACTGCTGGAGCTGTAGTGGCCTTAAGGGAATTGCTTCAGGATGCCTAGTGGCATGGTCCACTACCACCAGGATAAACCTATTGCCTGAAGCTCTTGGAGGGTCAAGGGGGCCAACTATGTCAACCCTACCCTTTCAAATGGCACCCAACCACTGGGAGTGGAATTAAGGGGGCCTTAGGTGTGCCACCAGTCTTGCCACTGGCTTAGCAGGTCACTGAGGAGCGACAAAACTCCTTAGTGTCCTCTGACATGTGAGGCCAGTAAAACAATGGAACAAGTCTGTCCCAAGTTTTGCTCTGGCCCAAATGCCCAGCCAAAGGAATGTCATGTGCCAAGGGCAGAAGAAACTCCCTATACTGCAAAGGGATAACCAATCTCCTGGCAGCTCCAGGTTTAGAGTCCCTTGTCTCAGTATAAAGGAGGTTATCTTCCCAATAGACCCTATGGCCATCAGTAACATCCCCATTATGCTGTTTGATAGCTTGTTGTCTTAAACCCTCTAGTGTGGGACAGGTCTGCTGTACCACACTCATCTCTTCCTAAGCAGACCCCCCTGCACCCAAAAGCTCAGCAGCGTCGGCTGCCAGCTCATCTGGAGTAGGTTATGCACAGTGAAAGGATTCCTCTTCCTCAAAAGGGGAATCTTCTGGAGAGGGACGGATAGTGGGCAAGGATTTACTCTTTCTACCCCTAGCTTTTGGGAGCACTTGGTCCATTGTTCCAGGGTCCAAGCTTCCCTGTCCTCTTTGCATCTTGGCCTGAGCCCTTGTCAGAGCAAAGATATGCCCAGGAATGCCCAGCATTGCTGCATGAGCCTCCAACTCCACTTCAGCCCAATCTGACTTCTCCAAATCAATGCCCAGTAAGCAGTCTATAGGTAAATCAGTGGCTACCACAACTTTCTTTGGACCAGTAACCCTCCCCCCCCAGCTGAGATTCACAACAGCCATGAGGTGGCTAAGAGTGTTGTCATGAGCATCAGTCACTTGGTACTGCTGACCAAGTAGGTGTTGATCAGGGTGAACCAGTTTCTCAATCACCATAGCAACACTGCCACCTGTATCCCTGTAGGCCTCAACCCCATTTATTAGGGGAAGTTGCTTGTACTTACCCATATTAAGGGGACAAGTCATTACCACCATCAGAGACTAAAACAGCCTCTGCGGTCTCCCTACCAAGACCAACCCCAACTACACTACTACTGGTGAGCCCAGCTACATCCTTTGGCTATTTGTAGTAGACTACCCACCTCCACTGCTAGTACAAGGGGCACTAGAGGACAAAGTTGGGGTTGTGGTAGTGGGAGCCTTGGTGTTTTTTCTTTAGGCAAGTGGAATCATTTGCCCAATGGCGTTTACTTTTACATAAATAACACCACGGCTTCTTTTGATTGTTGGAAGAGGATTTGTACCCACCACCCCCAGAGGATTTTTGTGGGCCTGATAAAGACTCAGAATGTTTTTTATCTTTGTCTCCACCCTTGTGAGAAGACTTACCATCCTTCTTCTTGCCATCCTTGTCACCCCCTGTATGAACTTTTCTGTTCACTCTTATTCTGACCCAATTGTCTGCCTTCTTTACCAATTCTTGGGAAGAGATCAGATGTGATTCTACCAAGTACTGATGGCGGTCGCTGCACGATGCAGGTGAGAGACCCCTGACCTTCTGGCCGGAGCTCGCTCCCCTGCGCCGACAGCACCACCCTGCTGCGCCGCCTCTCCCCACCCCCGCCAATGCGACCGATCGCGTGTTCGAAGCCCTCCTCCTCTTCCCTGGTATCCAGCGATGATAGTAAGTGTGCATTGTGTTATTTGTGCCTTCCTACTTCTTTTGACCTGATCTGTTTACCTTCTCTTTTCCACTGCTCTCTGCCGTTCTGTGCATTGCCTGTCTGTTATCGTGCCTTCCTACTTCTTTTGACCTGATCTCTTTACCTTCTCTTTTCCGCTCTGCCGTTCTGTGCATTGTCTGTCTGTTATCGTGACGACCTACTTCTTTTGACCTGATCTCTTTATCTTCTCTTTTCCGCTGCTCTCTGCCATTCTGTGCATTGCCTGTCTGTTATCGTGCCTTCCTACTTCTTTTGACCTGATCTCTTTACCTTCTCTTTTCCGCTCTGCCGTTCTGTGCATTGTCTGTCTGTTATCGTGACTTCCTACTTCTTTTGACCTGGTCTCTTTACCTTCTCTTTTCCGCTGCTCTTTGCCGTTCTGTGCATTGCCTGTCTGTTATCGTGCTTTCCTACTTCTTTTGACCTGATCTCTTTACCTTCTCTTTTCAGCTCTGCCGTTCTGTGCATTGTCTGTTTCTCGTAGTTTTTGCCTTTTTTCCCACAGTTTTTTCTGTCTTCGGGCCATCGACCCTTGTGCGCTCCCCCGGCTCTGTTTACTCCCTGCCGCTGCGTCCCTGTGGCCTGCCCCCCTCCCACCCCTATTCGCTCTCCCTTCCCGCCCCCCTCCCGCCTCCCAGCTGCCCCTCCCTCCCACCTCCCCCTCTTAATGGCGGTCGCTGCGCGACGCAGGTGAGAGACCCCTGACCTTCTGGCCGGAGCTCGCTCCCCTGTGCCGACAGCTCCACCCAGCTGCACCGCTTCTCCCCACCCCCGCCTACGTGACCGATCGCGTGTTCGAAGCCCTCCTCCTCTTCCCTGGTATCCAGCGATGCTAGTAAGTGTTTCTACCCTATGCATTGTGTTATTTGTGCCTTCCAACTTCTTTTGACCTGATCTCTTTACCTTCTCTTTTCCACTGCTCTCTACCGTTCTGTGCATTGCCTGTCTGTTATCGTGCCTTCCTGCTTCTTTTGACCTGATCTCTTTACCTTCTCTTTTCCGCTCTGCCGTTCTGTGGATTGTCTGTCTGTTATCGTGACGTCCTACTTCTTTTGACCTGATCTCTTTACCTTCTCTTTTCCGCTGCTCTCTGCCATTCTTTGCATTGCCTGTCTGTTATCGTGCCTTCCTACTTCTTTTGACCTGATCTCTTTACCTTCTCTTTTCCGCTCTGCCGTTCTGTGCATTGTTTGTTTCTCACAGTTTTTGCCTTTTTTCCCACAGTTTTTTCTGTCTTCGGGCCATCTCGACCCTAGTGCGCTCCCCCGGATCTGTTTACTCCCCGCCGCTGCATCCCTGCGGCCCGCCCCCCTTCTGCCCCTATTCGCTCTCCCTTCCCACCCGTCTCCCAGCTGCCCCTCCCTCCCACCCCCCCCTCTTAATGGTGGTCGCTGCGCGACGCAGGTGAGAGACCCCTGACCTTCTGGCCGGAGCTCGCTCCCCTGTGCCGACAGCATCACCCTGCTGCGCCGCCTCTCCCCACCCCCGCCTACGTGACCGATCGCGTGTTCGAAGCCCTCCTCCTCTTCCCTGGTATCCAGCGACGCTAGTAAGTGTTTCTACCCTGTGCATTGTGTTATTTGTGCCTTCCTACTTCTTTTGACCTGATCTCTTTACCTTCCCTTTTCCGCTGCTCTCAGCCGTTCTGTGCATTGCCTGTCTGTTATCCTGCCTTCCTACTTCTTTTGACCTGATCTCTTTACCTTCTCTTTTCCGCTCTGCCATTCTGTGCATTGCCTGTCTGTTATCGTGCCTTCCTACTTCTTTTGACCTGATCTCTTTACCGTCTCTTTTCCGCTCTGCCGTTCTGTGCATTGCCTGTTTCTCGTAGTTTTTGCCTTTTTTCCCACAGTTTTTTCCGTCTTTGGGCCGTCGACCTTTGTGCGCTCCCCCGGCTCTGTTTACTCCCTGCCGCTGCGTCCCTGCGGCCCCGCCCCCCTCCCGCCCCTATTTGCTCTCCCTTCCGCCTCCCAGCTGCCCCTCCCTCCCACCTCCCCCTCTTAATGGCGGTCGCTGCGCGACGCAGGTGAGAGACCCCTGACCTTCTGGCCAGAGCTCGCTCCCCTGTGCCGACAGCATCACCCTGCTGCGGCGCCTCTCCCCACCCCCGCCTACGCGACCGATCGCGTGTTCGAAGCCCTCCTCCTCTTCCCTGGTATCCAGCGACGTTAGTAAGTGTTTGTACCCTGTGCATTGTGTTATTTGTGCCTTCCTACTTCTTTTGACCTGATCTCTTTACCTTCCCTTTTCCGCTGCTCTCAGCCGTTCTGTGCATTGCCTGTCTGTTATCCTGCCTTCCTACTTCTTTTGACCTGATCTCTTTACCTTCTCTTTTCCGCTCTGCAGTTCAGTGCATTATCTGTCTGTTATCGTGACTTCCTACTTCTTTTGACCTGATCTCTTTACCTTCTCTTTTCCGCTGCTCTCTGCCATTCTGTGCATTGCCTGTCTGTTATCGTGCCTTCCTACTTCTTTTGACCTGATCTCTTTACCTTCTCTTTTCCGCTCTGCCGTTCTGTGCATTGTCTGTTTCTTGTAGTTTTTGCCTTTTTTCCCACAGTTTTTTCCGTCTTTGGGCCATCGACCCTTGTGCGCTCCCCAGGCTCTGTTTACTCCCCGCCGCTGCGGCCCGCCCACCTCCCGCCCCTATTCGCTCTCCCTTCCCACCTGCCTCCCAGCTGCCCCTCCCTCCCACCTCCCCCTCTTAATGGCGGTCGCTGCGCGACGCAGGTGAGAGACCCCTGACCTTCTGGCCGGAGCTCACTCCCCTGCGCCGACAGCATCACCCTACACAAGCACGCCATAGATCTCTGGGACCTCATCACATCACACTCACCTCACATCGTCTTCCTCACTGAAACGTGGACAAACCTCACATCCGAGCCAGATATATCCATAGCCAACCCGGAGGGCTGCAAACTCCAACACAAAGACCGCCTCAACAAACCAGGAGGCGGCATCGCCATCCTTCACAGAGACACCATCAAGGTCACCACCAACACCCTTGACACCCTCAACAACCCAGAACACATGCACTTCCTCATCCACATCAACAACACCACCACCCTTAGAGACACACTCTTTTACAGACCCCCAGGACCACGCCCCCCATTCTGTGACACCATCGCTGACACTATCAGCACGCACGCTCTCACTTCCACAGACTACATACTCCACGGCAACTTCAACTTCCTCCTGGAAAACACTCACAACCACAACTCCTCCTCCCTCCTGGACAACCTCATCAACCTGGGACTCAAACAACAGGTCAGAGCCCCCACCCACTCGGCCGGACACACACTTGACGCAATTTTCACCTCAAGCCAACACGTTACCTACACCCACACCACCAAACTCCAATGGACGGATCACCATTGCGTCCACTTCTCCTACAACCAACCACCCACACACCACCACCAACACACCACCCCCTACTGCATGTGGGACAAGATCCCCACCGAGCTCCTGAACTCCCAACTGACACAAACCCCCCCAACAACTCCGACCCCAACACCGCCACACACAACCTCAACAAATGGATCACCACCTGTGCCGACGCTCTCGCGCCCCTCAGAAAAAACATCCCCACCCGCAATATCAAGAACGCCCCTTGGTTCACCACTGAACTCCACGAGTCCAAACGCAAATGCCGCAAAGCAGAGAAATCTTGGAGACAAAAACCCTCCACCACTAACCTCTCCGCCCTCAAAGCCACCACACGCACCCACCACCAACTCATCCGCACCACCAAAAGAGCACACTGCAAGGAACGCATTGAGAACAACTCACATAGCAGCAAAGAACTCTTTACCATCATCAAAGAGCTCTCCAAATCCAAAGCCAGCAACCGAGACCCCACACACACACAAACCCTCTGCAACTCCCTCTCAAATCATTTCCATCGCAAAATCCTGGACATACACAACAGCTTCACACCTCACACACCCCCCACACGCGCCCTCCACCCACCCAACACTAACCCACCACACACACCCCCCGGGCTCCTACCACCAACGAAGAAACTGAAAACACTATGAACTCCATTCACTCTGGCTCCCCCTCCGACCCATGCCCCCACCGAATATACAACAGGGCCAGCCCCTCCATTGCCCCCATACTTCAAGCCATTAGCAACTGCTCATTCGAAACCGCCACCTTCCCAGACCTCTGGAAACATGTGGAAGTCACTGCGCTCCTTAAAAAACCCAAAGCCGACCTGGACGACCTCTCCAACTACCGCCCCATCTCCCTCCTCCCATTCCCAGCCAAGGTCACAGAAAAAATAGTCAACTCCCGCCTATCCCAATTCCTCGGGACAAACCACACACTCGACCCCTCCCAATCTGGGTTCCGCAGGAACCACAGCACAGAAACCGCACTCATCGCCTGCACCGACGAAATCAGACCCAGAGTCGACATGGTTGAGACCGTAGCACTCATACTCCTGGACCTCTCCACAGCCTTTGACACTGTCTGCCACCACACACTCCGCACACGCCTTCACAACGCCGGGATCAGACATAAAGCCCTGGACTGGCTCACCTCCTTCGTCACCGACTGAACCCAAAAAGTCTGTCTCCCACCCTTCCAATCACCCGCCACCAAAATCACCTGCGGAGTCCCACAAAGCTCCTCCCTCAGCCCCACACTCTTTAACATCTACATGACCCCTCTAGCCAACATCCTCACACCCCACGGCATCACCATCCTCTCTTTCGCCGATGACACACAACTCATCTTCTCCCTCATCCACAACCCCAACACCGCCAAATCCAACCTACACACCGCACTCCTTGACACCGCTGCCTGGAAGACAGCCAAGCACCTTAAACTCAACTCCAACAAAACCGAAATAATCATTTTTGGGCCACACAAAAACACCTGGGACCCCTCGTGGTGGCCCACCACGCTAGGCCCGCATCCACCCCCGCAAACCACGCACGCAACCTCGCCATCATCCTGGACTCCTCCCTCTCGATGACCCAACAAATCAACGCCCTCACCTCCTCATGTTTCAACACACTCCGCACACTGAAAAAAACATTAAAGTGGATCCCCACAGAGACCAGAAAGACAGTCACGCACGCACTCATCAGCAGCAGGCTCGCCTATGGCAACGCCCTCTACGCCAGCACCACACAAAAACTCAAGCGCAAACTACAGCGAATCCAGAACTCAGCAGCACGACTCATCCTCGACCTCCCCCGACATGGTTGAGACCATAGCACTCATACTCCTGGACCTCTCCGCAGCCATTGACACTGTCTGCCACCACACACTCCGCACACGCCTTCACAACGCCGGGATCAGACACAAAGCCCTGGACTGGCTCACCTCCTTCGTCACCGACAGAACCCAAAAAGTCTGTCTCCCACCCTTCCAATCACCCGCCACCAAAATCACCTGCGGAGTCCCACAAAGCTCCTCCCTCAGCCCCACACTCTTTAACATCTACATGACCCCTCTAGCCAACATCCTCACACCCCACGGCATCACCATCCTCTCTTTCGCCGATGACACACAACTCATCTTCTCCCTCATCCGCAACCCCAACACCGCCAAATCCAACCTACACACCGCACTCCTTGACACCGCTGCCTGGATGACAGCCAAGCACCTTAAACTCAACTCCAACAAAACCGAAATAATCATCTTTGGCCCACACAAAAACACCTGGGACCCCTCGTGGTGGCCCACCACGCTAGGCCCGCATCCACCCCCGCAAACCACGCACGCAACCTCGCCATCATCCTGGACTCCTCCCTCTCGATGACCCAACAAATCAACGCCCTCACCTCCTCATGTTTCAACACACTCCGCACACTGAAAAAATATTCAAGTGGATCCCCACAGAGACCAGAAAGACAGTCACCCACGCACTCATCAACAGCAGGCTAGCCTATGGCAACGCCCTCTACGCCGGCACCACACAAAAACTCAAGCGCAAACTACAGCGAATCCAGAACTTAGCAGCACGACTCATCCTCGACCTCCCCTGACATGAACACATCTCACCACACCTCAAATCCCTCCACTGGCTCCCCATAGACAAAAGGATCACCTTTAAAATCCTCATCCACGCACATAAATCACTCCACAACACTAGCCCAACCTATCTAAATGAAAAAGTGACCTTCCACACTCCCACACGCCACCTCCGCTCCACCGACCTCTCTCTCGCCACTGTCCCTCGCATCAAACACACCACCACCGGAGGCAGATCTTTCTCCTACCTAGCCCCCAGGGCCTGGAACTCCCTCCCCACCCACCTCCGCAAGACCTCCTGCTCTTCAGGAAGAACCTTAAGACCTGGCTTTTCAAACAGTGATCACCCCTCTCCTCCCCCCCAGCGCCTTGAGACCCTCACGGGTGAGTAGCGCGCTCTATAAGTGTCTTTGATTGATTGATTGATTGAACAAGTCAGACACACAATTATTCAAAATATGCTGGCTCAGGATTAGTTTATACAGGCTTTCATAGTCAGTCTCCTTACTGCCATGTAACCATCCTTCCAAGGCCTTCACTGAACAGTCTACAAAGTCTGTCCAGTCTTGAGAGGACTCTTTTCGGGTATCTCTGAACTTTATCCTGTATTGTTCAGTGGTTAAGCCAAATCCATCTAAGAGTGCATCCTTTAAAACTCTATAATTATTAGCATCACTTTCTCTGACAGTAACAACCCTATCCCTACCCTTACCAGTGAAAGATAGCCACAAGATAGCAGCCCACACCCTTTGAGGGACCAACTGTACCATACAGACCCACTCAAGTGCAGAAAACCACTTACTAATGTCATCCCCCTCCTTGTAAGGGGGGACTATCTTATGCAGGTTCCTAGAATCTTGTTCTCTTACAGGATTACTATCAAGGACACTGTTGCTGCCACCATGGGGAACTAACCCCAACCTCTGCCTTTCACTCTCTACATCTAGGGATTCCCTCTCAAGAGCCAACTGCTGCTGTTTCAGTTTCAGACTGGCCTCTTCCAACCTCAGCTTTCTGAGTTCCCTCTCTAGGGTGTTATCCTCAGGGTGTGAGGCTTGGGAATTCTGTGACACATCGGAAATGTGGGAATTGGCAGAAGTGGACCTGTCTGTAACTGTCTGGACTCTAGTTACCTGGCCTTTTTGAGTGAAAGGTGCCCTACTATTGTGGGACCCCCCTCCCACTACCAGTGTCACTAGGTGGCCTGTTAGCTGGCAGGTCTTTGCATGAAACCTCCCCAGAGTCCTCAGGGCCCTCCCCTGATTCTTGCTGGGCACCCCCCTCCATTACCTCCTGATCCTGGGATGGACCAGACTGGTTCTGGTCACTTTCTAGGAGAAGGCTAAGGAGAAGATCTTTGGTAGGGTTATTACCAATGCTTAAACCTCTTTCTATTCAGAGACCCCTCAAACTCTCAAAGTTTAAACTACCATAGGTAGCCAGGACAACTGTGGGAGTAAGTTCTACTGCAGACCTGGTTGTTAGAAATGGTTTAGGACAGAGATAAAAAACGTTTTAGAAACTTTTAGAGAAAAGAGAAAAACGTTTCAAACTTTTCAAAACTTTTCAAAACTTTTCAGAAACTTTTTTAGAACATTTTTAGAAAGAGAGTTTAACCGTTTAGGTTAACTGTATATTTTTATGTATTTGGTATATGTTTTTCTCATGAAATGCACCAATGACAAAGTGGTAAAGCAGTTACAAGTACTTATCTCACCACTGCACGACCAATGTAGGGGGCTGGCCTGGCTTATAGTGGGTACCTGATGGTACTTACACCTTGTGCCACATCCAGTTACCCCTTATTAGTAGATTAGTAGTATTCTAGCAGCTTTGGCTGATAGAGGTAGCTATAACAGAGCAGCTTATGCTGAACTAGGAGGCATGCAAAGCTCCTACCATACCACTTATATAATACAGCACTATATCATAAGAATCACAATACTCAGAGTTACTAAAAAATAAAGGTACTTTATTTTAGTGACAATGTGCCAAAAATATCTCAGAGGATATTCTCCCTTAGGAGGTAAGTAAAATACACAAAATATACACACAAACCAAAATCAGGTAAGTAAACAGTTAGAAAAGTAGTGCAAACACTGTAGAATACAATAGGATGCATTAGGCCTAGGGGCAACACAAACCATATACTAAGAAAGTGGAATGTGAACCACTTAGAGACCCCAGGCCTAGTGTAGTGTGTAGAGGGTCACACGGAGTGTAGGAAAACACTAAGGGTGTCCAAGATACCCCAACCCAAGACACTGAAATGTAGGTGTAAATTTACCCTACTTCCCCAGAAACACACTAAAGTCGTGATAGGAGATTCTGCAAAGACCACAACTGACTGCAAAGCACTGAAGATGCATTCCTGGGCCTGAGGACCTGTAAAGGAGGGGGAACAAGGCCAAGAGTCACACAAGTGTCCCGGGGGGCAGGAGCCCACTAAACCCCAGATGAAGTTGCAAAATGGCTGCCTCTGGGTGGAAGAAGCTGAAGATTCTTCAACAACGGAAGATGCCAGGAACTTCTCCTTTGCATAGAAGATGTCCCATGGTATGCTGGAGGATGCAGAGTTGTGTCCATGCAGAAAGACCTCAAACAAGCCTTGCTAGCTGCAAAGGTCACTGTTGAAGAAAATGGGTGCTGTCTGGGCCCAGGAAGGACCAGGAGGTTGCCCCTTGGAGGATAAGACAGAGGGGGCACTCAGCAACACAGAGAGCCCATGCAGAAGCAGGCAGCACCCACAGAAGTACTTGAACACGGGTTCAAGAAAACTGAGCACAGCAGTTGTCCCAACACTACAAAGGTTGGTCCCACAAAGCCAGTGGTCAACTCAGTGAGTTGAACAATGCAGGACAGAGTGCTGGGGGCCTGGGCTGTGCTGTGCATGAAGGATTCCTTGCAAAAGTGCACATAAGCTCTAGCAGATGCAGTTCATGCAGTAGACAGTATTACTGTCTGGCGTAGGGAAGCAAGGACTTATCTACACCACATTTGGACAGATGGACCACTGCACTGTCCCGGGCACTTGGATCCAGCTCCTGTGTTCAAGGGACCACGCTCGTCATGATGAGAGGGGAACCAGAGGACCGGTGAAGCAGAAGTGTGGTGCCTGCATTAGCAGGGGAAAGAATCCGTCGACCCACTGGAGATTTCTTCTTGGCTTCCAGTGCAGGGTGAAGGCAGACAGCCCCCGGAGCGTGCACCACCAGGAAACAGTTGAGAAAGCCAGCAGGATTAGGCGCTACAATGTCGCTGGTAGTCTTCTTGCTACTTTGTTGCAGTTTTGCAGGTGTCCTGGAGCAGTCAGCGGTCAATCCTTGGCAGAAGTCGTAGAGGGAGATGCAGAGGAACTCTGGTGAGCTCTTGCATTCGTCATCTGAAGGGAAGCTGTCAGGAGAGACCCTAAATAGCCCTCAGAGGAGGATTGGCCACCTAGTCAGGTAAGCACCTATCAGGAGGGGTCTCTGACGTCACTTGCTGGCACTGGCCACTCAGAGGCCTCCATTGTGCCCTCACAACTCTGTATTCAAGATGGCAGAGGTCTGGGACACACTGGAGGAGCTCTGGGCACCACTCCTGTGGTGGTGATGAACAGGGGAGTGGTCACTCCCCTTTCCTTTATCCAGTTTCATGCCAGAACAGGGACTGGGGGATCCCTGAACCGGTGTAGACTGGCTTGTGCAAGAAGGGCACCATCTGTGCCCTTCAAAGCATTTCCAGAGGCTGGGGGAGGCTAGTCCTCCCCAGCCCTTAACACTTATTTCCAAAGGGAGAGGCTGTAACACCCCCTCTCAGAGGAAATTCTTTGTTCCAGGAGGGCAGAAACCTGTCTGTGGGTTGGCAGCAGCAGTAGCTGCAGTGAACACCCCAGAGAGCTAGTTTGGCAGTACCCGGGGTCCATGCTGGAGCCCAGGGGATGCATGGGATTGGTACCCCAATACCAGATTTGGCATGGGGGGACAATTCCATGATCTTGGCTAGTGCCAGGGTACCCTCACACTTAGTAACTTTGCACCTAACCTTCACCAAGTGAGGGTTAGACATATAGGTGACTTATAAGTTACTTAAGTGAAATGTAAAATGGCTGTGAAGTAACGTGGACGTTATTTCACTCAGGCTGCAGTGGCAGTCCTATGTAAGAGTTGTCTGAGCTCCCTATGGGTGGCAAAAGAAATGCTGCAGCCCATAGGGATCTCCGGCAACCCCAATTCCCCGGGTACCTACGTACCATATACTAGGAAATTATGAGGGTGTTCCAGTGTGCCAATTAGAAGTGGTAAAAATGGTCACTAGCCTGCAGTGACAATTTTAAAGGCAGAGAGAGCCTAAGCACTGAGGTTCTGATCAGCAGACCTCAGTGACACACTTAGGCACCACACAGGGAACACATTCAGGCAACAATTATGAGCACTGGGGTCCCGGCTAGCAGGATCCCAGTGAGACAGGCAAAAACATACTGACACACAAGTAAAAAATGGGGGTAACATGCCAGGCAAGATGGTACTTTCCTACAGCCAGCACAACAAAGCAACATGCAGAGCAGCAGTCCCTCCTACTGCATCCAGCTCTTTTTCCAGGCAGAATGTCATCAGTCTAGAAGTGTTCTAAACATGTGGTGTCAAAGGTCCAGTACCTTTACCCAATTGTGTCTTTGAAGTTGGCAAACTTCAAAGAGAAGTCTTTGTAGTGCACAAGTCTTTCCTTGCCCTAGCCCCAGACACACTACACTCCAGGGGGTGGGAAAACTGTTTTGTGTGAATACAGGCACAGCCCTATTCAGGAGCAAGAGTCAACTCCTCTCAACACTCAAGCTCAGGAAGGCCCATCAGGATATACAGGACACATCTCAGCTCCCTTTGTGTGACAATCTAGAGTGAATACACAAATACCCCAACTGGTTTCCTGACCCAGACATGTATTCCACAGACAGACAGCTGCACAGAATGGTTCAGCAAGAAAATGCCCACTTTCCAAAGTGGCATTTTCAAACTTACAATTCAAAATCCAACTTCACCAAAATATGTATTTTTTAGATGTGAGTTCAGAGACCCCCAAACTCCATATTCCTATCTACTCCCAAATGGAAATGACATTTAAAAGATATTTCAAGGCAATCCCCATGCTTCATTATGGGAGAGACAGGCCTTGCAATAGTGAAAAATTAATTTAGCAGGACATATGAAACACACCAGTACATGTCCTACCTTCTAAATACACTGCACCCTGCCTATTGGGATGCCTTGGGCTTACTTTAGCCGTGACTTACATGTAGCAAAAGGGAAAGGTTTGGGCCTGTCAAGTGGGTGCACTTGCCAGGTTGAAATGGCAGTTTAAAACTCCACACACAAACACTGCGGTAAGGGCAACAGGTGTAGCCCATATGCTCTGTTGCTGAGGCCTGGTCACTTTCACTTCCAAAGGGTGAAGGCGATCATACCTCTTCTACCTGACATGGTTCTTGGCTTGTCCTGACTGCTCACTTTTGTGGATAAGTTTTTTGACGTGGAGCCATCTATTTTCATTTTTACAGCTCCTATTTGCTCAGTTGTATGCAATGAAAAAGCACATTAAGACTCATGCAGCGGTGAATGCATATTCATCTGAACCTATGCAAAGAGCCACAAAAAGAGCAGGGCATCTGGTTGCTAGGGCAAACCACAGCGCTCACTTACACAAGGAGAGGAAAGAGAGCAAGATGTCTTCAAATCCTTCCAGTCTGGAGGATATTCCTGAATGCCAGTTTGTAAGGGTAGATACTGTACAACAAGGGGTGGCCTCTCCGGTGGGTCCCCCTCATGCTTCGACTATCAGTGAATCAGAGCCCAAGCCGACGGATCTTTCAGAATCTAACACTAAGAACACAGGTGTCTTTTCCTCTCCATTTATCATAGGACAATCCTCTTCTGAAGGGATCAGCCAAGCCTTGGTTTAACTTTATAGCAACATCAAGGACTATGCTTTATTTATTAAAGGCAAAGTAGGTGTGGCTGCTGCAGAATCCACTAATTGCCCAGGCAGACCTGCTGGAACCTGTCTCTATTTCTAGCCCCTTAGTATTCCAGTTACAGTTAAAGGCTAAACTGCCCAGGATTGCCCCTCTTCAGGCGAGCTCATTGCTCAGCAGTTACATCAGCAGCAAACTTCCACAGAAGAAGTTCCAGCGATGCAGCTGGACACGAAAAATATGCTCAATATGATTCTGGAAGAGATCAGAGATCTTAAGGCATCACATGCTGCTGAGTTAGCAGTTCATCATGCAAGGCTTGATAAAATTTAGCTAGCATTGACTCCTGGAGAGGCTTAAGGAGGCAGAGGCCAGTGTGTTGCAATTAGAGGATCAGTTCGTATCAACTCATAAGCTCGTTTTCCTGCTTGAAAAGCAGAATGTGTCCTTAGAGACAAAACGTTAGCAACTGAAAAATCACTCCAGATGCACTAATCTACTGATAATTGGTGTCCCAGAGGATTGTGAAGGTCAGGAAGTGGTTCAATGGGTCGACTCTTTCATTAGATCCCAGGTCATCCCATATTTTCAAGGGGATCTCTTGATAACAAGGGCCCATCGTGTACCAGCTCATCGCCCTCCAAGCGCTAAGTTCCCATGTACTATTTTGGTTAACTTTATGTAATATGGATTTAGGAAAGTGTGCTTTCAGAGGCCATCAGTAAAAACTATTTTCCACACTAGAAATCCCCCAATGTTGTATTTTTGCTGACATGATGGCTTCAGCTGCCGGCAGGAGGATAGATTTTCTGAAATTGATGAATCTGTTTAAAGCCAATGACCACCAAGAGTCCATAGTACAGCAATCTAAGTGGAAAAAATTACCCCAGGGACAGTTTTGTCTATTTATGAATCTGGCAGAGGCTCAGCAGTTTATACAGGAACTTCCTCTTAGGCGAAATAAGCCTATTGTTTAAGTCTTTTTTTAATATAGATTTGCGGGGAAAGGAAAATTAAGATATGTGGTTGCAGCTTGTGAGGGTGGGACGTGTAGCAGGCTGGCCTAGGAGACAGGCAAAGCTCATGAAATACCACTTATATTTACACAGTACTTATACACAAGTAAAGACAGTACTTAGTGCTACCAAAAATAAAGTTATTATTTTTGGGTGACACAAGGCCAAACATATCTTAGAGGCAGTAGTCCTTCTGGAGGTAAGTATTACACACAATATATACACTAGACACCAAAATAAGGTAAGTAATTAGGCATAGGATAGTGCAAACAATAGGAAATGTCATAGAATGCAATGGGAGAAAATAGGTCTAGGGGCAATACAAACCATATACTAAGAAAGTGGAATGCGAATCACGAATCCCCCCCCCGGACAAGTGTAGTGTGTAGAGAATCGCTGGGAGAGTAAGAATACAGTAAAGGTAAGTAAAATACCCCACCCCAGAGCCCAGAAAAGCAGGAGTAAAGTACTGCAAGTTTCCTTAGGACACACTACAAGTTGTGATTAGAGTTATTGCAAGAACCAATCAAGACTGCAAACAACAAATGGTGGATTCCTAGACCTGAAGACCTGCAAGGAAGGAGACCAAGTCCAGAAACCGGAAGTTCCAGGAAGGACCGGGGCCCCCTGCCAACCCAGAAGAGGGTGCAAAAGAAGAGTCCTTGGTTGGACGAAGACTGCAGAAATGCACCCAAGGAAGATGTCAGCGGGTTCCTGCATGATGCACTGGATGTCCCATGAACAGATGTTGGATGCAGGTGAGTTTTGGTGCTGGATTTCTCCAACAAGCCTTGGTTCTGGCAAAGTCACGTTTTGCATCAAAGTGGCATTATCTGGTCCCAGGAGGGACCAGGGGCTCAACTCTGTGTGAGGAGGAAGAGGGGGCTCTCAGCACTTTAGAGAGCCCTCAGAACACAAGATAGCACCCATCGGAGTCCCAGGACAAGAGAAGAAAAGAAGGTAAAAAATGCAGTTGGTGCAGCACTGCAAAGGAAGGTTCCATGCCGCCAGAGAACTACTCAGCGAGTTGAGTATCACAGGATAGAGTGCTGGGGATCTAGGCCAGGCTGTGCATGAAGTAATTTTGCAGATAGTGCACAAAGGCCTCAGGAGGGGAAAGAAGACACAGTGCACAGGGGTACTGTTATTCTCAAGGAAGGCAAGGTCTTACCTCCTCCAAACTTGGACAGCAGGACCATAGGCCAGTCTGTTTCAATGGGGTCTACTCTCTGTGTTCCAAGGAGCATGCTCATTGCCAGAAGAAGAGTCCATGAGAACTGGTCGTTGACTCAGAAGGCGCCTGCATGAGCAGAGTAGTGACTCCGTCAGTCAGCAGGAGATTTCTTTGGTCCTTCTGGTGCAGGGTGAAGACAGGGAGTCCCCAGAGCGTGCACACTATGGAAACTGTTGAAGTTGCTGGCTGGAGCTGAAGTTGCAGAGGAAAAGTAGCCCTTCTGGATACTTTGTTGCTGTTACTGCAGTTCCTGGAGCAGTCTGCGGCTGATCCGAGGTAGTTGCAGAGGATTCCTGCTGGAAACTTGGAAGTAGAATCTGATGAGAAACCCACAGGAGAGACCCTAAATAGCCCTGAGAGGAGGATTGGCTACCTTATCAGGTATGGACCTATCAGGAGGGGTCTGTAACGTCACCTGAAGGCACTGGCCACTCAGAGGCTTCCAGAGTGTCCCCACACCTTGGAAAATAAGATGGCTGAAGTCTGGGACACACTGAAGGAGCTCTGGGCACCACCCCTGGGGTGGTGATGGACAGGGGAGTGGTCACTCCCCTTTCCTTTGTCCAGTTTTGTGCCAGAGCAGGGACTGGGGGTCCCTGAACCGGTGTGGACTAGATTATGCAAAGAGGGCACCATCTGTGCCCTTCAAAGCATTTCCGGAGGCTTTGGGTGGCTACCCCTCCCCAGCCTGTAACTATTTCCAAAGGGAGAGGGTGTAACACCCTGCTCCCAAAGGAAATGCTTTGTTCTGCCTTCCTGGGACTGAGCTGTTCAGACCCTGGGAAGGCAGAACCCTGTCTATGAGGTGGCAGCAGCTGTAGCTGCATTGCAAGCCTCAGAGAGCTGGTTTGGTAGTACTGGGGGTAAATAGTGGAGCCCCCAGGATGCATGGAATTGGCTATCCAATACTACATTTGGAATAGGGGGACAATTCCATGATCTTAGACACCTTACATGGCCATATTCAGAGTTACCATTGTGAAGCTACATATGGGTATTGACCTATCTGTAGCGCACGCGTGTAATGGCGTCCCCACAATTACAAAGTCCGGGGAAATGGCCCTGAACTATGTGGGGGCACCTTTGCTAGTGCAAGGGTGCCCTCACACTTAGTAACTTTGCACCTAACCTTCAGCAAGTGAAGGTTAGACATATAGGTGACATATCAGTTACTTAAGTGCAGTGAAAATGGCTGTGAAATTGTGTGTGCACTATTTCAAGCAGGTTGCAGTGGCAGTCCTGTGTAAGAATTGGTGGCACCCTTGATGATGATGCCAGACCCCTCATCGCAGCCTTGAAGCTCTTAGGAACCCATGCATCACCCTGACTGTGTGCAGCATCCTACACACTGAGGGGGTTATTACAACTTTGGAGGAGGTGTTAATCCATCCCAAAAGTGACGGTAAAGTGACGGATATACCACCAGCCGTATTACGAGTTCCATAGGATATAATGGACTCGTAATACGGCTGGTGGTATATCCGTCACTGTACCGTCACTTTTGGGACGGATTAACACCTCCTCCAAAATTGTAATAACCCCCTGAATTTTGTATCTCAAGCCCTGTTGATGAGATCCTTGATCATGATGCAGGCACTTGCATCAAACAGTCACCACATCTCTGAATCAACGCATCACTTTGGCTGCGTGACGCAGCTTTGACATCTTTGCAAAGCTCTGCAAATCCACTTTTAAGGTATTGTGTTGAGTGGGCCTTATTTGATCCCTGTAGCCAGCCTGAGCTCCATCACTGTTGGCATAACTTGTGACTTTTTCTCAGTCTGGCATGACCAGATATCCACTAATGGCACTTTGTGCTTTTTGGCCCTATTTTCACTAAAATCTTTAAAAAACCATAACTCTGGTTCTACTGATAGAATATTTACTGTTATGGTCTTGTTATATTTTTTAGAATACAGTATGGTTTGTCTAAGTTGGTGTGGGATCCTTTTTGTGTGGTTTTTAACTTTATTACCATTTGAAGTATTGCCCCAAAATTGTCTTGTTGCCTCTATGTTAGGCCCGACTGATCTATGCCAAGCTATCACAGGGTTGAGCACATGCTAATTTAGGGCTGACATCAGCCTCACCCTGACAAAGATTGTGGCTGCTGCTTTACCAGGACTCGCACCCCTGTCAACAAAGACCCCAATTTCTGGCAGGATTGATAAGATTACATTCTCTCCCACCCTATCAGGTACATTAAAGTCTAGGGGGCATATTTACAATGGGTTTGCACCATGCATGCAGCATGCTACGTAATACATGCATGGAGCAAACCACTAAGTCACATTTTTGTAGCCATGCAAAGTCACTTTGCGTGGCTTTGAATGGCTTCAAAAATATGAAGTAGAACAATGCTGTGCAAATTGCTACATTGCCTACTCTGCACTAGGGAGGCATTCCATAGGCATTGCGTGGTTGTTCCCATGCAACTCCCATGGTTTTTGACGCATTCCCAGATTTACCAACCATGATAAACCCGGGAATGCCCAATAATTTACCCAGGTGAGGCGTAATGAGGAGAAATATCTTATATATGTGTCCTACAGAATGCAACACACAGAAGAAGAAGGAAAATGTTGCTCTTGATTGTTATGTGCAGTCTCTCTGGATTGTTTAGTTCTGCACAAAAACAATCCTGCATGCAACACAAGCAGCTTTGCACCATGGTGCAAGGGTGCCTGCTTTGGTGCTAGCAGCCAAAAGGGCATCAGACTATGGTGAAAGGATAGGAATGTGTCATATTGGCCAAATACGGCACATTCCTGCCCTTTCCCTATAAAGCAGGGCAGCGCAGCAAGGTGACTTGCTGTGCTGTCCTGCACCACAAAGCCCATAAACCTGGGCCTATATGCATAACAATCGGTCCAATCTACACTGCGTGATCTAATGAAGAGACAATGGCCAGAAGGGAAGTGATAACGCAGTAATAAACCCTGAGCTCAAGGTATGGCATTAGAGTGGAAAATGGTATCTTCTCTATCACTTGAGATTGTGACAGCTTTTAATGATTTATGGTATTTTCACATGGCGCAATCCATTTATGAAACGGCATAACTTTTTTAGGTTGCAACTTACATTTTGGGAGTAAATGTATTAGGGTGTTCCCCTCTTGTTTTCCCTCACTCCCCCAAAATAGTGTTTAACATTATAACAACCCACCCACTGCCAAGAACTGACACAAACCACCGACAAAATTAAACAAATATATATTTCTTTATAAAAATATATGGAAGGGAAGACCTATTTTGCTTTTCCATTACGTGAAAAAATGCATTATATTGCTGTATTTTTGTAAGATGTTGGCTGCAGTGGGATAAAACAAGAGGCTGATGAATATCTATGTTCTTTTTAATGCTTCGCCTTTCATACACGGTTGCAATGTAATCTTCTTCGAAATATGAATACCTTAAAAAAGGCACAAAGCCAAAACATGAGCACTTGATTTACATTGAATATGAACATAAATAAAAAAAAAAAGATTGCTATGCTGGTAAATACATTTCCATGGCAACTTGTCGTGCACGAAGCCTGGGTTATTAAAGGGGCCGAGGCACAATGATTAACTACTATGGGACTCTTTGTCTTCCATTGTAATTAGACACGGCTCTGTAATATTCCATACAAATACAAAAGTAGCTTCACAAAAAGCCTCATACAAAAGACAAAAAAGCAGCACAAAATGTATTATAAGAAATCTGTTTGTGGAGCTATTGGGGGTTTTGCTATACTCCCCTTATTTTGACAAGCACTGCGGTGGACATATATCTTAATAATGTTTATCATATCCAAAAATGTCACTTGCAGGGACAAAATACATGAACAGGAGATTAAAAGTGACAATAGCAAGGCAAAGTTACCCCCCACTAAGTGTTCTTTTCATATAAAATTATCTTAGACACAAAATGGACTTCTCTGTGAAGACTTCAGCAAGGTGTCTGTTTTTAAACGAATAAATGAGTCATGCGCCAAACATTGCCCCTGGGCCAATATCCCTTGGTAGAGCCCAGACCTTAGAAGTCTGACTGTTAACTAAAAAGACAAAACAAGCCAAGAAAATAAGCCAGAAGCAAGGAAAGCAGATTGTACAGTCAAAGTTTATTTCCCATCTCTTATATTCTACTTTTGTTCTCGGGAAGTTATGGTTTGCTTTATTGAAACGTGCTGCTTGTAAATCATATATTTACACCAATGCGTTTTACGTAATTGCGTGTTCATTTCGAAAAGCACGTGCACAAGACAGTATGGGGGTCATTACGACCTCGGCGGTCTTTTCAAAAGACCGCCGAGGCCGCCGGAGACAGAATACTGCCATTTCAGGCGGTATTCCTGGCTCCCTATTATGACATTTCCGCTGGCCCAGCGGAAATGTCACATCAACATTGCTGCCGGCTCATAATAGAGCCGGCGGCAATGCTGATGTGCAGCGGGTGCAGTAGCACCCGTCGCGCATTTCACTGCCCGAAATTCGGGCAGTGAAATGCGTGATGGGGCTATGCCTGGGGGCCCCTGCATTGCCCATGCCAAGTGCATGGGCAGTGCAGGGGCCCCCAGGGGCACCCCAAGTCCCCTTACCGCCAGCCTTTCAATGGCGGTGTGTTCTGCCACGGACAGGCTGGCGGTCGGGGACTCATAATCCCCAGGGAAGCGGTGCATGCACCGCTGCCCTGTGGATTATGACCCCCAGGCGGAATCCTGGTGGGAAAGTGGAGGGGCCGGCGGTATGGCCGTGGCTTTTCCGCCACGGTCATAATTGCTGGCGGAACACCGCCAGCCTGTTGGCGGTGTTACCGCCAACTTACCGCCGGCCGCCAGGGTCGTAATGACCCCCATAGTTCTTATTCTTGTTCGGTACAATTTGAAATCGAAATCCAATTGAAGGGCAAGCAGGCAGATTCGCATGTTGCAAACCGAAGATGCCAGAGAGTTAATTAGGATATTTTATATTTTAAATCAGACAAGAATGACTGTATTTTCAATCGCGAATAAAAATGCACATTTCTCCTCTACGGTTTGCCAATACAGTAACATCTCTGCTGCTTTCTGTGTTTATGGTGTGCTGTATGAATCAGTCGTGGGAAACATATGATGTTTGGTAAGACCTCTCTTGTTTTTGTGTATCTAGTGTGAACTGTGAGCTAGCGTATATTGATGGTAGAGAGCAGAACTAGTGAAAGAAAAAACACAGCTCAGGGCCCAAATGACAAATGTGCACAGATATGTACCATTGAGAACTTCACAGTCAAGCAAAGTGCACACATCTTGTATTCACAAACAAAACCAACCTTCATGAGATGCTCTTCAGAGCTACACTGTCCTAGAGACATATACGCCATGTGGTTTATAATGCAAGCAAGCAAAATGCTCCCTCTGCAGGGGTGGCTCCTCCATAAGTGCGAAGGAGCGCCAGCCCCCAATCTTTCCTGCCAGCAGTGGCAGCTGCAAACCTTTTCCCAAAAAACGGTCATAAACTGTGTTTATGATAATTTTTTGGGAAAAGGCCCGGGCCATGGGGATTACGAGCCATGAGGGGAAGTACACAGCACTCCCCCTCAGAGCACATGTGTGTTTGGCCGGCTGTCTCAGGCGGTCCAAATGCACATGCGCACAGGGCTCTCTCCAGCCCAGCAACCGCGTTGCTGGGCTGGAGAGAGCCTGCAAAGGCTCCCACTCTTCCTGGGAGCACCCTGGCTGGGCGCTCCCAGCCAATCCCAATGCTGCTCTAAGCAGCATCAGGATTAGTGCAGGGCAGGTTGGGAGCCTGTCCCTGCCTACAGTGAGGAGACGGTGGAGCTGAGCGGCGTGTGGTGGTAAGGTACGTTTTTCTTTTTTAAATATTTTTTTATTTAATTCTTCTACCCCCTGCGCGCGTGCTGCCCCATTCCTTCTGTTTATCGTGAGCCACGACTGTCCTTCTGTTCACTTATTGACTGGCAATTGGCATTAGCGGTGTACTGTGAGCCTCACTGGCCCCCTGGCCCCTGCTTCCACTCTGCTTGCTGCACTTCAGATAGTTATGTTCTTCCACTACCCAATGGGACCTAGACTGAATGTGACTCAGCAAGAACATGTGTGGTTGGTGCGCAGTCATTGTCTCCTGATGCAGGCACAGATGACTGCTGATGACTTCACACATCACTCCTGGTGCTCAGCCAAAATCCTAGAAGCAGTCCTCTGGTGTAATTTTGCGCAATTTTAGTAACTTAGATGCATCTTTGAGTAAAGTGGTGCTGCAAACAGTGCAGTGCCACTTTCACTGATCCCCTTAGCACACACCCTACCGCCATCATGTGTGTGCTGTATTTAAAATATGGCGCACCGTGGTGCAGGGTAGGGGGCAATAGGGTCAAATTTTTTGATGCTATTGATGTACTGTTCAGTGTTAGTGCCAAACGTTTGGTGCTAACCCTGAACAGTACATAGGGGCCCATTGAAACCAATGTTGTGCCCCCTTTTAACACATGCTCTGAGAATGCGTTAAAAATTGTAGAAAAAATTATTCAAATAAATCTCTTAGCACCATTTTTTCGCCCCCCCCCCAATGGGGAACACCACCCTTGCATACATTATGCCTGGCGCAGGCATAATGTGGCGTAAGGGGTTACAAAGTGACACAGTGCATTCGTTGCACTACTTTGAAAATATGGTATGGTATTTTTTGCCATTTAATGCCACATTAGGGTAAAAAAGAAAATGCTAATGTGTCATTAGATGGTGCTAGGCCCTCTTAAATCTGGGCCTTAGTGTTAGGCTTGTAATACAATGTTCCTGAATTTATTCTATTGTGTGATGTTATGTAATTACAAACCATTGGCTGCAGAAATCCAGCTCTAGTGCTCAGGAACAATTGGAATTACCAAAATATGAGCAGTTGCTGTTTTAGTGCTTGCAGTTTTGTGCTTTTTTTGCAAGTGAATCTTCGCATCTAAAATTGAAGTATGCATTTGTGCTAAAATACAGGGACAAATGGTACTTTACATTTGCTATAACTACATGTAATTTGACATAATGTTTTTGAAATTTCACGTAACTATGTAAAAGCAAATTACACATGTTTTGCACACCTCTTGGCAGACAGATGAGAAAAATATGCTTAAAAATAACAAATTTTTGTATGGTTAGGAGACTGTGAGTTTATACTGTGGTGTGTGTTAAAAGATTTGTTTTATCCTTCCCGATGATCAGAATAATGCTATTAAGTGCTACACGCATGTAGCTGCATGTAAACAAAGAGTGGAGTGAAGAAGAGTGAGCAAAGTGTTTGCAAATAATGATACACTGATATCTACAATTCTTGAGTGTGATTCACAAAGGTAAACTTACATTTTGTGGAAGTTTAAATTTTTTAGTATTCACAAACCACAAGTTAATAGGACGTTTACAAATAGATATCTTTTCATCACAAGCGGGGAGGGTAGCAGAGAGCAGAGAAAAGTCACCTGGGTTTGCTGGTATGCTGCCCATATCATCATAGGTCACAGTACCGCTCCACAGGAACACAGGTTTACCATATGTGAGCTTGTCAGCTCATTGGCTCAAGGGAGCCTTTTAAACACAATGGGCAAAGGGAATACACTGCGTCTCATCCCAGCACAGTCCCACCCATTGCATTCTGGTGAATGCAGTACACTTACTTCAAAATTGCTGTCGTTTTTCACCAGAGTTGGTGAAGGTAGTGCTGTTATCTCTAGACATGTGTTATGTGAGGAGTTCTCTCCTCCTGACCAATTACGGAGTTGTTGCAGTCCTAAGCTTGCTATACACTGTTAGTTTGTAGATGGGGTGTCAGCTGTTGTGCCACAGTCAAGTCTTTGTTGCCTTCTTGAATTATAAGTGATCTTGGATGCATCTTATTCTTGACAGGGAAAACTTTAATACTTTTGAGGCCTGGATTGAGAAATAGTGCTCATCAACACTTTTTAAAGTTTCTGTTGTGTATGTAACACTGAAATTTGACGTATTCATGTCCCCTGAATGGCCTTATGGCAAAGCACAGTGACTTGGAAGTGGAGTGTCTGGTCTTGAATTTGTTTCATATTTAGGTGAATGAAAAAGTAAATAGAACACACATTGCAAGTGCACAAAGGTCTGACAAACAAGATTAAGAAAAATACATGGTTTGGAGTACTATCCTAGGAAGGTATGAACCTGCCTACACTTAACAGTGGAACCAGCAGGCAAACCTAGATTAAAACATCATTCAATTTATTCAATAGTGCTCCTTAAAGCATTTCACAAGGTTTGTGGTTTTGGTGAACATATCTACCATAAGTTGTCAATGACAGTGGTAGCAAACTGTGTTCGCTTTGTTGTGGCTCGAGAGGGGAGAGTCAAGATAATCGGAATGCCATGCAACAACTTTATTAGACATTTTCAATGCCCACAATGCCACTGCTTATGAATACAAGACGTTCCCAGTCAATACCATGAAATCACTCTGCAGGGAAGCCCTCTTCAAAAGCATCCTCGATGACAAACTGAAACTGGCAAATCTTTGTACGATGTTAAAAGCTAACCATGAACATACAAATCTCATCAACTGTTATCCATCACTACTCAAAAAGAGAAAGGAAATGGGTATTCAAGTGAAAGACGAAATTAACACCAACTCTTTACTTCATCACACTGATGATAAGTCGTGCTGCAGGACAGAGACAGCAGCTATTCTGGTCGTGAATAATGTTCTGTTTTTTGATCTGCAAAAGAAGGCAAAGGAAGGCAAAAATCTTGGGTGACCCTGCAGAAAGGCAACGCCCACCTTATTCAATATAAAGACATTGCTTTACGGATTGCAAATATGACAGTGGAAAAATAGCTGATGCAAGGAGCAGAGTATATGGAGATGAGGCAGCACCCTTATTAAGTCACTTTTTAATTTTCAATTAATTTCAGCTAATTATAATCTTTTTTGTAAACTTTTTTCAGTTGAACTTAAACCTGAACTTGATTTTTATTTCTGAAAGGCTGCACACTCCACTTTGTGCTACTGTGCAGTATGTTTTCTGGGCTTGTATTAGTGGTGGCTAGAAGATATTTTGGCTTTTTGACATTTTTTGATGATAGTGATTTGATGTGTGCTGAGGCCCTGAAGTAAAAATACAAGACAAGAAGCTGGAATTTGGTTCCTTAAAGCTGTTTGGAAATTACTACTCTAAATCTTAAAGGTTTGTTCAGGAATGGCGTTATTTTTTAAATGGGGCACTTCTGTGCGCAATTTAAATTGAAAATGTGAAATTAGTAAAACATTCTCTTTCTACATGTGAAGAATAGTCACTCCAGTACTCTGCCTGTCACACTTTTACTAGATAGAGTCATAATGTGACAAAATTTTGAAATGGCACACAATCATGAATGTACTTGAGTAAAAGATGAGAACATGCCAATCAAAAGATCATTAGTATATCAAGACCAGATTTTAATGGAAAGAACAAGGGAGACCAAAATGGGAGTTCTTTAAAAGATCACTGGTCTTACTAGTTAAATGCAAGATTGGTAGATGTAAGAGCACTGAGACCGAGGACAGACACATTCCTTCCCAGCTTGCCCGTTGTAAATCATACCTATTGAATTACGGGTGGGAATATGTACCTCAACAAAATACATTATATGGTGTTGCGTACTCTGTGTTAAACAACACTAAGAATATCAATAAAAACATATTGCACTAGACAGCAGTGCAATTATTTAAGGATAACAAATATCACCAGTAGGACTTTTATGGCTGGCCAAACCTCCTCCATCAGGCCTTGTGATAAAACTAGTACAGATTTAAACATTTCACAGCCAGAGTAGACTCAATCTACTTCATCAAGAATGAATGGGTGGATAATTTGGATTTATTAACATTTGTGACATTTAACATATCACCCTGTGGTGCACACCTTGGGTGATAACAGTATAACACAGGAGGTCATGCGGCAGGGGCAAGCGGGACATTGATCGATCCCACCAACTACTTTAGATCAAGTTGCATTTTGGTAGCAAATGGATAAGTCAGCAGAAATTATGGTAGCCGCCTTGTCTCATCGATCACATAACATGGATGTTCACGTTATACTTTAAAGATGGCAAATGTAAATAACAGAAGTACATATTCAAATAAAATACTTGCATTTGATAATCCCTAATTTAAACACTGAAAGTCAACTTTGTCTCTTGAAATGCACTTGTTAACTCATTCTGGATAAATTAACTGACCTTCCAAATATAATGTAATCATTGATTGGTGATTTATAAGGTCAACAAAAAAGCAAACCTAATAAAGTCACAACTTATTGGTTAATTGAGAGATAACACAAACATAGTGGATCTGGTGTATGGTGAGCCAAATTCTTTAACTCATAAACCATTCAACTCAAGATCAGCACACACGGTTTCGGCAGGTTTAGCCAAAATGATGTCTAATAAGTATGTGTCCATTCGTGAAAATGAAATGAAGGAATGTACAAAAAAGTATAAGAACTCGCCACAAACTGAGCTGTCAACTTTAATGAATTAATCATTCTTAATTTGAACCTGTTTTGTCACAAAATAACCTGAAAAAACAAGATTGAATAATTTCATTGAGTACTCATCTGCAGTGACCCAAAACATGCATATTAAAAATAAAAGAAAAACAACGTCGAAAATGTAAAGGCTCACTTTGACAATCAAATACATTTCTCAAAAGCAGAGCACCATAGTGAAATTGGCAACGAGTGGTGAACATCTGAATTGTGAACATATTATTGATGAAGGGAATTTACTAACTGAAAAGGCACCAAAACAACTCATCTCAAAGAAACAAATTTGAATCTAAATTATATTGTGCCTTCTAACCAAAAACACGTTTCACAATAAGGGAGGATTGGTAGATAAATACACTTTAATTTATAATCAAAACAAAGAAATACCAGGTTTTTGAACTTTGTATAGGTCACAGTAGGTAGAGCTCTCTCAGATAGTCACCAGGAATAAATCTCTAAAAGAGAGAACATTAGTAGTGGAGCCTCTGCAAATTTTCAAATATCAGAAATACCAGAAACAATGGGACAGCGTTTTGTTGAATGTACAAAAACAATTAACATCTCATTAGGTATCTCAATTACTAGATCTACTGAGACTCAGTCTAAGAGGCTCCCATCATGAGAGCCCAAGGAAGATTTTGAAGAATAAATCTCAAAGCAACCACTTGAAACAAGATGGAGATTCTTCCTATTTACTATATTTACTATGTTTTGTGGCAAACTGTCATTCCAAGGGGAATTGTTGCATATTTAATAGGAGAAATTTGGGATACTTTTATTATCTCATCCGAAATTAGAGTATTTGAAATCACCAATCACCATCCACCATTACCTGTAGAAAAGAATGAAATTACAGTTGTATCTTGGTTCAGCCAACCAAATGTAGACTTGGGCCCTAATTATAAGTTTGGCTGACAGAAAAGGCAGTCCGCAGAAGTCCGCAGTCAGGTTACCACCAGTGCGGTCCCTTTCCTGCGGCCCCTATTACGAGTGTCCCCCTGGGTCCATGGGTGGAAACCCGCTGCCGCAGCAGGAGACAACCCACAACACTGACGCCGGTTCATAATTGAGCCGGCGGGAATATTGCAGTGTGTAGGGTGAACCAGTACCCGTTGCACTTTTCACTACAAAGCAGACAGTGAAAAGCGCAATGGGGCTGGCCAATAAGGGCCCCTGCACTGCCAATGCCAAGTGCATGGGCAGTGTAGGAGCCTCCATGGCCCCCCTGCACCTTGTCTCCGTCAGCCTTTACATGGCGGTGCTACCACCATGTAATCGCCAGTGGAGAAGGGACTCATAATTTCCCAGGGCAGCATTGCTTGCAGTGCTGCCCTGGCAGATTAGGACGGCCAGCACCACTAGTCCCTCCAGTGGAGGAAAAGTGGCAGTGCTGGCGGTCTGACTGTGGCACAACCACCACGGTCGTAATGTGGCTGTCGCAGTCCAAACACCTCCGTGGCTCTGGTGTATTAAGACTGCAAGGGTCATAATGAGACCCTTAGTGTTTGAATAAAAGCACATTTTTGAGGCTCAGGCACTTTCATAAAAAGTCGACCTTATGGTGTTATAGTTAAGTAAAGATCATAATGCTAGAGACATAGGTCTAGGACAGAGGTCTTCAAACTTTTTGATGCCAAGATTCCCCTGTCAAAAATGTTTAGGTGTAAGGACCTCCTCCTAACAAATATTTCTAAAACCTGGCACTCCTCATCATCGACAACCATAAATGCCCCAATTCCCATTTTTACGGTAGAGAAATAATATTAGTCAGTGTTTAGCAGGCCAACGTTTTGTGGGTGACTCCTTGTTATGTTAGTTTGCTGCTGTTGTCTGCTTCAGTCATATTTAGGGGGAGACTGGAGGGGCTTGAGAGTCTGAGCATAGAGAACCATTTGATAGCGAATCCCGACCCAGTGGTATAATATCCTGTGCTGTGTTCCTATGCACCATAGGGCTTAATTAATGTGTGCACTTGCTGGCCTATGCTGAGGCAGGCAGTGTCTGGGTGGGAGAGCAGCTGTGGCAGCAGCTAGCACAGTAGTGTATGACAGTGAATGTCTGCACGACTTAAAGGTGAGGTGCCCCTCATATTAAAAAACACATATACAGGGTTGAATTCAGTCTAAAAAGAAGTCAGTGGTTGTACATTGTCCATGAGGCATGCACCAAACTGGAGGCATAGGCAGCAGTGTGAAAAAGAAACATAACTGGTGCTTCCCGTCCTGGTTGAGTGAGTCATAGGCTGTGGTCAGACACCTGCAGCAAGCACAGCTAAGCCTTTAGCACTGCCACTAAAAATAAAGAAATCTTTGTTATCACAAACATTTGATCAATTAAAGCCAGTACTGGCTCCCAAGCATCCTTTACATTTGCAGATTACCTTTTACATATGCAGACTAAGGGCCTGATTTATGAAAAGTTAGTGCTGCCTTTGCATCAATAAACTAACTTCTCATAAATCAGGCCCTAAGGCCCTCATTATGACTTTCGCAGTCTTTTGGCAAGACCGCCATTGTGGCGGCCACCAAAAGACCACCAGTGTTGGCGGTATCCCACCCATGTAATCCACAAATCATTCAGCCCAAAAACAGCCACAAATCTGACATCGCCAGGACATAGGAGGGCAGGAAAGAGGTGGTTGCACAACCTGCACCGCCACACCACAACTTTCCACCCACCAGATTACGACCTACAAATCAGCACAGCGGTCCTTCCATGGCAGACAACCATTGGCAGTCTGAACACACTCCTGTCAGAATACAACACCACACTGGACAGTTCAAGTACCCCATATTGGACAGACATCCACACACCACACACACCTACCCACAGCACTATATAACACCCCCCACAAAACCCACAATCCTTTGCACAACTAACGAATTACACAGACCCCGAGATGCCACAATTCAAACATATAGCATATATACACCATGGGCACTCATAGACTTCATACTCACCACACACAACACCGCAGTACCACCAACACAATGCACACATCAACCACCACCACCTACCATCACTCACTGCCAAACACCCCCACCCCACCAATACCTTACACTGCACCCCACACACACAACACCCCCCCACAATACAGCCACCATGTTACGGCAAAAGCACCCACGCTTCACCAATGAGGAGATGCAGGTCATGGTCGATCAAATCTTCAGGGTAGAGCCATAACTCTTTGGAGCACAGGTTCAGCAGACCTTCATAGCAAGGAAAATGGAGTTATGGCAGAGAATAGTCTACAGGGTCAACTCAATGGGCACCCATCCACGCACAAGAGAGGACATCAGAAGAGGTGGAATGACCTACAGCGTAAGGTGTGTTCGATGGCTCCAGGCACCAGCTGGCAGTAATAAAGACTGGCAGTGGTCCCCACCTCCTGCCCCAGAGTTCACAACGTGGGAGGAGAGAGTCTAGGTCATCCTGCGTCCTGAGGGCCTGACTGGAATACCTGGAGGACAGGACTCTGGTGAGTAACTCACACTTCCCTGCCAGTAAGGCGTCCTGTTCAGCATGGTTCCTCACCACCCAACCACTCCGCAAATCACTCCATCTCCCACTTCATCTCCCACCAACTCACCTAATGCCCCCTCCTCATGCCACACTGCCACCCACCCACAATGCTCACACTCTCCGTGCAAAGTGTACAGATAGCACTGCCAATAACAATCACTACAACTCCTACAGTGTACTAGCCCATCCACCACAAAACCTGCATTGTGCATGTCACATCACATGTATGAAAACTGCACTAGCTACAGCAACTGGATGCTTCAACTGAGGACCACTACATGGTAATTACACAATGCTATGGCACTACAGAATGAAAAACTAACCCAGACACAGCACTGTCACCAATCCAAAGGGCACTAACCCAGACACACTGCCCTTAAATGGACCAATCCTGGCTATGTTAGTAAGGAGTTATACTCCATGCACAACAGGCAGAGACAGGACAAACAACCTTGCATCCACACATACCCACCTACCATTTCTACACCATGCTGCAAGGTACAGCCATTCCCAATCACATACCTAACAAGGCAGAATGCCCATCAGCTAACAGGGCAAACCTGTCATGTGAACCATCACACAGGAACACAACCAACCCACTGAGCTAAAGTGACCAAGCCTGATGGATACAAGCCCAAGGAGCATGGTACCCATGTCTCAATCCACCATCCACAAACAGTGTTAGCAGTGCTGCACCTGTCAATGTCATTGTTGGGAATCAAGCCAAGTCACTGTATGCATCAGACTGACAGACAACCATACACACCTACAACATATAACTCTCTCTCACTCCACTCACAGGTACCCCTTCCACAGCAACAACAGAGAGATTACCAAAGGCTGCCAGCTGTCCTCAGGATGAAGTCCCAGTGAGGACAACGTTGCTGAATGTCTGGACAGAGAAGACCTACCTAGCCCATGGGGGACCCCTGCTCAGTCTACCACTCCCCGCCTCACCCTGCCCACAACAAACCCCTCACCTTGTGACAACAACAACTTAGCCAACCCTTTGTCCCCAAACCTGAGCCCCGAGGACTGGTCAATCAATAGTGTGACCCACAGTACAGGAACATTAGCCGACCCCTCACACCCAAGAAAATAAAGGTCCTGCTGAAACTGGGAGTGGGCACACCGTGCCAGGAGCACAGACACATGGGGCATGTGAGGGGACCTGTGGGCCAGAGGATGGGCCAACCAAGGGAGGCATCTGACGAATAACCCATCTAGCAAAGCACTGCAAACATATCAACGATCCCAGGACAGGATGGGCCAGATCCTAACCATGATGGGGGAAAACAAGAGGCTGCAGACTTAATCCCCCAGGAGGTCATGCAGCAGGGGCAGGCCCACAATGCCACCATGGCCTCCATTGCAGGGGTGCTCAGGATCCTTACTACCATCATGAGTGTTTCCTCTACCCACCAGCAGGCCTCTTCCACTAGCCACACTATACCTGAACCTTTTACAACCACAGCTGCTATTGGAATGGAGGCCCTGCCAGGGGAGGCACGGGCCTCAGGCACCCCTCCCTCTGTAGCTGGAGAACTCCCCACAAACGTGGATGTCGATCCAGACATCTGACTGGAGCAGATGCCAAAACCAAAACTACTGCCAGGAAGTGACCCTCACCTGATATCTCTCCCTTGTGTGCCACTGAGACACTCTGTTGACTGTTCAATGCCTAAACTCAATTTTCTCATGGCCCATGGACACAGGACCTGTGCCACCTACTCTCAGGATTATTTTTATTATGACCCCACTCATTACCTGTGTGTCAATCAAGTCACAATAAACACCATTGATTATATCACAGCCACTGCATTTGTGTATTCATCTGTACAGTAACAGAATTATGTTGACCTACTTGTTAAAGTGGAATGGGCCACAATCCAATAGGCAGTGCAAAGGACTGCAGAGGGAGGTATCCTCTGCAGCAGACACACTATAACAGATATGCGCCAGGGCTGATGTAAATCTATACATCCACCCTGCAGAAAGACTATTACAGAGATCACCATGAGGATAGTAGACATGGTGACAGCTAAAGCAGATATGTAGTCCATAGTGGACATGCTCATTGTAGCAGACAACTAAACAGGGCACAACATTTAACACCTCTAAAGCACCAGTCACAGGAAATACATCACCAAGGGCCAGATGTATGAAAAGTTTTTGCACTCGCAAACGGTGCGAATCACAAAAATCGGCCGTTTGCGAGTGCAAAAACGTGGTCTGCGATGCACGAAAGGCATTCGCAGACCAAAAATAAGAAATCGCAAAAAAATCGATTTTTTGTGTTGCAACCTGGTTTTGCGAGTCGCATTTTGCGATTCGGTATTTCCAGTAGGAAATTGCGAGGAGCAAAATGTGAATTGCAAAATCCAATTCGCAAAGAGATGCATCAAAAAATCGCAATTAGCGATTTTTCGCAGAATGGGATTTTGCACATGCAAAATACCACTAAGTGAAAGCAGGTGGTAACCAGGTGCAACCTATATAAAGAGGCCCAGAATGCCTCAGACTCCCTACCACAATGGCTGCACTCTACGTCATGGCGAGGAGGATGAGGATTCTGGCAGGTTTGAGGAGAGGGAGGAGGAGACAGGAGCGCATTTTCAGAGTGTGCATTACACTGTTTGACCTGACAGAGGAGGAAATATATGAGAGATATAGGTTGAACTCAGCCATGATTCTTGATCTGATAGCTGAGCTACAACCCATACTGCAGCGCAGAACACTAAGGACCCATAGCATACCCACCCATGGGCAGGTATTATGCTCCTTACACCTACTCGCCTCAGGGAGCTATCAAGGGGTTATAGCAGTGGCTGGGGGGGTCACACAGAGCACCCTCTCCATATTTTTCAATGCATTTATCAATGCCATGCTAAGCAAACTCCAACAGTACATCAGATTCCCCCACACCTCACAGGAAATACAGCAGACAAAAATTTACTATTATCAGATAGCACAGTTCCCCACGTCCTAGGTGCCATAGATGGCACACATGTGGCAATATGTCCACCATCAGTCACAGAGTATGTTTACCGAAACCGTAAACACCAACATTCCATGAATATACAGGTGATATGCAATGCCACCTACATCATAACGGATCTCGTGGCCAGGTACCCAGGGAGCACACATGATTCATACATCTTTCGTCACAGCGGCATTCACACAAGACTGCTAGCTGGGGAGTTTGGTGAAGGATATCTACTAGGTAATGTCACTCTTTACACTGGTGCATAGGTAACAAACCCATGTCAGATGGCTGAGGTACCCAACAAACCTTCTGTTCCTTTCAGGAGACAGTGCCTATGCAGTGCGCACCTACATGATGATGCCCTACCTCAATCCCACCACAACGGCAGAAAGGAGATACAATGCAGCACACAGGGCAACCCGCAACGTGGTGGAGCGCACATTTGGCCTCCTGAAGAGTCGCTTCCGTTGCCTCCACCAGAGTGGAGGGGCACTACAGTACAGTCCAGAAACCATATGTAGAATAGTGGTTACTTGTGCAATCTTGCACAATATAGCTACAACCAGGGGCATACCTATAGAAATCAGTGACACTGAATCAGATGAGGATGACGATCCCATACCACCTCTACAGCCAGCAGACAGGACCAGTGCAGCAGAGGGACGGCAAAGGCGTGCTAACATCACACACAACCATTTCAGACGTGAGTATGTACAATCAAACTCTACTGACTACTGTAGCTATAGTGAGAAAAAAATATTTATTCCTTTACGGCAGGTTATGAATTGTGATGAATAAAGTAAAAGGGGGATTTTTAAAACGAAAATAAACAAATGAACTGAGTACCACACTATTACTTCATAGTGGGGACACCAGAGTCAATGAGGCAGAAGTCACTTCCTCCTCCCTCGCACACCACTGGGGTGCCCAGTTGAATCACTGGCACCCTGAATGTCAGGCTCTGTGGCAGTGCTGCGCCTGGCACTGCCCCGTCTGTTGTCTGGAGCTGGTACGTGCACACTGCTGAGGCTTGAGGTGTCCTCCGTGTCCCCCAAGGCAACCTCACTGGGAGTGGCTGACCTCTGTCCCATTACTTGTTCGATCACAGTGGTGATCTGGACAAGGGCCTGGACCACATCCCTACTGGTGTGTGCAGCCTCTACCTGGGCCGCCACAGCACGATGGGCGATGAGGGTGGTGGAGTTGGCCATGCGATTGGAGGACCTGCAGTATGTCGCAAACATGGTGCGAAAACGGTGCTCATGTCTGCGTCTACTCAGTCTTTCTTGTCTCAGCTCCTCTCACAGGTCACGCACTGCAGTGGTCAGCTCCTTAGTGTCCTGGGAGGCCTGTACCTGTCCCTCACGCAGCTGGTTGATGTTATCATTCAGGGTGTCCAGTCTACGATGCAGTCCAACCGTATTCCTATTGTGGACTCTAAGGCTCCTGTCCAAACTTTGGATCCTTCTATTTTGCAGGCGCTGTTGCTGCAACATAGCAGCCTCAAGTCCACCAAACAGGGATGTACCCTCAGCTGCCTCCTGCAGTTGCTGTACTGACACTGGGGCACGTGGACGACGTGCTGCAGGACCCCTGTCCTCCGGTCCCTGGCTGCGCATCCCGGATGCAGATGGTGTGCCTGAACTCTCCTGCTGCACATCAGAGTCACCACTGAGGTCTGGTAGTGGCAATGGCCTAGGCCTGCGGCGCACAGTTGGGAGATTTCTGGACCCACTGGTGTTGTTGTCAGAGGGCAGCTGTGTGTCGTGTCCGCTACAACCGTCATTGCTGTGGCTGCTGTGCCAGGCCCACCTGCAACAACAATATGCAGCATGTCAGTTCTGTATGTTACATTATCTGTCCAGAAATGGCAATAAAACTATAGATACTGCTGTTCATGGTGTAGTGTGTGTTGTGTTACCTTGGGTGTCACTATGCTTGCTTACATTATCATGCCACTGTCTGTACTAGTTTGTGGACCACGACTCCCATAATGCATTTTTGTGCTGCTACTAAGATGTGGAGTGGACTACTTCACACACTACTTCACATTACATGCCAATTCCTAAGGGGCTTTTATGCATGCACATACAGTGTTCACACAACAAAATTTGCACTTACCTTGGTTGGTACTTGGTTGGGCCGAGGTGTCTATATCAGTGACCCCTATCACTGCTTCCGGTAGGAGGGTTGATTCCACCAGGTCCTTCAGTGGTGTGGCAGGTGGCTCGGTTGGTGGTCCACCTCCTGTGCTCCTGGCCTCCGCCAGTCGCCTTGCCTCCCTCTCCTTTGCCCGGGACCGCAGGTCATACCAGCTTTTCTTGATTTCATCAATGGAGCGCTGGGCCACTCCAGTGGCGCAAATCTTGCTTTGGATCTCCAGCCAGAGTCTCCTCTTCTCACTCTCTGGCACCTGGAAGGATGATTTCCCAAACAGGCGGTCATGGCTCCTCACCACCTCCTCTGTTAAGATCTCCAGCTCCTGCTCACTGAACTTGAGCTTGCGCTTCCTCTCCTGCTTCTCAGATCCTGGACCTTGGGGCTCCATTGTGGCTCAGATGATGCTGCTCCTTCACAGTGCTCCTCACAGTGGCTGGGCTGCTCTCACTCTGGATGCTGGCTTGGGTGTGGCTCTTGTACCTGCCTGGGATGACTCATTTCCTGCTGATGAGTCATCAGGCTCCTCCAGGTGTGCATTTTCGAACTTTCTTGCATTTTGCGATTTTTTACCGAATCGCAAAAAAATCGCAAATTGCGAGAAGGCAAATTGCGATTCGGAAAATGGGCCTCGCAAACCACAAATAGCGATTTTTAAGAAATCGCTAATTCTGAATCACAATTTTGTTACATGGCCAATTGCGACTCGGAAATTGCGATTTCTTAAAATTCGCAATTTGAGATTCGCAGACCCCAGTTTTCATACATCTGGCCCCAAATACTGTACATGGCTCCTCTTGTGTGCTAAAATCCACAATGTGCACAGTAACCAAAGGATACAGAACATGCATGCCTCAAGCAAAAGGTATGAGTGTCAAAGATAACCAGTGCACAGTCAGTAGCTGTAATGCCATGAATACAGGAGTATGCAGGACACATTGCACTATAATGGCTTATCCACTAGAGAGGTGATGCATTAAAACTGCAGAGAGTACACATGTGAGAGAGAATTCATTACAACTCTGCACCTTACATGCAGTCAGTCACCTCCCACAACTTACACATGGGGAAATTAACACATTACACCGCCACTGATATTCCAAATCAGGAGGACCATAGAAGAAAAACCTTGTGTTGAAATACCACACATGCAAATACACAGACAGCAAGACTGTATTTTACTAGAAGCACTGACTGATGAGTTCATCCCTTGACTCGGCTCCAAATTCCTCATCTGCCTCCTTATCACTTTCCATTTCAGCATCACCAACCACTTGTCTAGCTGCCTCCTCCTCATCAGCTAGTAAGGGTATATGACATCTTAGGGCTAGATTGTGAAACATGCAGCAGGCTACTATGGTCTGGCGTACCTTTTGGGGACTGTAGAGGAGGGCACCTCCAGGGAAGTGCGGGTACCTGACTCTGGCCTTCAGGAGGCCAAATGTCCTTTCAATTACATGCCTCATCCTGTTGTGGGCCCCATTGAAACGGTTTTCCCCTTCAGTGGCAGAGTACTTCACTGGTGTCAACAGCCAGGGAAGGGTAGGATAGCCAAAGTCACCTGTGTGCACAGAGGTAGGACCAGTTACAGGATGGGTACAGCCACAGGGAACATTGGGATGACAGGTGCCATAACAGGGATATACAACCAAATGCTTACATACCTATGAGCCAAACCCTCTCTCTGTAGACATGTCATCATGTGTGGGATATTGCTGTTCCTCAGAATGTAGGCGTCATTCACAGATCCAGGAAACTGTCACTTAAGAGATGTATTAGTCTGCCTCACACACCACCTGTTCATTGGCACTGGGAGGGACCAAGGGTATATGGGTGCCATCTATGGTGCCTATCACATGAGGGATCTGTCCTATATCCTAGAAGTATGCCTTCACATGGCACATATCCCCTTGTTGGGGGAACCTGATGTAGCTGTCCAGGTGTTTCAAAAAATCAAACAGTACATCCTTAAACGCAAGACTGAAAATAAGGTATGACATCCCTGTTGCCAGGCCATCTGTCATCTGAAAGGAGCCTGTGGCAAGAAAGTGTAGCACTGACAGAACTTAAACTGTGGGAGGGATGGCATAGTGATTACATATGGCAGGCAATAGATATGGCTCCAACTGTGTACATAGTTCCATGATGGTCTGAAGATTCAGACAATAGGAATTAATTATGTACCTCTCCTCTATGGTTGCAGGGTTCACTAGCAGATGGTACACTGGTGCATTTCTCATTCTCCTCAGGACAGGGTATCTAAGATGGAGAGGAGAAATAGCACAATAGGAAATGCACCTCACACATGTTGGCACAACACATCTAACTTGCAAACACATATCACTGTCCACATGGAGCACACTGCTGGCACATACCATATTGGGCATGCTGAAGTGGCATGGACTTCTCCCTTGATGCACATTGTTGCCCATGAACAATAGTGTCTGACATACATCATATGTGTCAAGTTCCATATGTGGTACACTGACCTATCCTGCGCTGAGCCTGTATGTAGTCATGCCACATACGTATACGGTGACACCACCAATCATCCGACAAATATATAAACATGCTGGTCATCAGACACCCAGCCACATAGGGTCACTGTATCATGCATCTCACATGTATATGCGAAAACATGATGGCACCACTTAGGACTACCCCCCTATCTACCGCCTAAGTGTAGGAAAGTACCATCTTGCCTGGCATGTTACCCCCATTTTTCACTGTATATATGTTGTTTTAGTTGTATGTGTCACTGGGACCCTGGTAACCCAGGGCCCCAGTGCTCATAAGTGTGCCTGAATGTGTTACCTGTGTAGTGACTAACTGTCTCACTGAGGCTCTGCTAATCAGAACCTCAGTGGTTATGCTCTCTCATTTCTTTCCAAATTGTCACTGACAGGCTAGTGACCATTTTTACCAATTTACATTGGCTTACTGGAACACCCTTATAATTCCCTAGTATATGGTACTGAGGTACCCAGGGTATTGGGGTTCCAGGAGATCCCTATGGGCTGCAGAATTTCTTTTGCCACCCATAGGGAGCTCTGACAAATCTTACACAGGCCTGCCACTGCAGCCTGAGTGAAATAACGTCCACGTTATTTCACAGCCATTTTACACTGCACTTAAGTAACTTATAAGTCACCTATATGTCTAACCTTTACCTGGTAAAGGTTAGGTGCAAAGTTACTTAGTGTGAGGGCACCCTGGCACTAGCCAAGGTGCCCCCACATTGTTCAGAGCCAATTCACTGAACTTTGTGAGTGCGGGGACACCATTACACGCGTGCACTACATATAGGTCACTACCTATATGTAGCTTCACCATGGTAACTCCGAATATGGCCATGTAACATGTCTATGATCATGGAATTGCCCCCTCTATGCCATCCTGGCATTGTTGGTACAATTCCATGATCCCAGTGGTCTGTAGCACAGACCCTGGTACTGCCATACTGCCCTTCCTGGGGTTTCTCTGCAGCTGCTGCTGCTGCCAACCCCTCAGACAGGCAGCTGCCCTCCTGGGGTCCAGCCAGGCCTGGCCCAGGATGGCAGAACAAAGAACTTCCTCTGAGAGAGGGTGTGACACCCTCTCCCTTTGGAAAATGGTGTGAAGGCAGGGGAGGAGTAGCCTCCCCCAGCCTCTGGAAATGCTTTGTTGGGCACAGATGTGCCCAATTCTGCATAAGCCAGTCTACACCGGTTCAGGGACCCCTTAGCCCCTGCTCTGGCGTGAAACTGGACAAAGGAAAGGGGAGTGACCACTCCCCTGACCTGCACCTCCCCTGGGAGGTGTCCAGAGCTCCTCCAGTGTGCTCCAGACCTCTGCCATCTTGGAAACAGAGGTGCTGCTGGCACACTGGACTGCTCTGAGTGGCCAGTGCCACCAGGTGACGTCAGAGACTCCTTGTGATAGGCTCCTTCAGGTGTTAGTAGCCTTTCCTCTCTCCTAGGTAGCCAAACCCTCTTTTCTGGCTATTTAGGGTCTCTGTCTCTGGGGAAACTTTAGATACCGAATGCATGAGCTCAGCCGAGTTCCTCTGCATCTCCCTCTTCACCTTCTGATAAGGAATCGACCGCTGACCGCGCTGGAAGCCTGCAAACCTGCAACATAGTAGCAAAGACGACTACTGCAACTCTGTAACGCTGATCCTGCCGCCTTCTCGACTGTTTTCCTGCTTGTGCATGCTGTGGGGGTAGTCTGCCTCCTCTCTGCACCAGAAGCTCCGAAGAAATCTCCCGTGGGTCGACGGAATCTTCCCCCTGCAACCGCAGGCACCAAAAAGCTGCATCTCCGGTCCCTTGGGTCTCCTCTCAGCACGACGAGCGAGGTCCCTCGAATCCAGCGACACCGTCCAAGTGACTCCCACAGTCCAGTGACTCTTCAGCCCGAGTTTGGTGGAGGTAAGTCCTTGCCTCACCTCGCTGGGCTGCATTGCTGGGAACCGCGACTTTGCAAGCTTCTCCGGCCCCTGTGCACTTACGGCGGAAATCCTGTGTGCACAGCCAAGCCTGGGTCCACGGCACTCTAACCTGCATTGCACGACTTTCTAAGTTGGTCTCCGGCGACGTGGGACTCCTTTGTGCAACTTCGGCGAGCACCGTTTCACGCATCACCTTAGTGCCTGTTTCTGGCACTTCTCCGGGTGCTACCTGCTTTAGTGAGAGCTCCTTGTCTTGCTCGACGTCCCCTCTCTCTGCAGGTCCAATTTGCGACCTCCTGGTCCCTCCTGGGCCCCAGCAGCGTCCAAAAACGCCAAACGCACGATTTGCGTGTAGCAAGGCTTGTTGGCGTCCATCCGGCGGAAAAACACTTCTGCACGACTCTCCAAGGTGTGGGGGATCCATCCTCCAAAGGGGAAGTCTCTAGCCCTTGTCGTTCCTGCAGTATTCACAGTTCTTCAGCCTAGTAAGAGCTTCTTTGCACCAACCGCTGGCATTTCTTGGGCATCTGCCCATCTCCGAGCTGCTTGTGACTTTTGGACTTGGTCCCCTTGTTCCACAGGTACCCTCAGACAGGAATCCATCGTTGTTGCATTGCTGATTTGTGTTTTCCTTGCATTTTCCCTCTAACACGACTATTTTGTCCTTAGGGGAACTTTAGTGCACTTTGCACTCACTTTTCAGGGTCTTGGGGAGGGTTATTTTTCTAACTCTCACTATTTTCTAATAGTCCCAGCGACCCTCTACAAGGTCACATAGGTTTGGGGTCCATTCGTGGTTCGCATTCCACTTCTGGAGTATATGGTTTGTGTTGCCCCTATCCCTATGTTTCCCCATTGCATCCTATTGTAACTATACATTGTTTGCACTGTTTTCTAAGACTATACTGCATATTTTTGCTATTGTGTATATATATCTTGTGTATATTTCCTATCCTCTCACTGAGGGTACACTCTAAGATACTTTGGCATATTGTCATAAAAATAAAGTACCTTTATTTTTAGTATAACTGTGTATTGTGTTTTCTTATGATATTGTGCATATGACACTAAGTGGTACTGTAGTAGCTTCACACGTCTCCTAGTTCAGCCTGAGCTGCTTTGCTAAGCTACCATTATCTATCAGCCTAAACTGCTAGACACCCTATACACTAATAAGGGATAACTGGGCCTGGTGCAAGGTGCAAGTACCCCTTGGTACTCACTACAAGCCAGTCCAGCCTCCTACATTGGTTGTGCAGTGGTGGGATAAGTGCTTTGAGACTACTTACCACTCTTGTCATTGTACTTTTCATAAGAGAAAAATATACAAAACAAGGTCAGTGTATATACACATAGCCAAAAAGTTTTGCATTTCCTCTTTTCACTCTTTCCTAAGTGCTGAAAAGTACTTCTAAACTTTCAAAAAGTTCTTAAAAGTTTAAAAAGTTTTTTCTGTCTTTCCAAAAAGTTCTGAATTTTTTTTTCTCTTTGTCTATCACTTTAACTCTCTCTAAAAATGTCTGGCACAGGCCAAAAAGTTGAACTGTCCAAACTTGCATATGATCACCTTAGCTGGAAAGGAGCAAGGAGTCTCTGCATAGAGAGAGGTTTGAGTGTAGGGAAGAATCCTTCCTTAGAACTGTTAATTAATATGCTTAGAGTACAGGATAAGGCCATAAGTGCCCAATCTGTAGAAAAAGTAGCTAATGGTTCTCAATCTGATCCAGGGACTCCCCCAGGAAAAGGTTCAGGAAAGAAACTTCTCAGCCTGCCCATTACTAGACAGTCTAGCATAGTTGGTACAGAGGTTGAATCACATCATACTGATGATGTGCTCTCACATTATGCTGGTAGCCAAGCTGTTAGGGTGCCCTTGGTAAGGGACAGGTCTCCTTCTGTTCATTCCCATCATACCTCTGTATCTAGAAATGTCCCTCCCACCCACCCTGATGACAGATTGTTAGAAAGGGAGCTCAATAGATTGAGAGTGGAGCAAACCAGACTGAAGCTCAAGAAGCAACAGCTGGATTTGGATAGACAGTCTTTAGAAATAGAGAGGGAAAGACAGAAGATGGGTTTAGATACCCATGGTGGCAGCAGCAGTATTCCCCATAGTCATCCTGCAAAAGAGCATGATTCCAGGAATCTGCACAAGATAGTTCCCCCTTACAAGGAGGGGGATGACATTAACAAGTGGTTTGCTGCACTTGAGAGGGCCTGTGCTGTACAGGATGTCCCTCAAAAGCAGTGGGCTGCTATCCTATGGCTATCATTTACTGGAAAAGGTAGGGATAGGCTCCTTACTGTAAAAGAAAATGATGCTAACAATTTCCAAGTTCTTAAGAATGCACTCCTGGATGGTTATGGCTTAACCACTGAACAGTACAGGATAAAGTTCAGAGATACCAAAAAGGAGTCTTCACAAGACTGGGTTGATTTCATTGACCAGGCAGTGAAGGCCTTGGAGGGGTGGTTACATGGCAGTAAAGTTACTGATTATGACAGCCTGTATAACTTGATCCTGAGAGAGCATATTCTTAATAATTGTGTGTCTGATTTGTTGCACCAGTACTTGGTGGACTCTGATCTGACCTCCCCCCAAGAATTGGGAAAGAAGGCAGACAAATGGGTCAGAACAAGAGTGAACAGAAAAGTTCATACAGGGGGTGACAAAGATGGCAACAAAAAGAAGGATGGTAAGTCTTCTGACAAGGGTGGGGACAAATCTAAAAATGAGTCTTCATCAGGCCCACAAAAACACTCTGGTGGGGGTGGTGGGCCCAAATCCTCCTTTAATCAGAACAAGGAAAAGAAACCATGGTGCTATTTATGTAAAATAAAAGGCCATTGGACAACAGATCCCAGTTGTCCAAAGAAAGGCACCACAGCTCCTACCACTACAACCCCTACTGCTACACCTAGTGTCCCTACTAATAGCAGTGGTGGTGGGAGCAAACCTACTAATAGCCAATCCAAGGGAGTAGCTGGGCTCACTTTTGGTAATTTAGTTGGGGTTGGTCTGATTAGGGAGACCACAGAGGCTACTTTAGTCTCTGAAGGGGCTATTGACTTAGCCACTTTGGTTGCTTGCCCCCATAACTTGGAGAAGTACAAGCAACTAACCCTAATAAATGGTGTTGAGGTCCAGGCCTACAGGGACACAGGTGCCAGTGTCACAATGGTGATTGAGAAACTGGTGCACCCTGAACAACACATACTTGGACACCAGTACCAAGTAACCGATGCTCACAACATAACACAAAGCCACCCCATGGCTGTTGTAAATCTCAACTGGGGGGGGGTATCTGGTCCAAAGAAAGTTGTGGTAGCTTCAGATTTACCTGTAGACTGTCTATTAGGGAACGATTTGGAGACATCAGCTTGGTCAGATGTGGAGTTGGAGGCCCATGCAGCAATGCTGGGCATCCCAGGGCATATTTTTGCTTTGACAAGGGCTCAGGCCAAAAAGCAAAAAGGACAGGGAAGCTTGGATCCTGGAACAATGGACCAAGTGCTCCCTAAAGCTAGGGCTAGTAGAAGCAAACCACTTCCTACTATCCCTCCCTCTACAGTGGATTCTACTTCTGAGGAAGAAGAATTCCCTCCCTGTGCAGAACCTACACCAGAGGAGCTGGAAGCAGACACTGCTGAGCTTTTGGGTGAAGGGGGGCCTGCCAGAGAGGAGCTGAGTGTGGCACAGCAAACCTGTCCCACATTAGAGGGTCTCAGACAGCAAGCTGTCAAACAGGCTAATGGGGATGTCAGTGACTCACACAGAGTTTACTGGGAGGACAACCTCTTGTACACTGAGCATAGGGATCCTAAACCTGGAGCAGCCAGGAGATTAGTGATTCCTCAGGAGTACAGAAAGTTCCTCCTAACACTGGCACATGACATTCCCTTAGCTGGGCACCTGGGTCAAATGAAAACTTGGGACAGATTGGTACCACTGTTTCATTGGCCTAGGATGTCTGAGGACACAAAAGAATTTTGTAAGTCCTGTGAAACCTGTCAAGCCAGTGGCAAGACAGGTGGCACTCCAAAGGCACCCCTTATCCCACTGCCTGTGGTTGGGGTTCCCTTTGAAAGGGTAGGGGTTGACATAGTTGGCCCCCTTGACCCTCCTACTGCTTCAGGCAATAGGTTTATCTTAGTGGTAGTGGACCATGCCACAAGATATCCTGAAGCTATTCCTTTAAGGACCACTACAGCTCCTGCAGTGGCAAAGGCCCTCCTGGGAATATTTTCCAGGGTGGGCTTCCCAAAGGAAGTAGTATCAGACAGGGGAAGCAATTTCATGTCTGCATACTTAAAGGCCATGTGGAAGGAGTGTGGGGTAACTTACAAGTTCACAACACCCTATCATCCACAAACAAATGGACTGGTGGAGAGATTTAATAAAACTCTCAAAGGCATGATTATGGGACTCCCTGAAAAACTCCGCAGGAGATGGGATATCCTTCTACCATGCCTCCTTTTTGCCTACAGGGAGGTACCCCAGAAAGGAGTGGGCTTCAGCCCCTTTGAACTTCTTTTTGGACACCCTGTTAGGGGTCCACTCACACTTGTAAAGGAGGGTTGGGAACAACCTTTAAAAGCTCCTAAGCAGGATATTGTGGATTATGTACTTGGCCTCAGATCAAGGATGGCTGAGTACATGAAAAAGGCCAGTAAAAACCTTCAGGCCAGCCAAGAGCTCCAGAAGCAATGGCATGATCAGAAGGCTGTTTTGGTTCAGTACCAACCAGGGCAGAAAGTGTGGGTCTTGGAGCCTGTGGCCCCAAGAGCACTCCAAGATAAATGGAGTGGACCCCACACAATTGTTGAAAAGAAGGGTGAAGTCACCTACTTGGTTGACTTAGGCACTGCCAGGAGTCCCCTTAGGGTGCTCCATGTCAACCGCCTGAAACCCTACTATGACAGGGCTGATCTCACCCTGCTCATGGCAACAGATGAGGGACAGGAAGAAGACAGTGATCCTCTACCTGATCTCTTCTCTTCCACAGAACAAGATGCTCTTGTGGAAGGTGTAGTTTTGGCTGATTGTCTTACTGCTGAGCAGAAAGATAATTGCATAAATCTCCTAGGACAATTTTCAGAACTCTTCTCCATTGTGCCAGGCACCACTTCTTGGTGTGAGCACACTATAGATACTGGAGACAGTTTACCTGTCAAAAGTAAGATCTATAGGCAGCCTGACCATGTCAGGGACTGCATAAAGCAAGAGGTTCAGAAAATGTTGGAACTAGGAGTGGTTGAACACTCTGACAGTCCATGGGCTTCTCCTGTGGTACTGGTACCAAAACCCAATTCTAAAGATGGAAAGAAGGAAATGAGGTTTTGTGTAGACTATAGAGGTCTCAACTTGGTAACAAAAACAGATGCTCACCCTATACCCAGGGCAGATGAGCTAATAGATACACTGGCATCTGCCAAGTATCTAAGCACTTTTGATTTGACTGCAGGGTATTGGCAGATCAAAATGTCAGAAGATGCTAAACCTAAGACTGCATTTTCTACCATTGGAGGACATTACCAGTTTACTGTAATGCCTTTTGGTTTGAAAAATGCACCTGCCACTTTTCAGAGGTTGGTGAACACAGTCCTGCAAGGGCTGGAAGCTTTCAGTGCAGCATATTTGGATGATATAGCTGTCTTTAGCTCCAGCTGGGATGATCACCTGGTCCACCTTTGGAAAGTTTTGGAGGCCCTGCAAAAGGCAGGCCTCACTATCAAGGCTTCAAAGTGCCAGATAGGGCAGGGTAAGGTGGTTTATCTGGGACACCTTGTTGGTGGGGAACAGATTGCACCACTTCAGGGGAAAATCCAAACTATTATTGATTGGGTTCCCCCTACCACTCAGACTCAGGTGAGAGCCTTCCTAGGCCTCACTGGGTATTACAGGAGGTTCATTAAGAACTATGGCTCCATTGCAGCCCCTCTTAATGACCTCACATCCAAGAAAATGCCTAAAAAGGTATTATGGACAGCAAACTGTCAGAAAGCTTTTGAGGAGCTGAAGCAGGCCATGTGCTCTGCACCTGTCCTGAAAAGCCCTTGTTACTCTAAACAATTCTATGTCCAAACTGATGCATCTGAATTAGGAGTAGGGGCAGTCCTATCACAACTTAATTCTGAGGGCCAGGATCAACCTGTTGCTTTTATTAGTAGAAGGTTGACCCCTAGAGAAAAGCGTTGGTCTGCCATTGAGAGGGAGGCCTTTGCTGTGGTCTGGGCTCTGAAGAAGTTGAGGCCATACCTGTTTGGCACTCACTTCATTGTTCAGACAGACCACAAACCTCTACTTTGGCTAAAACAAATGAAAGGTGAAAATCCTAAATTGTTGAGGTGGTCCATATCCCTACAGGGAATGGACTATACAGTGGAACATAGACCTGGGAGTAGCCACTCCAATGCAGATGGACTCTCCAGATATTTCCACTTAGACAATGAAGACTCATCAGGTAATGGCTAGTCTTATTGTCCTTCGTTTGGGGGGGGGTTGTGTAGGAAAGTACCATCTTGCCTGGCATTTTACCCCCATTTTTCACTGTATATATGTTGTTTTAGTTGTATGTGTCACTGGGACCCTGGTAACCCAGGGCCCCAGTGCTCATAAGTGTGCCTGAATGTGTTACCTGTGTAGTGACTAACTGTCTCACTGAGGCTCTGCTAATCAGAACCTCAGTGGTTATGCTCTCTCATTTCTTTCCAAATTGTCACTGACAGGCTAGTGACCATTTTTACCAATTTACATTGGCTTACTGGAACACCCTTATAATTCCCTAGTATATGGTACTGAGGTACCCAGGGTATTGGGGTTCCAGGAGATCCCTATGGGCTGCAGCATTTCTTTTGCCACCCATAGGGAGCTCTGCCAAATCTTACACAGGCCTGCCACTGCAGCCTGAGTGAAATAACGTCCACGTTATTTCACAGCCATTTTACACTGCACTTAAGTAACTTATAAGTCACCTATATGTCTAACCTTTACCTGGTAAAGGTTAGGTGCAAAGTTACTTAGTGTGAGGGCACCCTGGCACTAGCCAAGGTGCCCCCACATTGTTCAGAGCCAATTCACTGAACTTTGTGAGTGCGGGGACACCATTACACGCGTGCACTACATATAGGTCACTACCTATATGTAGCTTCACCATGGTAACTCCGAATATGGCCATGTAACATGTCTATGATCATGGAATTGCCCCCTCTATGCCATCCTGGCATTGTTGGTACAATTCCATGATCCCAGTGGTCTGTAGCACAGACCCTGGTACTGCCATACTGCCCTTCCTGGGGTTTCTCTGCAGCTGCTGCTGCTGCCAACCCCTCAGACAGGCAGCTGCCCTCCTGGGGTCCAGCCAGGCCTGGCCCAGGATGGCAGAACAAAGAACTTCCTCTGAGAGAGGGTGTGACACCCTCTCCCTTTGGAAAATGGTGTGAAGGCAGGGGAGGAGTAGCCTCCCCCAGCCTCTGGAAATGCTTTGTTGGGCACAGATGTGCCCAATTCTGCATAAGCCAGTCTACACCGGTTCAGGGACCCCTTAGCCCCTGCTCTGGCGCGAAACTGGACAAAGGAAAGGGGAGTGACCACTCCTCTGACCTGCACCTCCCCTGGGAGGTGTCCAGAGCTCCTCCAGTGTGCTCCAGACCTCTGCCATCTTGGAAACAGAGGTGCTGCTGGCACACTGGACTGCTCTGAGTGGCCAGTGCCACCAGGTGACGTCAGAGACTCCTTGTGATAGGCTCCTTCAGGTGTTAGTAGCCTTTCCTCTCTCCTAGGTAGCCAAACCCTCTTTTCTGGCTATTTAGGGTCTCTGTCTCTGGGGAAACTTTAGATACCGAATGCATGAGCTCAGCCGAGTTCCTCTGCATCTCCCTCTTCACCTTCTGATAAGGAATCGACCGCTGACCGCGCTGGAAGCCTGCAAACCTGCAACATAGTAGCAAAGACGACTACTGCAACTCTGTAACGCTGATCCTGCCGCCTTCTCGACTGTTTTCCTGCTTGTGCATGCTGTGGGGGTAGTCTGCCTCCTCTCTGCACCAGAAGCTCCGAAGAAATCTCCCGTGGGTCGACGGAATCTTCCCCCTGCAACCGCAGGCACCAAAAAGCTGCATCTCCGGTCCCTTGGGTCTCCTCTCAGCACGACGAGCGAGGTCCCTCGAATCCAGCGACACCGTCCAAGTGACTCCCACAGTCCAGTGACTCTTCAGCCCGAGTTTGGTGGAGGTAAGTCCTTGCCTCACCTCGCTGGGCTGCATTGCTGGGAACCGTGACTTTGCAAGCTTCTCCGGCCCCTGTGCACTTCCGGTGGAAATCCTGTGTGCACAGCCAAGCCTGGGTCCACGGCACTCTAACCTGCATTGCACGACTTTCTAAGTTGGTCTCCGGCGACGTGGGACTCCTTTGTGCAACTTCGGCGAGCACCGTTTCACGCATCCTCGTAGTGCCTGTTTCTGGCACTTCTCCGGGTGCTACCTGCTTCAGTGAGGGCTCCTTGTCTTGCTCGACGTCCCCTCTCTCTGCAGGTCCAATTTGCGACCTCCTGGTCCCTCCTGGGCCCCAGCAGCGTCCAAAAACGCCAAACGTACGATTTGCGTGTAGCAAGGCTTGTTGGCGTCCATCCGGCGGGAAAACACTTCTGCACGACTCTCCAAGGTGTGGGGGATCCATCCTCCAAAGGGGAAGTCTCTAGCCCTTGTCGTTCCTGCAGTATTCACAGTTCTTCAGCCTAGTAAGAGCTTCTTTGCACCAACCGCTGGCATTTCTTGGGCATCTGCCCATCTCCGAGCTGCTTGTGACTTTTGGACTTGGTCCCCTTGTTCCACAGGTACCCTCAGACAGGAATCCATCGTTGTTGCATTGCTGATTTGTGTTTTCCTTGCATTTTCCCTCTAACACGACTATTTTGTCCTTAGGGGAACTTTAGTGCACTTTGCACTCACTTTTCAGGGTCTTGGGGAGGGTTATTTTTCTAACTCTCACTATTTTCTAATAGTCCCAGCGACCCTCTACAAGGTCACATAGGTTTGGGGTCCATTCGTGGTTCGCATTCCACTTCTGGAGTATATGGTTTGTGTTGCCCCTATCCCTATGTTTCCCCATTGCATCCTATTGTAACTATACATTGTTTGCACTGTTTTCTAAGACTATACTGCATATTTTTGCTATTGTGTATATATATCTTGTGTATATTTCCTATCCTCTCACTGAGGGTACACTCTAAGATACTTTGGCATATTGTCATAAAAATAAAGTACCTTTATTTTTAGTATAACTGTGTATTGTGTTTTCTTATGATATTGTGCATATGACACTAAGTGGTACTGTAGTAGCTTCACACGTCTCCTAGTTCAGCCTGAGCTGCTTTGCTAAGCTACCATTATCTATCAGCCTAAGCTGCTAGACACCCTATACACTAATAAGGGATAACTGGGCCTGGTGCAAGGTGCAAGTACCCCTTGGTACTCACTACAAGCCAGTCCAGCCTCCTACATTGGTTGTGCAGCGGTGGGATAAGTGCTTTGAGACTACTTACCACTCTTGTCATTGTACTTTTCATAAGAGAAAAATATACAAAACAAGGTCAGTGTATATACACATAGCCAAAAAGTTTTGCATTTCCTCTTTTCACTCTTTCCTAAGTGCTGAAAAGTACTTCTAAACTTTCAAAAAGTTCTTAAAAGTTTAAAAAGTTTTTTCTGTCTTTCCAAAAAGTTCTGAAATTTTTTTTCTCTTTGTCTATCACTTTAACTCTCTCTAAAAATGTCTGGCACAGGCCAAAAAGTTGAACTGTCCAAACTTGCATATGATCACCTTAGCTGGAAAGGAGCAAGGAGTCTCTGCATAGAGAGAGGTTTGAGTGTAGGGAAGAATCCTTCCTTAGAACTGTTAATTAATATGCTTAGAGTACAGGATAAGGCCATAAGTGCCCAATCTGTAGAAAAAGTAGCTAATGGTTCTCAATCTGATCCAGGGACTCCCCCAGGAAAAGGTTCAGGAAAGAAACTTCTCAGCCTGCCCATTACTAGACAGTCTAGCATAGTTGGTACAGAGGTTGAATCACATCATACTGATGATGTGCTCTCACATTATGCTGGTAGCCAAGCTGTTAGGGTGCCCTTGGTAAGGGACAGGTCTCCTTCTGTTCATTCCCATCATACCTCTGTATCTAGAAATGTCCCTCCCACCCACCCTGATGACAGATTGTTAGAAAGGGAGCTCAATAGATTGAGAGTGGAGCAAACCAGACTGAAGCTCAAGAAGCAACAGCTGGATTTGGATAGACAGTCTTTAGAAATAGAGAGGGAAAGACAGAAGATGGGTTTAGATACCCATGGTGGCAGCAGCAGTATTCCCCATAGTCATCCTGCAAAAGAGCATGATTCCAGGAATCTGCACAAGATAGTTCCCCCTTACAAGGAGGGGGATGACATTAACAAGTGGTTTGCTGCACTTGAGAGGGCCTGTGCTGTACAGGATGTCCCTCAAAAGCAGTGGGCTGCTATCCTATGGCTATCATTTACTGGAAAAGGTAGGGATAGGCTCCTTACTGTAAAAGAAAATGATGCTAACAATTTCCAAGTTCTTAAGAATGCACTCCTGGATGGTTATGGCTTAACCACTGAACAGTACAGGATAAAGTTCAGAGATACCAAAAAGGAGTCTTCACAAGACTGGGTTGATTTCATTGACCAGGCAGTGAAGGCCTTGGAGGGGTGGTTACATGGCAGTAAAGTTACTGATTATGACAGCCTGTATAACTTGATCCTGAGAGAGCATATTCTTAATAATTGTGTGTCTGATTTGTTGCACCAGTACTTGGTGGACTCTGATCTGACCTCCCCCCAAGAATTGGGAAAGAAGGCAGACAAATGGGTCAGAACAAGAGTGAACAGAAAAGTTCATACAGGGGGTGACAAAGATGGCAACAAAAAGAAGGATGGTAAGTCTTCTGACAAGGGTGGGGACAAATCTAAAAATGAGTCTTCATCAGGCCCACAAAAACACTCTGGTGGGGGTGGTGGGCCCAAATCCTCCTTTAATCAGAACAAGGAAAAGAAACCATGGTGCTATTTATGTAAAATAAAAGGCCATTGGACAACAGATCCCAGTTGTCCAAAGAAAGGCACCACAGCTCCTACCACTACAACCCCTACTGCTACACCTAGTGTCCCTACTAATAGCAGTGGTGGTGGGAGCAAACCTACTAATAGCCAATCCAAGGGAGTAGCTGGGCTCACTTTTGGTAATTTAGTTGGGGTTGGTCTGATTAGGGAGACCACAGAGGCTACTTTAGTCTCTGAAGGGGCTATTGACTTAGCCACTTTGGTTGCTTGCCCCCATAACTTGGAGAAGTACAAGCAACTAACCCTAATAAATGGTGTTGAGGTCCAGGCCTACAGGGACACAGGTGCCAGTGTCACAATGGTGATTGAGAAACTGGTGCACCCTGAACAACACATACTTGGACACCAGTACCAAGTAACCGATGCTCACAACATAACACAAAGCCACCCCATGGCTGTTGTAAATCTCAACTGGGGGGGGGTATCTGGTCCAAAGAAAGTTGTGGTAGCTTCAGATTTACCTGTAGACTGTCTATTAGGGAACGATTTGGAGACATCAGCTTGGTCAGATGTGGAGTTGGAGGCCCATGCAGCAATGCTGGGCATCCCAGGGCATATTTTTGCTTTGACAAGGGCTCAGGCCAAAAAGCAAAAAGGACAGGGAAGCTTGGATCCTGGAACAATGGACCAAGTGCTCCCTAAAGCTAGGGCTAGTAGAAGCAAACCACTTCCTACTATCCCTCCCTCTACAGTGGATTCTACTTCTGAGGAAGAAGAATTCCCTCCCTGTGCAGAACCTACACCAGAGGAGCTGGAAGCAGACACTGCTGAGCTTTTGGGTGAAGGGGGGCCTGCCAGAGAGGAGCTGAGTGTGGCACAGCAAACCTGTCCCACATTAGAGGGTCTCAGACAGCAAGCTGTCAAACAGGCTAATGGGGATGTCAGTGACTCACACAGAGTTTACTGGGAGGACAACCTCTTGTACACTGAGCATAGGGATCCTAAACCTGGAGCAGCCAGGAGATTAGTGATTCCTCAGGAGTACAGAAAGTTCCTCCTAACACTGGCACATGACATTCCCTTAGCTGGGCACCTGGGTCAAATGAAAACTTGGGACAGATTGGTACCACTGTTTCATTGGCCTAGGATGTCTGAGGACACAAAAGAATTTTGTAAGTCCTGTGAAACCTGTCAAGCCAGTGGCAAGACAGGTGGCACTCCAAAGGCACCCCTTATCCCACTGCCTGTGGTTGGGGTTCCCTTTGAAAGGGTAGGGGTTGACATAGTTGGCCCCCTTGACCCTCCTACTGCTTCAGGCAATAGGTTTATCTTAGTGGTAGTGGACCATGCCACAAGATATCCTGAAGCTATTCCTTTAAGGACCACTACAGCTCCTGCAGTGGCAAAGGCCCTCCTGGGAATATTTTCCAGGGTGGGCTTCCCAAAGGAAGTAGTATCAGACAGGGGAAGCAATTTCATGTCTGCATACTTAAAGGCCATGTGGAAGGAGTGTGGGGTAACTTACAAGTTCACAACACCCTATCATCCACAAACAAATGGACTGGTGGAGAGATTTAATAAAACTCTCAAAGGCATGATTATGGGACTCCCTGAAAAACTCCGCAGGAGATGGGATATCCTTCTACCATGCCTCCTTTTTGCCTACAGGGAGGTACCCCAGAAAGGAGTGGGCTTCAGCCCCTTTGAACTTCTTTTTGGACACCCTGTTAGGGGTCCACTCACACTTGTAAAGGAGGGTTGGGAACAACCTTTAAAAGCTCCTAAGCAGGATATTGTGGATTATGTACTTGGCCTCAGATCAAGGATGGCTGAGTACATGAAAAAGGCCAGTAAAAACCTTCAGGCCAGCCAAGAGCTCCAGAAGCAATGGCATGATCAGAAGGCTGTTTTGGTTCAGTACCAACCAGGGCAGAAAGTGTGGGTCTTGGAGCCTGTGGCCCCAAGAGCACTCCAAGATAAATGGAGTGGACCCCACACAATTGTTGAAAAGAAGGGTGAAGTCACCTACTTGGTTGACTTAGGCACTGCCAGGAGTCCCCTTAGGGTGCTCCATGTCAACCGCCTGAAACCCTACTATGACAGGGCTGATCTCACCCTGCTCATGGCAACAGATGAGGGACAGGAAGAAGACAGTGATCCTCTACCTGATCTCTTCTCTTCCACAGAACAAGATGCTCTTGTGGAAGGTGTAGTTTTGGCTGATTGTCTTACTGCTGAGCAGAAAGATAATTGCATAAATCTCCTAGGACAATTTTCAGAACTCTTCTCCATTGTGCCAGGCACCACTTCTTGGTGTGAGCACACTATAGATACTGGAGACAGTTTACCTGTCAAAAGTAAGATCTATAGGCAGCCTGACCATGTCAGGGACTGCATAAAGCAAGAGGTTCAGAAAATGTTGGAACTAGGAGTGGTTGAACACTCTGACAGTCCATGGGCTTCTCCTGTGGTACTGGTACCAAAACCCAATTCTAAAGATGGAAAGAAGGAAATGAGGTTTTGTGTAGACTATAGAGGTCTCAACTTGGTAACAAAAACAGATGCTCACCCTATACCCAGGGCAGATGAGCTAATAGATACACTGGCATCTGCCAAGTATCTAAGCACTTTTGATTTGACTGCAGGGTATTGGCAGATCAAAATGTCAGAAGATGCTAAACCTAAGACTGCATTTTCTACCATTGGAGGACATTACCAGTTTACTGTAATGCCTTTTGGTTTGAAAAATGCACCTGCCACTTTTCAGAGGTTGGTGAACACAGTCCTGCAAGGGCTGGAAGCTTTCAGTGCAGCATATTTGGATGATATAGCTGTCTTTAGCTCCAGCTGGGATGATCACCTGGTCCACCTTTGGAAAGTTTTGGAGGCCCTGCAAAAGGCAGGCCTCACTATCAAGGCTTCAAAGTGCCAGATAGGGCAGGGTAAGGTGGTTTATCTGGGACACCTTGTTGGTGGGGAACAGATTGCACCACTTCAGGGGAAAATCCAAACTATTATTGATTGGGTTCCCCCTACCACTCAGACTCAGGTGAGAGCCTTCCTAGGCCTCACTGGGTATTACAGGAGGTTCATTAAGAACTATGGCTCCATTGCAGCCCCTCTTAATGACCTCACATCCAAGAAAATGCCTAAAAAGGTATTATGGACAGCAAACTGTCAGAAAGCTTTTGAGGAGCTGAAGCAGGCCATGTGCTCTGCACCTGTCCTGAAAAGCCCTTGTTACTCTAAACAATTCTATGTCCAAACTGATGCATCTGAATTAGGAGTAGGGGCAGTCCTATCACAACTTAATTCTGAGGGCCAGGATCAACCTGTTGCTTTTATTAGTAGAAGGTTGACCCCTAGAGAAAAGCGTTGGTCTGCCATTGAGAGGGAGGCCTTTGCTGTGGTCTGGGCTCTGAAGAAGTTGAGGCCATACCTGTTTGGCACTCACTTCATTGTTCAGACAGACCACAAACCTCTACTTTGGCTAAAACAAATGAAAGGTGAAAATCCTAAATTGTTGAGGTGGTCCATATCCCTACAGGGAATGGACTATACAGTGGAACATAGACCTGGGAGTAGCCACTCCAATGCAGATGGACTCTCCAGATATTTCCACTTAGACAATGAAGACTCATCAGGTAATGGCTAGTCTTATTGTCCTTCGTTTGGGGGGGGGTTGTGTAGGAAAGTACCATCTTGCCTGGCATTTTACCCCCATTTTTCACTGTATATATGTTGTTTTAGTTGTATGTGTCACTGGGACCCTGGTAACCCAGGGCCCCAGTGCTCATAAGTGTGCCTGAATGTGTTACCTGTGTAGTGACTAACTGTCTCACTGAGGCTCTGCTAATCAGAACCTCAGTGGTTATGCTCTCTCATTTCTTTCCAAATTGTCACTGACAGGCTAGTGACCATTTTTACCAATTTACATTGGCTTACTGGAACACCCTTATAATTCCCTAGTATATGGTACTGAGGTACCCAGGGTATTGGGGTTCCAGGAGATCCCTATGGGCTGCAGCATTTCTTTTGCCACCCATAGGGAGCTCTGCCAAATCTTACACAGGCCTGCCACTGCAGCCTGAGTGAAATAACGTCCACGTTATTTCACAGCCATTTTACACTGCACTTAAGTAACTTATAAGTCACCTATATGTCTAACCTTTACCTGGTAAAGGTTAGGTGCAAAGTTACTTAGTGTGAGGGCACCCTGGCACTAGCCAAGGTGCCCCCACATTGTTCAGAGCCAATTCACTGAACTTTGTGAGTGCGGGGACACCATTACACGCGTGCACTACATATAGGTCACTACCTATATGTAGCTTCACCATGGTAACTCCGAATATGGCCATGTAACATGTCTATGATCATGGAATTGCCCCCTCTATGCCATCCTGGCATTGTTGGTACAATTCCATGATCCCAGTGGTCTGTAGCACAGACCCTGGTACTGCCATACTGCCCTTCCTGGGGTTTCTCTGCAGCTGCTGCTGCTGCCAACCCCTCAGACAGGCAGCTGCCCTCCTGGGGTCCAGCCAGGCCTGGCCCAGGATGGCAGAACAAAGAACTTCCTCTGAGAGAGGGTGTGACACCCTCTCCCTTTGGAAAATGGTGTGAAGGCAGGGGAGGAGTAGCCTCCCCCAGCCTCTGGAAATGCTTTGTTGGGCACAGATGTGCCCAATTCTGCATAAGCCAGTCTACACCGGTTCAGGGACCCCTTAGCCCCTGCTCTGGCGCGAAACTGGACAAAGGAAAGGGGAGTGACCACTCCTCTGACCTGCACCTCCCCTGGGAGGTGTCCAGAGCTCCTCCAGTGTGCTCCAGACCTCTGCCATCTTGGAAACAGAGGTGCTGCTGGCACACTGGACTGCTCTGAGTGGCCAGTGCCACCAGGTGACGTCAGAGACTCCTTGTGATAGGCTCCTTCAGGTGTTAGTAGCCTTTCCTCTCTCCTAGGTAGCCAAACCCTCTTTTCTGGCTATTTAGGGTCTCTGTCTCTGGGGAAACTTTAGATACCGAATGCATGAGCTCAGCCGAGTTCCTCTGCATCTCCCTCTTCACCTTCTGATAAGGAATCGACCGCTGACCGCGCTGGAAGCCTGCAAACCTGCAACATAGTAGCAAAGACGACTACTGCAACTCTGTAACGCTGATCCTGCCGCCTTCTCGACTGTTTTCCTGCTTGTGCATGCTGTGGGGGTAGTCTGCCTCCTCTCTGCACCAGAAGCTCCGAAGAAATCTCCCGTGGGTCGACGGAATCTTCCCCCTGCAACCGCAGGCACCAAAAAGCTGCATCTCCGGTCCCTTGGGTCTCCTCTCAGCACGACGAGCGAGGTCCCTCGAATCCAGCGACACCGTCCAAGTGACTCCCACAGTCCAGTGACTCTTCAGCCCGAGTTTGGTGGAGGTAAGTCCTTGCCTCACCTCGCTGGGCTGCATTGCTGGGAACCGTGACTTTGCAAGCTTCTCCGGCCCCTGTGCACTTCCGGTGGAAATCCTGTGTGCACAGCCAAGCCTGGGTCCACGGCACTCTAACCTGCATTGCACGACTTTCTAAGTTGGTCTCCGGCGACGTGGGACTCCTTTGTGCAACTTCGGCGAGCACCGTTTCACGCATCCTCGTAGTGCCTGTTTCTGGCACTTCTCCGGGTGCTACCTGCTTCAGTGAGGGCTCCTTGTCTTGCTCGACGTCCCCTCTCTCTGCAGGTCCAATTTGCGACCTCCTGGTCCCTCCTGGGCCCCAGCAGCGTCCAAAAATGCCAAACGTACGATTTGCGTGTAGCAAGGCTTGTTGGCGTCCATCCGGCGGGAAAACACTTCTGCACGACTCTCCAAGGTGTGGGGGATCCATCCTCCAAAGGGGAAGTCTCTAGCCCTTGTCGTTCCTGCAGTATTCACAGTTCTTCAGCCTAGTAAGAGCTTCTTTGCACCAACCGCTGGCATTTCTTGGGCATCTGCCCATCTCCGAGCTGCTTGTGACTTTTGGACTTGGTCCCCTTGTTCCACAGGTACCCTCAGACAGGAATCCATCGTTGTTGCATTGCTGATTTGTGTTTTCCTTGCATTTTCCCTCTAACACGACTATTTTGTCCTTAGGGGAACTTTAGTGCACTTTGCACTCACTTTTCAGGGTCTTGGGGAGGGTTATTTTTCTAACTCTCACTATTTTCTAATAGTCCCAGCGACCCTCTACAAGGTCACATAGGTTTGGGGTCCATTCGTGGTTCGCATTCCACTTCTGGAGTATATGGTTTGTGTTGCCCCTATCCCTATGTTTCCCCATTGCATCCTATTGTAACTATACATTGTTTGCACTGTTTTCTAAGACTATACTGCATATTTTTGCTATTGTGTATATATATCTTGTGTATATTTCCTATCCTCTCACTGAGGGTACACTCTAAGATACTTTGGCATATTGTCATAAAAATAAAGTACCTTTATTTTTAGTATAACTGTGTATTGTGTTTTCTTATGATATTGTGCATATGACACTAAGTGGTACTGTAGTAGCTTCACACGTCTCCTAGTTCAGCCTGAGCTGCTTTGCTAAGCTACCATTATCTATCAGCCTAAGCTGCTAGACACCCTATACACTAATAAGGGATAACTGGGCCTGGTGCAAGGTGCAAGTACCCCTTGGTACTCACTACAAGCCAGTCCAGCCTCCTACATTGGTTGTGCAGCGGTGGGATAAGTGCTTTGAGACTACTTACCACTCTTGTCATTGTACTTTTCATAAGAGAAAAATATACAAAACAAGGTCAGTGTATATACACATAGCCAAAAAGTTTTGCATTTCCTCTTTTCACTCTTTCCTAAGTGCTGAAAAGTACTTCTAAACTTTCAAAAAGTTCTTAAAAGTTTAAAAAGTTTTTTCTGTCTTTCCAAAAAGTTCTGAATTTTTTTTTCTCTTTGTCTATCACTTTAACTCTCTCTAAAAATGTCTGGCACAGGCCAAAAAGTTGAACTGTCCAAACTTGCATATGATCACCTTAGCTGGAAAGGAGCAAGGAGTCTCTGCATAGAGAGAGGTTTGAGTGTAGGGAAGAATCCTTCCTTAGAACTGTTAATTAATATGCTTAGAGTACAGGATAAGGCCATAAGTGCCCAATCTGTAGAAAAAGTAGCTAATGGTTCTCAATCTGATCCAGGGACTCCCCCAGGAAAAGGTTCAGGAAAGAAACTTCTCAGCCTGCCCATTACTAGACAGTCTAGCATAGTTGGTACAGAGGTTGAATCACATCATACTGATGATGTGCTCTCACATTATGCTGGTAGCCAAGCTGTTAGGGTGCCCTTGGTAAGGGACAGGTCTCCTTCTGTTCATTCCCATCATACCTCTGTATCTAGAAATGTCCCTCCCACCCACCCTGATGACAGATTGTTAGAAAGGGAGCTCAATAGATTGAGAGTGGAGCAAACCAGACTGAAGCTCAAGAAGCAACAGCTGGATTTGGATAGACAGTCTTTAGAAATAGAGAGGGAAAGACAGAAGATGGGTTTAGATACCCATGGTGGCAGCAGCAGTATTCCCCATAGTCATCCTGCAAAAGAGCATGATTCCAGGAATCTGCACAAGATAGTTCCCCCTTACAAGGAGGGGGATGACATTAACAAGTGGTTTGCTGCACTTGAGAGGGCCTGTGCTGTACAGGATGTCCCTCAAAAGCAGTGGGCTGCTATCCTATGGCTATCATTTACTGGAAAAGGTAGGGATAGGCTCCTTACTGTAAAAGAAAATGATGCTAACAATTTCCAAGTTCTTAAGAATGCACTCCTGGATGGTTATGGCTTAACCACTGAACAGTACAGGATAAAGTTCAGAGATACCAAAAAGGAGTCTTCACAAGACTGGGTTGATTTCATTGACCAGGCAGTGAAGGCCTTGGAGGGGTGGTTACATGGCAGTAAAGTTACTGATTATGACAGCCTGTATAACTTGATCCTGAGAGAGCATATTCTTAATAATTGTGTGTCTGATTTGTTGCACCAGTACTTGGTGGACTCTGATCTGACCTCCACCCAAGAATTGGGAAAGAAGGCAGACAAATGGGTCAGAACAAGAGTGAACAGAAAAGTTCATACAGGGGGTGACAAAGATGGCAACAAAAAGAAGGATGGTAAGTCTTCTGACAAGGGTGGGGACAAATCTAAAAATGAGTCTTCATCAGGCCCACAAAAACACTCTGGTGGGGGTGGTGGGCCCAAATCCTACTTTAATCAGAACAAGGAAAAGAAACCATGGTGCTATTTATGTAAAATAAAAGGCCATTGGACAACAGATCCCAGTTGTCCAAAGAAAGGCACCACAGCTCCTACCACTACAACCCCTACTGCTACACCTAGTGTCCCTACTAATAGCAGTGGTGGTGGGAGCAAACCTACTAATAGCCAATCCAAGGGAGTAGCTGGGCTCACTTTTGGTAATTTAGTTGGGGTTGGTCTGATTAGGGAGACCACAGAGGCTACTTTAGTCTCTGAAGGGGCTATTGACTTAGCCACTTTGGTTGCTTGCCCCCATAACTTGGAGAAGTACAAGCAACTAACCCTAATAAATGGTGTTGAGGTCCAGGCCTACAGGGACACAGGTGCCAGTGTCACAATGGTGATTGAGAAACTGGTGCACCCTGAACAACACATACTTGGACACCAGTACCAAGTAACCGATGCTCACAACATAACACAAAGCCACCCCATGGCTGTTGTAAATCTCAACTGGGGGGGGGTATCTGGTCCAAAGAAAGTTGTGGTAGCTTCAGATTTACCTGTAGACTGTCTATTAGGGAACGATTTGGAGACATCAGCTTGGTCAGATGTGGAGTTGGAGGCCCATGCAGCAATGCTGGGCATCCCAGGGCATATTTTTGCTTTGACAAGGGCTCAGGCCAAAAAGCAAAAAGGACAGGGAAGCTTGGATCCTGGAACAATGGACCAAGTGCTCCCTAAAGCTAGGGCTAGTAGAAGCAAACCACTTCCTACTATCCCTCCCTCTACAGTGGATTCTACTTCTGAGGAAGAAGAATTCCCTCCCTGTGCAGAACCTACACCAGAGGAGCTGGAAGCAGACACTGCTGAGCTTTTGGGTGAAGGGGGGCCTGCCAGAGAGGAGCTGAGTGTGGCACAGCAAACCTGTCCCACATTAGAGGGTCTCAGACAGCAAGCTGTCAAACAGGCTAATGGGGATGTCAGTGACTCACACAGAGTTTACTGGGAGGACAACCTCTTGTACACTGAGCATAGGGATCCTAAACCTGGAGCAGCCAGGAGATTAGTGATTCCTCAGGAGTACAGAAAGTTCCTCCTAACACTGGCACATGACATTCCCTTAGCTGGGCACCTGGGTCAAATGAAAACTTGGGACAGATTGGTACCACTGTTTCATTGGCCTAGGATGTCTGAGGACACAAAAGAATTTTGTAAGTCCTGTGAAACCTGTCAAGCCAGTGGCAAGACAGGTGGCACTCCAAAGGCACCCCTTATCCCACTGCCTGTGGTTGGGGTTCCCTTTGAAAGGGTAGGGGTTGACATAGTTGGCCCCCTTGACCCTCCTACTGCTTCAGGCAATAGGTTTATCTTAGTGGTAGTGGACCATGCCACAAGATATCCTGAAGCTATTCCTTTAAGGACCACTACAGCTCCTGCAGTGGCAAAGGCCCTCCTGGGAATATTTTCCAGGGTGGGCTTCCCAAAGGAAGTAGTATCAGACAGGGGAAGCAATTTCATGTCTGCATACTTAAAGGCCATGTGGAAGGAGTGTGGGGTAACTTACAAGTTCACAACACCCTATCATCCACAAACAAATGGACTGGTGGAGAGATTTAATAAAACTCTCAAAGGCATGATTATGGGACTCCCTGGAAAACTCCGCAGGAGATGGGATATCCTTCTACCATGCCTCCTTTTTGCCTACAGGGAGGTACCCCAGAAAGGAGTGGGCTTCAGCCCCTTTGAACTTCTTTTTGGACACCCTGTTAGGGGTCCACTCACACTTGTAAAGGAGGGTTGGGAACAACCTTTAAAAGCTCCTAAGCAGGATATTGTGGATTATGTACTTGGCCTCAGATCAAGGATGGCTGAGTACATGAAAAAGGCCAGTAAAAACCTTCAGGCCAGCCAAGAGCTCCAGAAGCAATGGCATGATCAGAAGGCTGTTTTGGTTCAGTACCAACCAGGGCAGAAAGTGTGGGTCTTGGAGCCTGTGGCCCCAAGAGCACTCCAAGATAAATGGAGTGGACCCCACACAATTGTTGAAAAGAAGGGTGAAGTCATCTACTTGGTTGACTTAGGCACTGCCAGGAGTCCCCTTAGGGTGCTCCATGTCAACCGCCTGAAACCCTACTATGACAGGGCTGATCTCACCCTGCTTATGGCAACAGATGAGGGACAGGAAGAAGACAGTGATCCTCTACCTGATCTCTTCTCTTCCACAGAACAAGATGCTCTTGTGGAAGGTGTAGTTTTGGCTGATTGTCTTACTGCTGAGCAGAAAGATAATTGCATAAATCTCCTAGGACAATTTTCAGAACTCTTCTCCATTGTGCCAGGCACCACTTCTTGGTGTGAGCACACTATAGATACTGGAGACAGTTTACCTGTCAAAAGTAAGATCTATAGGCAGCCTGACCATGTCAGGGACTGCATAAAGCAAGAGGTTCAGAAAATGTTGGAACTAGGAGTGGTTGAACACTCTGACAGTCCATGGGCTTCTCCTGTGGTACTGGTACCAAAACCCAATTCTAAAGATGGAAAGAAGGAAATGAGGTTTTGTGTAGACTATAGAGGTCTCAACTTGGTAACAAAAACAGATGCTCACCCTATACCCAGGGCAGATGAGCTAATAGATACACTGGCATCTGCCAAGTATCTAAGCACTTTTGATTTGACTGCAGGGTATTGGCAGATCAAAATGTCAGAAGATGCTAAACCTAAGACTGCATTTTCTACCATTGGAGGACATTACCAGTTTACTGTTATGCCTTTTGGTTTGAAAAATGCACCTGCCACTTTTCAGAGGTTGGTGAACACAGTCCTGCAAGGGCTGGAAGCTTTCAGTGCAGCATATTTGGATGATATAGCTGTCTTTAGCTCCAGCTGGGATGATCACCTGGTCCACCTTTGGAAAGTTTTGGAGGCCCTGCAAAAGGCAGGCCTCACTATCAAGGCTTCAAAGTGCCAGATAGGGCAGGGTAAGGTGGTTTATCTGGGACACCTTGTTGGTGGGGAACAGATTGCACCACTTCAGGGGAAAATCCAAACTATTATTGATTGGGTTCCCCCTACCACTCAGACTCAGGTGAGAGCCTTCCTAGGCCTCACTGGGTATTACAGGAGGTTCATTAAGAACTATGGCTCCATTGCAGCCCCTCTTAATGACCTCACATCCAAGAAAATGCCTAAAAAGGTATTATGGACAGCAAACTGTCAGAAAGCTTTTGAGGAGCTGAAGCAGGCCATGTGCTCTGCACCTGTCCTGAAAAGCCCTTGTTACTCTAAAAAATTCTATGTCCAAACTGATGCATCTGAATTAGGAGTAGGGGCAGTCCTATCACAACTTAATTCTGAGGGCCAGGATCAACCTGTTGCTTTTATTAGTAGAAGGTTGACCCCTAGAGAAAAGCGTTGGTCTGCCATTGAGAGGGAGGCCTTTGCTGTGGTCTGGGCTCTGAAGAAGTTAAGGCCATACCTGTTTGGCACTCACTTCATTGTTCAGACAGACCACAAACCTCTACTTTGGCTAAAACAAATGAAAGGTGAAACTCCTAAATTGTTGAGGTGGTCCATATCCCTACAGGGAATGGACTATACAGTGGAACATAGACCTGGGAGTAGCCACTCCAATGCAGATGGACTCTCCAGATATTTCCACTTAGACAATGAAGACTCATCAGGTAATGGCTAGTCTTATTGTCCTTCGTTTGGGGGGGGGTTGTGTAGGAAAGTACCATCTTGCCTGGCATGTTACCCCCATTTTTCACTGTATATATGTTGTTTTAGTTGTATGTGTCACTGGGACCCTGGTAACCCAGGGCCCCAGTGCTCATAAGTGTGCCTGAATGTGTTACCTGTGTAGTGACTAACTGTCTCACTGAGGCTCTGCTAATCAGAACCTCAGTGGTTATGCTCTCTCATTTCTTTCCAAATTGTCACTGACAGGCTAGTGACCATTTTTATCAATTTACATTGGCTTACTGGAACACCCTTATAATTCCCTAGTATATGGTACTGAGGTACCCAGGGTATTGGGGTTCCAGGAGATCCCTATGGGCTGCAGCATTTCTTTTGCCACCCATAGGGAGCTCTGACAAATCTTACACAGGCCTGCCACTGCAGCCTGAGTGAAATAACGTCCACGTTATTTCACAGCCATTTTACACTGCACTTAAGTAACTTATAAGTCACCTATATGTCTAACCTTTACCTGGTAAAGGTTAGGTGCAAAGTTACTTAGTGTGAGGGCACCCTGGCACTAGCCAAGGTGCCCCCACATTGTTCAGAGCCAATTCACTGAACTTTGTGAGTGCGGGGACACCATTACACGCGTGCACTACATATAGGTCACTACCTATATGTAGCTTCACCATGGTAACTCCGAATATGGCCATGTAACATGTCTATGATCATGGAATTGCCCCCTCTATGCCATCCTGGCATTGTTGGTACAATTCCATGATCCCAGTGGTCTGTAGCACAGACCCTGGTACTGCCATACTGCCCTTCCTGGGGTTTCTCTGCAGCTGCTGCTACTGCCAACCCCTCAGACAGGCAGCTGCCCTCCTGGGGTCCAGCCAGGCCTGGCCCAGGATGGCAGAACAAAGAACTTCCTCTGAGAGAGGGTGTGACACCCTCTCCCTTTGGAAAATGGTGTGAAGGCAGGGGAGGAGTAGCCTCCCCCAGCCTCTGGAAATGCTTTGTTGGGCACAGATGTGCCCAATTCTGCATAAGCCAGTCTACACCGGTTCAGGGACCCCTTAGCCCCTGCTCTGGCGCGAAACTGGACAAAGGAAAGGGGAGTGACCACTCCTCTGACCTGCACCTCCCCTGGGAGGTGTCCAGAGCTCCTCCAGTGTGCTCCAGACCTCTGCCATCTTGGAAACAGAGGTGCTGCTGGCACACTGGACTGCTCTGAGTGGCCAGTGCCACCAGGTGACGTCAGAGACTCCTTGTGATAGGCTCCTTCAGGTGTTAGTAGCCTTTCCTCTCTCCTAGGTAGCCAAACCCTCTTTTCTGGCTATTTAGGGTCTCTGTCTCTGGGGAAACTTTAGATACCGAATGCATGAGCTCAGCCGAGTTCCTCTGCATCTTCCTCTTCACCTTCTGATAAGGAATCGACCGCTGACCGCGCTGGAAGCCTGCAAACCTGCAACATAGTAGCAAAGACGACTACTGCAACTCTGTAACGCTGATCCTGCCGCCTTCTCGACTGTTTTCCTGCTTGTGCATGCTGTGGGGGTAGTCTGCCTCCTCTCTGCACCAGAAGCTCCGAAGAAATCTCCCGTGGGTCGACGGAATCTTCCCCCTGCAACCGCAGGCACCAAAAAGCTGCATCTCCGGTCCCTTGGGTCTCCTCTCAGCACAACGAGCGAGGTCCCTCGAATCCAGCGACACCGTCCAAGTGACTCCCATAGTCCAGTGACTCTTCAGCCCGAGTTTGGTGGAGGTAAGTCCTTGCCTCACCTCGCTGGGCTGCATTGCTGGGAACCGCGACTTTGCAAGCTTCTCCGGCCCCTGTGCACTTCCGGCGGAAATCCTGTGTGCACAGCCAAGCCTGGGTCCACGGCACTCTAACCTGCATTGCACGACTTTCTAAGTTGGTCTCCGGCGACGTGGGACTCCTTTGTGCAACTTCGGCGAGCACCGTTTCACGCATCCTCGTAGTGCCTGTTTCTGGCACTTCTCCGGGTGCTACCTGCTTCAGTGAGGGCTCCTTGTCTTGCTCGACGTCCCCTCTCTCTGCAGGTCCAATTTGCGACCTCCTGGTCCCTCCTGGGCCCCAGCAGCGTCCAAAAACGCCAAACGTACGATTTGCGTGTAGCAAGGCTTGTTGGCGTCCATCTGGCGGGAAAACACTTCTGTACGACTCTCCAAGGTGTGGGGGATCCATCCTCCAAAGGGGAAGTCTCTAGCCCTTGTCGTTCCTGCAGTATTCACAGTTCTTCAGCCTAGTAAGAGCTTCTTTGCACCAACCGCTGGCATTTCTTGGGCATCTGCCCATCTCCGAGCTGCTTGTGACTTTTGGACTTGGTCCCCTTGTTCCACAGGTACCCTCAGACAGGAATCCATCGTTGTTGCATTGCTGATTTGTGTTTTCCTTGCATTTTCCCTCTAACACGACTATTTTGTCCTTAGGGGAACTTTAGTGCACTTTGCACTCACTTTTCAGGGTCTTGGGGAGGGTTATTTTTCTAACTCTCACTATTTTCTAATAGTCCCAGCGACCCTCTACAAGGTCACATAGGTTTGGGGTCCATTCGTGGTTCGCATTCCACTTCTGGAGTATATGGTTTGTGTTGCCCCTATCCCTATGTTTCCCCATTGCATCCTATTGTAACTATACATTGTTTGCACTGTTTTCTAAGACTATACTGCATATTTTTGCTATTGTGTATATATATCTTGTGTATATTTCCTATCCTCTCACTGAGGGTACACTCTAAGATACTTTGGCATATTGTCATAAAAATAAAGTACCTTTATTTTTAGTATAACTGTGTATTGTGTTTTCTTATGATATTGTGCATATGACACTAAGTGGTACTGTAGTAGCTTCACACGTCTCCTAGTTCAGCCTGAGCTGCTTTGCTAAGCTACCATTATCTATCAGCCTAAGCTGCTAGACACCCTATACACTAATAAGGGATAACTGGGCCTGGTGCAAGGTGCAAGTACCCCTTGGTACTCACTACAAGCCAGTCCAGCCTCCTACACTAAGGTGCACTTATTTTACTGCACAATGGCATGATATGTGCCTAAAATGGCAGCTGCCTAACCTGCGGCACTGGACAGGTGGTAGTGAACTAATTCCGCCGGCATATGTCGTCATGGCAGTAGGCGGTCGCAACCACTGTGCAACATCTCATTGACAAACACTGCTGCCTATGGGAGACTGAGGCCAATGGCGATCACTGCTGGTAGTGACAGTCCTGTATGCGACAGCCATGACCGCAATTTTCTGCAGCCTAGCTCACTTGACCCCTGACACTCTAGCAAGGAAGACCTCCATGAACTGAGCTGCTGTGTACTGTCTCTGGGAGTCATCATGCCATGTCCTGCAGGTGATAGGGCTCCCGCCTTCACCCCAGAAGAACTATAGAGGCTGGTGGATGAGGTCCTACCCCTCTATGGACAGATTTATGGGGCACCAGAGGAGCAGATGAGCCCAATGCCATAGTCATGTGTGATAGGGGTTTGTGTGAGGGTGAATGGTGAACGTGTGCCGGTCAGGGGGTACATGCATGCAGGGGACATGGAGTATAGGAGTGTGAACTGTGAGGATGGGTATGGGTGGGCATTTTGTGTCTGATGTTTATAGTCCACTGCTGTTGATATGGTGCCAGTCTACATAACTTTCTCCATCTCTCAGTGTCACCCATGCAGGTCAACAGCCATCAAAAGAAGGGAATTTGGCATGCCATTGCCAAGCAAGTGTGGACTGTGGGATTTCATACCCTGTGGAGCACCCATTGTCGCAAGCTGTGGGAGAACATGAGATGCTGGGCCTGGAAGAGAGCAAATGCCCAGCTAGGGATGTCTTCCCAATGAGGGAGGGGTGCCCGTTAGACCCAGACCCCCCAATGGGGTGCATTTTGGGGGTGGCCTACCCTGAGGTGGATGGGCTTTTGAGCGTAGCACAGCAGCCACAAGGCGGGAAATACTGACTGTATCCTTGGACATTGCTGGCCATTATTGGGATTGGGTGCCTAAGTGCTGCCAAAGTGGCAATGCAGTTAATGCTACATGTGCTTCAACATTTGGAAATGGGCTATAGGCATCCTTGCTGAATATCTTTTGTAGTTGTGTCCCCATGCTCTACTGTTAGTGGATTTTCATCTCCCTGTTCCAAACCTCTCAAAATCTGTAATGTGTAGATGCACAAATGACAAGGGCGCATGCATGACTCCATCCTGGCCCTACCATGGATGCGAGTGTCAGCAGTATCATAAACATTGTGTATGACCAGCTTTAGCCATCTGCAAAAGTGGCTCTGGGGTGTAAGTCCACTCCCATCTATGTAGCCAAATGGAATATGCGACTGTGTGACTCTCCTTCCATCCCTGGGACTATGTAGATCATGTACTGAACTGGTATAGATAGACTGTGGGACTGGCATTACAGTTCCACTCCTGCACTGCCCTTCATGGGACAGGAGTACTGGCCTGAGAGCTGACTAGGCATATATAGGTGATGTACTGACTGTAGGGCATGTGCAGGTAGGCAACCTGGGACACTGATATGTGTAGATTTGATGAGGTCTGATTGCACAGTACTAACATTCCTGTGGGCTATACTTGTGAGGATGTGTCCTTCCAAAGTATGGGTTAGTAATGGTGGTGGTAGGTACCCTGGGAGATCCCAGATCTGTCACCATGTTGTGTATGTTGCATGTATAACAAAGCCCTACCTTGATCTCTGCTTCATTGCTGACTGACTGCCTACATCATGTCGACATTGATAATTGGGGGCTCTTCTGATGGCATGTGACTATTACAGCTTGGCTTGGCTATTAGGTTGTGGCATGACACATCTGATGTGAAGTGTCTAGGTTTCTGACTGGTATTGGTCTAATCTGAGTTGTCCTCCAGGATGGCCTCAGTATACTGAGTGAGGAGCCATGTGTAAGGACAGGTAAATGTTGTGTGCTTAGTGTTTGGAGTTTTCTTCACTGTGATGGACATTTGGCAGTGGACATGGACATTTCAGGTGTTGTCACTGTAGGGGACTGCAGTATATTGTATAATCTGCACATCCAATGGGTAATAGGGGTATAGTGAGGTAAGATGTGTAATTACACATGGTATTGATAGTGGATCGAGGGCATGCTATGCCAGCTTAGGAGGGCATAGGTTGGCATCATGGGGATGGGTCAAGTAGTGTTGCCCTACTTAGGTATTGCTGTGGGTGTGAGGGTTGCCAGGCAGGTGTAGGAAGTAGTGCCATGTCATGACATGATATAGGTAATGTGTCCTTGCAACGTGGATTGCATAACCATGATATGTATATTGACAGATATACATAATTAGCTGTGTCACTGGGAGGTGTATGTTAACCATTTTGCCCCTATCTCCCTCTCTCCCTCCCTCTCTCCTTCTCTGTCTCTCATTGTGTGCATCAGCATCGTCTGGCGGAGGAGAAGGTGCCCAGGTGAGTGGGGAAGCATCAGCCCACAGGACCCAGGAAGGTGGTACCTCTGACACCGAGGGACCCAGTGGCATGGAGGGTGAGGTGAGTGCCACAGGGGAAGACGGGATTCAACACATAGGCCCTCATTACAAACCTGGCGGTCGGTGTTCAAGCGGCAGTAAGAAGCCAACAGGCCGGCGGTAAAAAATTGGAATCACGACCATGGCGGAAACCGCCAACATAGACAGCCACTTTAACACTCTGACCGCCACGGCAGTAGAAACAAACAGCTTGGTGGTCACTTCTAACAGACAGGCTGAATACAATGTACCGCCCATACTATTATGAGAGGCCAATCCACCACCTTTTCCGGGGCGGAACCAACGTGAACAAAAACACGGTGGAAACAGGACTTGGAAGGGAAAACACTCACCTCTACATATTCCACGAGGAACCAGGACGCCATGGAGCCAGAACTCCAAATACTCCCTGCAATAGTATTCCTGCTCCTCTACCAGGAGCACGAAAGACAGCGGTGATGACCATGGTGAGTACTGCACCTACAACACAGGGGAGGGCGGAGGGAAAAGAGAGTGACACGCAACCCGCAAAACTCCCACCCTCACCCTCACCCACAACAACATACACACAAATACATGCTGCAACATTACATTTACACCCCTCCACCCCCCGGAAGAAAGCAAGGGGACAAAAGGAAATGAGTTGAACAATTGTAATAAATAAAAATCCATTAGTCAAAACTTGAAATACAGTACAAACAATTATGTACACCAACTACACAAGCCCGGATAGTGCACCATTCATAGTCCGTGGACCACTGGGCCCTAAATGCATGGGCGAGGCCCACACTCGATACCAGACATCAAACAGAGAGAACACTGCAGGGGCATCAGATCGAAATGAAACAGGCACCTCAGGGGGAAGGGAAAGGGGACACCTCAGCCGGATGAGTGCATGACGCCAGCTCCAGGAGGGGGCTCCATGCCCATTGATGTATCCTGAGACTGCAACTGACGGTCTCTCAAGTCTCTCCAGTGGGTGGTTTGCCCACTGCTCTATCCTGGGGAGTGCAAAGCCACAGTCTCTCAAGTGGATAACAGTCTCCACTGGTTCTGGAGGGGGCTTTGTGCCCAGAGTGCTTCATCCTGCCAAGGACTGAGGTAGTGGATGTCTTTCTCCACTGGTTCTGGAGGGGGCTTGGTGCCCAGAGTGCTTCATCCTGCCAAGGACAGAGGTAGTGGATGTGATTCTCCACTGGTTCTGGAGGGGGCTTGGTGCCCAGAGTGCTTCATCCTGCCAAGGACTGAGGTAGTGGATGTATATCTCCATTGGTTCTGGAGGGGGCTTGGTGCCCAGAGTGCTTCATCCTGCCAAGGACTGAAGTAGTGGATGTCTTTCTCCACTGGTTCTGGAGGGAGCTTGGTGCCCAGAGTGCTTCATCCTGCCAAGGACTGAGGTAGTGGATGTGATACTCCACTGGTTCTGGAGGGGGCTTGGTGCCCAGAGTGCTTCATCCTGCCAAGGACTGAGGTAGTGGATGTCTTTCTCCACTGGTTCTGGAGGGGGCTTGGTGCCCAGAGTGTTTCATCCTGCCAAGGACTGAGGTAGTGGATGTGATACTCCGCTGGTGGCGGGCTCAGTGACCGCGGTGCTGGTGGCGATGTGTGTGGTGGTGCAAGTGGTGGTGCTGATGGCAGTCTTGTCCGCCGTGCAGGTTGGCGGCGACATGGACCTGCCCTTGATTTTCTGGCCCTTCCCCACCTTGGATGGTGGCGCAGCTGTCTTGCCACTATCCACTCTTGTTTTGCCTGAGCCCTTGGTGGCAGGAGTTTTCGCCTTCTCCCTCCAGGATGTGGGCAACTTTTTTACTTTTGGAGGTGGCGGAATGTCCTTGCCCTCGCTCCGTGGAACACTGGTAGCCCTGTTGCTTGGCGCACTCCAAAAGCCCGCAGTTGCTGGCACCACTGTAACCGGTGATGTGGTGGCTAAGGTGCTGGGTTGAGACCTGGAAAGGCAGGCCCTAGGGGACGGACGGGGGGAGGCGTAGGGAAGAGGTCAACATTACATAGTAAAAGCTTTTTAGACACACTGGGACGGGTAGATGGAGGGGGTTTGGGAGTGGAGGAAGAGGTAGTGGTTGTAGGAGGTGTACGTTTGCTGTCTTTGGGTGAAGGTGCATGGGCTGGAGGCTGTTGTGAGGTGGATGGCTGTTGGGTGGGTGTGTGGCTGCATTTTTGTACTTTTGGAGGAGGGCTCACAGACACACTGGTAGAGGACACAGAGGATGTGTGAATGGTAGTGGCGGTGGTGAGTGCACGTGAGCGGTGTGTGGTGATGGACGTGCTGATGATGGAGGTAGAGACTGAAGATGTAGTGCATGCAGGTGTCAGTGGAGACACTACTGGGAAGGAGGTGGAGGAAGAGGAGGAGGGGGACACAGTGAAGGCAGTGGATGTTGGTATGTTTATGGGTCTGATGCTTGTGTGAGTGCCTGTGGGATGTGTGGTACTTATGTTTGCCAGAGCCACCCTTGTATGTTGAGGTGTGTGCATGCTGGTCTGATTGTCTGCTTGGGATAGGCTGAGGTACAGGGCATTGCATTTGGGTGGTGGAAGTTAGAGGGGGAGGCTGGACACAGCGACAATGGCTGCCATCAGTGCTGAGGCCAGAGCCTGAAAGGTTCTCTGTTGGGCTGTCTGGCCAGAATGAATGCCCTCCAGGTATGCATATATTTGTTGCAAACGCCTCTCGACACCCTGAATGGCATTCAGAATGGTAGACTGCTCAACAGTGAGGGATCTCAGGAGGTCAATAGCCTCCTCACTGAGGGCAGCAGGGCTGACTGGGGCAGGGCCTGAGGTGTCTGGGGCGAAGGAGATGCCCACCTTCCTGGGTGAGTGGCCACGGGACACACTGTGAGGGCGGTGCTGGTGGGGGGGGTGGCGGCTGTACCTGTTGATGCGCGGGGCACAGAGGGGCCTCCACCGCAAGGGAGCTCCCATCAGAGGAAGAGTCGCTGTTGCTGATGTCACCTCCTGTCAACGCCTTGGAGCTCCCCTCACCCTCCGTCTGGTGGCTTCAGACTCCATTGTCTCGCCCCCCAGGGCCATGTGGGGTGCAGCTCCCTCCTGCTCCGGTGCCACTGCTCCTCCCCCTTATGATGCTAATGCACACAAGAACAGGGAGACCACAAAAAGAGGGGGGAAGACAGAAAAAAGACATGTTCAGTGCATGCAATACCGCTACCGTTGGCGGACACTACAGACATAGCAGCCTTCTGCACTACGCCATGCACTTAGAGTTCCCTAATTAATCACAGGGACATGGGGTACAAGGCCTATGCAGGATTGCTGCACACATGGAAGTCACAGGAGCCTGACTAGGTGTAGTTGGCTCTTACCACTGGTGGGGTTGGGGTGCCACATAGCCTGCCTCACGAACGGACCTTGCCTACAAAACTCGCCCTGGCCTAGGGGAACCCACAACCCACCTCCCCCACCCAGACACCTCGCACAGAGTTAGATGGGTGTGACTGTACTCACCCCCTTGTGGCTGCTGTGATGCCTTCAAGTGCCCATCCAACTCCAGATAGGCCACCGCCAGGATCCGGAACATCAGGGGGGTCATGGTTCGACGGGCACCCCTCCCAAGTTGGGAGGCCATCCCCTAGCTGGGCCTCCGCTGTCTTCTTGCTCCAGCGGCGAGTGTCCTCCCATCTGTTACGGCAGTGGGTGCTCCGTCTGTGGTGGACCCCTAGGGTCCGGACGTCCGTGGCGATGGCACGCCAAATATCCTTCTTCTGGTGGGCGCTGACCTAGAGGAATAGTATAGGGGAAAAGGATAATCTTTAACCGTCCGGACCGTCACAGTCATTGACCCACGTTCCCACCCTTGCCCTGATGCACATACACTCACCGTCTGCTCATGCAGGCCTCAGTCCCCCCTGTATCTTCCACACCACTCCAAACAGGCATTGCTCACAGTGTACTCACCTGTTTGTCTGGAGGACCGTAGAGTAGCGTGTACTGGGGAGGACCCCATCCACTAACTTCTCCAACTCCTCCGAAGTGAAGGCAGGGGCCCTTTCCCCAGACACATGAGCCATTGTCGCTTCCGGACTGAGGTCACAGCAGCACTTGCAGTGTAGGTCCTCTCCTGTCGAAGGTCAGGTATAAAGTGAGTGAACAGACAGAAAATGGCGGTCACGTCCCTTGCGGTGCGTACCGTCACCGCCGGCGTACATCATCATTGGCTCCTGGGACCCATAGGGTCCAATGTTAACCAATGCAGGGTTGCTCCGCGGTCTTCGACCGCCTGCCGCGATGGTGTACAACGCCAGCGCAGTTACCTCGTATTCCCTTGTCCCACCTTACAGGTCAGGCAGCCGCCATTTCAGGGGGCCACATGGCATAAATTATAAATGCATCACACCTATCTAGGCCTTGCATACACACAGTGACAGGCACATTGCGGATTGACAAATGTGTGCAATACTGTTTTTTTTTATTTCATCAGTGTTGGCTGACTCTCTGCTCGCTGTTCTCGTCCATAGGGCACGTCCGCTGGGGCAGGTGAAGAGATGGCGACATCCTCCGGTTTACAGACCACTGGTTGACCTGTCGACAATGGAAGAGAGACACGTAATAGTCACCTACAGACTTGATCGTGCAACAATCCATGAACTGTGTGACCAGTTGGAGCCAGACCTGATGTCAGCTATCCACCATCCCACAGGAATCCCTCCTCTAGTGCAATTCCTATCAGTACTCCATTTACTGGCAAGTGGGTGTTTTCAAACAACAGTGGCCATTGCATCAGGGATGTCCCAGCCTATGTTCTCAAACGTGTTGTCTAAAGTGTTGTCTGCCTTGCTGAAACACATGCGCATCTACATTGTTTTCCCTCAGGTGGAGGATTTGCCCACAGTGAAAGGTGACTTCTATGCCCTGGGACATATCCCCAACATCATAGGTGCCATTGATGGAACACATGTGGCATTGGTACCCCCCCGCAGGAGTGAACAGGTGTACAGAAACCGGAAGAGCTACCATTCAATGAATGTGCAGATGGTGTGTTTGGCCAACCAGTACATCTCCCATGTGAATGTCAAGTTTCCAGACTCAGTGCATGATGCTTACATTTTGAGGAATAGCAGCATCCCTTATGTGATGGGGCAACTCCAGAGGCACCGTGTGTGGCTAATAGAGGATAAGGACCCTATACCGTGTGAATAGTTGTCTGGGTCTGGGGTTGTCCCTAAGGGTTAGTATGTGTCTAACAGATGTCCCTCAACATTTGCAGGTGACTCTGGGTACCCCAACCTGTCATGGCTACTGACCAAAGTGGGAAATCCCAGGACAAGGGCAGAGGAACGAGGCACATGGGCGAACTAGGAGAGTGATCGAAAGGACCTTTGGCCTCCTGAAGGCCAGGTTCTGGTGCCTCCATATGACAGGTGGTTCTCTCTACTACTCACCAAAGGTGGTTTGCCAGATCATCGTGGCCTGCTGAATGCTGCACAACCTGGCTTTGCGACGACAGGTGCCTTTTCTGCAGGAGGATGGTCCAGAAGGAGATGTTTTGGCAGCTGTGGAGCCTGTGGACAGTGAAAAAGAGGAGTCAGAAGAAGAGGATATCGACAACAGAAACAACATAATCCAGCAATACTTTCAGTGAGACACAGGTAAGAAGATATCACTGCCTCCCACATCTCATACAATTATTAGACCTATCATATGTCTGTCACTTTCACCCAGTGTATGGACCCTGGCTTGGCACTTTGCCTTTCCATTTCACAGATGTGGGTCCCACTGTGTGACCTCTGCTATATTACCTCATGGACTAGAGCTGTTTACATCGGTATGTTGACAATACAATCGACATTGCTATGTTCCATAGTTATTGCAAATACACATTTGTGAAAGCACAGACTGACTCCAGATTGTTTTGTGATTCAAGAGTGTTTATTTCAGTGCAAATTAGTGGAGGGGTGATGGTGGAGGATTGTCCATGGCAGAGTCCAGTCTATTTGTTTCACAGGTGCATTGTCCAAAGTGGCATAGGAAGTGGAGCTAGGGCAGTTGATGGGTGAACAGGGTGACGAAGTGGGACATAAGGTTTACGTTCAGGGTGGTCTCATTTCCTGGGGGGGTTCTTGGCATTGTTCTCTGTCTTTGTCCTGGATCTCAGGGACCATTTGCGGGGTGGTTCTCCATCTGAAGGGGGTGGGGTAATGGTGCTGTGTTCCTGTGGCGGTGCCTCCTGTCCACTAGCGCCGGTGGAGGTGGTGGGCTGTTCATCATCCAGGCTAGTGTCAGGGGCCCCTTGTTGTGCCACAGTGTCCCTCCTGGTGTTCACAATGTCCTTCAGCACCCCTACAATGGTGACCAGGGTGATGTTGATGGACTTGAGTTCCTCCCTGATCCCCAAATACTGTTCCTCCTGCAGCTGCTGGGTCTCCTGAAACTTGGCCAGTACCGTTGCCAGTATCTCCTGGGAATGATGGTACGCTCCCATGATGTTGGAGAGGGCCTCGTGGAGAGTTGGTTCCCTGGGCCTGTCCTCCCCCTGTCGCACAGCAGTCCTCCCAGTTCCCTTGTTTTCCTGTTCCTCTGTCCCCTGAACTGTGTGCCCACTGCCACTGCCCCCAGGTCCCTGATTGTCTTGGGTAGGTGGGCATGCGTGGGTTCCCTGTAGTGGTGGACACACTGCTGCTTGACTTGTCCTGGGGACAGAGGTATGGGCCCGCTGGGTGGGTGCTGTGCTGGTGTTTCCTGATGGGGGAGGCTCTGTGGTGGCATGTGCCAGTGTGAGGGGAACCGACTGTCACGAGGTCCCAGATGGGCCGGGCTGGTCATCTTGATCCAGTTGGACAGAGCTGCTGTCATCACTGTGGGCCTCTTCTGTGGGGGGAGTGGACATGTCTGGAACCTCCTGTCCGGTGACGTTGGGTGGGGGTCCTTCAGGGGTGTAAAGGCATGATTATTGCATCTGTGTGTGCCATCGTGTGCAATGGGTGGGTGACCCTGTACTCCAGTGGTAGCATTCTTGTCTAGGACCTTGTGTGATAGTTGGTTTGGGGATCTGTGTGGGTATCTGTAGTGGACATGCTTTGATGATGGGTGTCCATGCTTTGGTGTTGCATGCAGGGCTTGGTGTTGGGATGTGTGGGTTGTGATAGTGGGGCATATGTGAGGTGTTGGAGTGATGGGGGTGAGGGTGAAGGTGGGGGTATGTGATAGCATGCAGGTAGGGTGGGGGATGTAATAGTTAAGAGTTGACTTACCAGAGTCCATTCCTCCTGCTACTCCTGTGAGGCCCTCAGGATGCAGTATAGGCAAGACCTGCTCCTCCCATGTTGTTAGTTGTGGGGGAGGAGGTTGGGGTCCACTGCCAGTCCTCTGAACTGCAATCTGGTGTCTTGAGATGACGGAACGCACCTTCCCCCGTAGGTTGTCCGCCTCTTTCTGATGTCATCCCGTGTTCTTGAATGCTGTCCCACTGCGTTGACCCTGTCTACGATTCTGCGCCATAGCTCCATTTTCCTAGCAATGGAGGTGTGCTGCACCTGTGATCCGAATAGCTGTGGCTCTACCTGGACGATTTCCTCCTCCTCAGAGAACCTGGGGTGTCTTTGCAGTGCCATGGTGTGGTGTGGGTGATGTGTGAGGTGGTGTGTGTTGTGATGTGTGAAGGGATGTGTTTGTGTGTGTCCTCTGAGGTGCGTGGATGTTGTGTGAGTGATGGTGTTGTGTGCCTGTGGATGCTAGTATTGTTGATGGTGGTGTCTCTCTGTGTGCTTCTTTCTCAATTTTTGTCATAGGGGTTTGTGGGTGATGTGCGTGTGTGTTTTATTTTGTATTGAGTGTGTGGGAGTGGTGTGTGTATGTGTATCAGGTGTGTGTATTTCGAATTGTCCAATGTGGTTGTGTTTTGTAAATGTGTGTGTATTTTGAGCGTGGCTGTGTGTACCGCCAATGGAATTCCGTGGTTGAAAGACTGCTGCGTGGATTCGTGGGTCGTGATAGTGTGGGCGTATTCCTGTTGGCGTGATGGTGGAGGTTTTGTTATCGCCAGTTTATCACTGACCTTTGGTGTGGTGGACTTGTGTGAGTGTCTGGATTTTGGCGGATTCCGGCCTGTGGGTTGTAATAGCTGTAGCAGAATTCTGCTGCCGCAGAGGTGTGTTGGCGGTCTTCTGCACGGCGGTAAGCGGGATTTACCGCCAGTGTTGTAATGAGGGCCATAATCTTCTGATTCTTCCTCAAATGGACACTCCCTGGACGGCAGACCCATCGGGGTCCACCCCAGCACCATCTTTGTCCGCCATCCCCTTACTAGTACCGCCCTCTCAATTGCTCCCCACCCAGTTATCCTGCCCGCTTACCCAGGTGGGTGGGTGTCTTCTTTCCGCAGGCACTGATGCCCTACCCCAGTCAGCCCTGCTGCCCTCAGTGAGGAGGCTATTGACCTCCTGAGGTCCATCTCAGTGGGTCATTCAACCATTGTGAATGCCATCCAGGGACTGGGAGCTCAAGTACAAAAGAGCAATGCGTTCCTGTAAGGCATTCACGGTGCCATGGGTGGCCTGCAGAGATCCTTTCAGGCTTTGGCCACCTCACTAATGGCAGCCAGTATCCCTTTGTCTACCGTCCCCCCTCCACCTACGTCTTCCCAATTCCAAACCACTCTCTCCATACCTATCCAGAGAATACATTCACACAGGCATGCATCCACCTCAACAGGCACAGTTGGCACAGATCAACACAAGCACCACAAGACCCACGATCAGCCGGCACACAGACAACACACACCTGCAGACACAACAACATCCACTCACTACACAAACTCCCCCACCACCCCTCCTTCACAGGCACTACAGCTGTCACTCCTGCAGGCAGCACATCATCACTTGCAGATCAAGCCACCAGTCCATTCTTACCCACACTCACCATGATATCAGACCCTCAAACATCCACCCAAGTCACCATATCTGCATCACCAAAACCACCCGCACCCCCACATGCAGCACATGTACTATACCTGCAGACATCACCCCAACAGACAGTCACCCATCCAGCATGGCATCTTTCAGCACCTCCTCACCCCCAAAATAACTAAATGCCCACACTCACCCACCCAACAGACACCCAGCACATACAAGAATTCCATGCACCTGCACCCAAGACCACCAAAAAGACCCATCTTATGACTATTCCAAATCCCTACACTCCCAAACTCTATTCACATAACCGCCCCTGTGTGCCTCAAAACGTTTCCTGTATGAGTTTTCCCTGTTCCCTACCCCTCTCTCACCCTGCGAGACCTCAGAGCCCTTTATGTCACTCCCCAAATTCAACCGTTCAATCTCAAAATCCTCCCCTAGCACGCCTGCTATTGCCCCTGCCCCTTCCCCTACAAAAAAGTCAAACCCCGCCAAGGCCAGGGCTCCACCTCCCAAGGCCAGACCCAAGGGCCCCCCTGCCCAAAACAAATCCAAGGACCCCCCTCCCAACCCCAAACCAAAAGACCCCCCTCCCAAGCCAAACCCCCCTCAACCCACCTCACCACTGAGGTACCTGCCTGCCCCCTTGATACACCTACCCTGTTGAGCTCATTTTCCTTCCATGAGTCGTTGGTGCAGTGAGGTGCCTAATGTACCTTTAGCACCTCAAACATTGGACTTGCCTATGGGCTTTTACATAGATAGGTCAATATTTCTATTTATTTTGAAGACTTAATACATCTGGCCCAACTAGATGTTGGCATCCACCAAACACTACTTGTCCTACCTTTCTTTCTCCATGTTGGATTTATGTTTGTGATCCTTAGTTTGTGTGTGTGACATGTGTGTGTTGGCTGTGCACGCTGTTGGCATGGCCTGTATTTGTGGGTGAGGCTCTGCCATCAGTCCAGGTATGATGGGTGTGTATTGCATGTGTGATATGATAATGTAGTCACATGCATGTGTTGCCATATTGTGTAATATTTGTGGTGTGATGTGTTATGTTCGTGTTGTGTACTACTGTCTGGTTGTTGTGTGTGCATTCATGTGTGTGGTGTTGGCTATGTCCTATCCATTCTGTGTGGTGTGGGCTTGGTGTGACAACACATTCTTTGTATAGGTGTGTGTTAGTGTTGGTTGGTTGTGTAGTGTTCTATGTATTGTGTGTGTATGTGTTGTGATATGGATGTGTGCAGTGAGAGTGGTTGACAATGCGTCTGTGTAGTTGCGGTTATGATGTGTTTGTGTGAGTTGGTGGTGTTCTGTATGAATGTGTTTGAAAGTGGCAGTGTTGTGTGTGTGCGGGTTTGTGTGTCTATGTCACATGTGTGTTGACCGTGGTGTATGTAGTTCATGTGTGCATGTGTGTAGTATCAAATCAAATCAAATCATTAATATTTATAAAGCACGCTACTCACCCGTGCGGGTATCAAGGCGCTGGGCGGAAGGGGGTTACTGCTGCTCGAAGAGCCAGGTCTTGAGGAGTCTCCGGAATACGGAGTGGTCCTGGGTGGTCCTGAGGCTGGTGGGGAGGGTGTTCCAAGTCTTGGCCGCCAGGTAGGAGAAGGACCTCCCACCCGCTGTGGAACGGCGGATGCGAGGGACGGCGGCGAGAGCGAGGCTGGTGGAACGGAGGAGACGGGAGGGGGTGTAGAAGCTGAGGCGTCGGTTGAGGTATTCTGGTCCCTTGTTGTGGAGGGCTTTGTGTGCGTGGGTGAGAAGTCGGAAGGTGATCCTTTTGCTGACTGGGAGCCAATGCAGGTGTCTCAGGTGGGCGGAGATGTGGCTGTTGCGGGGTATGTCGAGGATGAGGCGGGCGGAGGCGTTTTGAATACGTTGCAGACGTTTCTGGAGTTTTGCAGTGGTCCCAGCATAAAGGGTGTTGCCGTAATCCAGGCGGCTAGTGACGAGGGCGTGGGTCACGGTCTTTCTGGTGTCGGCGGGGATCCAGCTGAAGATCTTGCGGAGCATGCGGAGGGTGAGGAAGCAGGAGGAGGACACAGCGTTGACTTGTTTGGTCATGGTGAGAAGAGGGTCCAAGATGAAGCCGAGGTTGCGGGCGTGGTCTGAGGGGGTCGGTGCGGTGCCAAGGGCTGTGGGCCACCAGGAGTCGTCCCATGCGGTCGGGGTGTTGCCGAGAATGAGGACTAGTATGTGTCTGCGTGTGTGTATGTCGAGGTGTGTGTGTTCGTATGGGTGTGAAGGTACGTGTGTATGAGCCCGTCGCAAGGTGTCCCAGCAGTGTGTGTTGTGTTTGGGTGTGTACAAATTCCTTTTCCTCCAGTGTGTGCTAGGTGTGTGTACTTACAGTTGTTATCTTTGTTACCATTGCTGAATCTAGAGCCGTTGTATGAGTAAGAGCAGTGGGAGGACTTCGATATCATTCATTTCTGCCAAGGTTTTGGTGGAGTTGCGACCGCAACAGAAACCCTGGCAGTGTGCAGCCTCCTAATATGTTTGAAGGAAACATGCTCCCCACCAGTCTGGAGGTGCCTACCACCATGCACAGCAGTCAGACTGCACTGGCGGTACTGGCGGTGTATTGGCTGTATTCAGTTGGGAAGACCGCCATGCTCTTAATATGGCGGTCTTCACCACCAGGCCATTGGCGGTACGACCGCCGCCGCCAGCATGGCAGTCCAGAGACCAACAGACTCATAATGACCTCCTAACTCTGCACAAACTGCCTTTGGTTTCACACCACAGGACACTCCCTGAATGACACTTCAGCTGAAGCAATTACAATATTGGAATTAATTGTCCCCTGATGGTTGTTTTACAAAAAGCAGGAGGACAGTTCTTCATAAAACCTTTCTGTGCTGACAAGGAAGGGGAATGTGTGACCCTCCTTCCCATGACTCCACTTCCCCCTGGGGGGTCACGCCCCACATATTGAAGACCTCTGGTCTTGGATGATGTCCCTTTTAACGACGGCAAAAGGGGAAAATTATGAATTAGACAGCTAACAGCAAAGGAATTTTTGCAACTTTACTTTCAGAAGTCCTATGATCTTCTAGAATGAAAAAAGAGATGAAGGAGAGGAATGAAGGAAATTAGAGCTGGCTCCCTTATGTACTGAATCCGACTCTTAAACTAAAGTAAAGCCTTACACCTAAAGTGTAGATGTCGGTAAAAGCCTGCAATTATTGTTTATGTACATATTCAGCTTTATCAATTTAGAATCATGAAAATTTGCAGGTTTGCAAAGAATGAATAATGATGTTAATGTCTAGGGTCATATATAATCCCACCATATTTTTATTTTCTGTAAAATTGGTGGCTTTTATCACTGCCATTTTTTGAATCTTGTTTGTTTTACGCACTAGCACAAGATTCTGCAAAAATGGGTAGACCATCTGGAGGCTTGCCCGTGTGTATTTCAGTTTAGTTATATGGTACAAAACGAATCTGCATAGGTGCCTCTTATATCTAAGCAATTAGCATAAATGCAAGAAACTTAGCATGTTTCCCTCAATATATTATAAAAAGGTGTTAGTTGATATAAGATGTAAAAATGATACTCCAGAAATTATGTAAAACTCTGATACAACTTTGGATTGCATCTTTGTTAGCCTTTTGCTTTTTAAATATGTCAAGATTTTTCACATTTTAGAGCACTATGAAAGTAGTCGTTTTCTGCAAGATACAATTATTAACTCAAAATGTGTGCACAGTAAGTAAAGCTCAGTAATTACTAGGCCTTGGCAAAATGTATATTATATTGTTGTAAATTGAGTAATTTTAAGAATTTTGCAGTATGCTTGTTGCACAAAAAATTCCCCAAATTATTCCTGTAGTCTACTTTGTCTAATTACATGCCATTCATTGTAAAAATCTGTTGCAAGCATGTACTGTGTGGTCAAAAAATGTGTAGGGAATGCTTGGGAACAAATTAACATAAGCAGCGTTTGCTTGCAATATATTTGTTTAACTGTGTCCTCAGTCCAAAAATTGCCGCAGGGATGCATTCCATGTAAAAATTTAGTGTAAAATGATGTTTCTGCTTTTTTAAGTAATTAAATATTATTTTGTATAATTTCTTTAAACATTTATGTAATTACTCTAAAGAAAATTTTGCAAATTCCACAGACCCCTAAAAAGTAGACCATTTGACTGGAGGATGCTGGCTTAAAAGACTGTCTGAAATACAAATATATCATCTAAAATTTTAGAGTGGAAATCATTCTCTTCCTTACTGTTCTGTCAAAATCAGATCCAGTCATTTTCTTAAGAAATTAATTCTGATGTATGATAATCGGACAATAGATAATTTCTTCAATTTACGTTAAGATAGAATTCTAATAGAGTATATAACTATATGGAAGGAAATGAGTATTGCCTGGGGTATGAAGGATTTGGAATTGTAAAAAAGAGTGTTAGCAAAATTATCTCCGCCAATGAAGGCCCTTCAATACAAGTAAGAATACCTAATTAAGGTAGATGCGTTCAAAACAATGGTGGGGAATACAAAGAACATTTAGAGGAAACTAAAAGGAAAAAAGAGGAGAATGAATAAGTATTCTCTGTTGTGATAAGTACATCTAAAGATCATAAGAAAAGTTGGTAATATATCAGGGATCTGGATAATATTCCCATAAAGTATGTAATGGCATTCTTGCAAATGATTGGAAAGAATATGTGTCATTAGTACATTAATGAATTAGTTACCCCTTGAGAATTCCCACAGCCATAAAGGGTCCAATGGTGGATCAAGCCAATTACGGAATGAAAACCCCTTTCAATATGAAAGTTTTTTTCTCTCCCTACTTCTAGGCAATTTAAGTGAATGGGCCAAACAGATAACCTAATTTCACTATTAATAATTTGTTTAGAGAAAAAATAGCCAGAAATGTGATAATGTAATGGCAATATCAATGCTCGTAAACCGGGATTTTGAAACTGGAGCGATGAAAGTAAATGCCTATTTTATTGAATTGAGAACACCGCTCGCTGTATAGCGTTGAAGGAAATAGGTTATGGTGTAAACTGAGTTCTTGGTATATAGATCCTATACTTTTAAAAGCAATTCAACCACTTTATACAGATACCTTGATCCAAATTAATTGCATGATATTAATCCCTACCTAGGAAAATATACAATAACGTTGGCCTAAAAGAACGTTTTGTCTTTGCACAAAATGTATTTCTTTTCTTTATTTGACTTTTATACCTAATTCTATGGCATGTCCCCCAAAAGTAGGCTATGTGTTGACACCCATACTTTTCAATGAAGATGATATGGTCATTCTTGACAAAAAAATAGTATGGGCACACCTTAGACCTGTTGAAGCAGATATGCTAATTAGAGATCATTAATTAATGCTTATGTGTTTTGATTTACAAAAAGTTCATAGAGAAATTAATTGTATAGAAAATAATGTGCACGTATGAAAATGTGCCCACGGAGAATGTCAGCCACTTATATGAAATTGTACTAAAATGATAAAAAATGTGTGAAATAATAGAAAAGTGTAATAATAATGTAGTAATGTGCCATTCTGAGATGTATAACCTATGTTTTGCATTATATTGTAGAGTCAACTTAGCCGAAGTTGTTGCCTAGTTTTTGACAGGCCTCATGAAGAAGCTGAATTATTAGAGCATGCTAAAGGAAAGCGACTGTGTTAAACTAATCTTGAACCGCCCGATGTTAAAGTCTGCTTAGCTAGAAGTTTCTGCAATGTACCGACAGACAGGGGATGATGAAATCAAATTGATACAATTATGTGTAGAGTAGACGAGATGTACTTTCCCAGGACTTAAACAATAGAAACACTGATTGAAGAGGAAGATGCAACATTTTCGATACCTGAGGAACGGGATGAAGAGGAAATCGCACAGTGAACCAATCAATGAACTGAGAATGGAGAAATATTAGAACTCATAGATTTGTAGAATTGAATGTATTGGGCAGAATCACATATGGTGATTAATTGACCAATTAGGAATTAGGGGGATGGATAGAAAAACTCTAATAAAAAGTGATGACAAGGGGCTAAAACTTCAGATGTGAGGGTTGAAATGCTGATGCTAGGAGATGCAGTTCGAGATTCTGTCATTGGGCTGATGTGCTGAGAGCCTGATGCGTTGCTGATCAATTGATGACCGGAAGATGAAGACTGACTTTGTTGCTGATCCATTCCGTGGATAGGTAGCTATGACAATGTGACTTATGAACTTTTGTGCATTTTCTTCTAGGTACCAACTGCACTGTTTTATAGTTTTTCCCTTAGCTAGATGTTTTCCAAATTCACTGCCCTAAATTGTTTTCACATAAAATCCCACATGCTGTTGCTAATCTGTGTTAGGTAGGATTCTTGGGCGACATTGACAGTGACAAATGATTGACAAACTGATTTCTGAACTTTGCTATTGATGTTGACGTAGTCATCTTTGTTGGCTTATGCTGAAGCATTAGAGCATATGTTTTCTCAAGTTTTGATTAGATTGTGTTATTGGTGGTCGCTAATAAACTAATTCTGAGACGATTGAATTAAGTTTGAGTTAACCTTATGCATTAGAATTGTAAGTAATAGGGAAATAAAAATTGTTAAAACTTATATAGTGTTGTGGTTATTCATGAAATGTTGACATAATTGTCTAATAATTAATGATTCTCTTAGTGGTTATTGATGGGTATATTGAATATTGGTAACATTGGTCACTACATGGCTACGATACTCCATGCGATCCAAAAGTTTACTTACTAAGGACCAGGCGTGCTAGCAGTTGTTGGTAGCAATTTCCTTGGAGAACTAGTCAGGTGGTGATTAATGGTTATGGTGGTAGTTTAAGTTAGGGTTAGTTGTTCATTTTATGAGGTTTGAATTTTTGTTTTTCATGATGGCAATTGTAGAAAAGATGATGTCCCCTTAAGCCCAGAAATGACTTTCCCAGGTCCTGGATCCTGCTAGTAAAGTTGGGTAGGTTCTCAGTGTAGAAATGATAGTGTGAAAGTGGTAGGTTGCGCTTGCAAAGGCTTATGCAAATCACAGGTAAATTTTGCCGTATGAGAGGTAAAGTAGGGAGTTTGCGTACTCCAGTTGAGTTTAGTAGGAGTTTGAGAGTAGGGAAGTCATCAAACTTCATAAGTGTGTGGTGCTTTGTGCTGAAAAATTGTCCACGTGGTTGTTGGTGATATATGGACCGTGGTCTAAGACTCCGGAGTATTTTGTCAAGTGTAGGAGACACTGGGTTATATGTTGTAATCTGTTTGGTTTTAGTAGGTTGATCGGGCGTAGTCAACAAGTCGGTGTGTGAGTTAAGCAAGTAAGCAAAACTTTTTGACTGAGATTTGGCAAGTCCTATGTTCACCAGGACAGACCTTTGATCAGTTGAGAGTGAAATTTGTGGGTTGAATTTTGCTTGCGATTGTGGGAGACTGAGAAAGAGCAATAGCTGCAGGAGCGAAAGTGCCATCAGTTAAAATCTGTAAGGTCTCTGGAGCGATTGTGTACCTTCCTGTAGTAAACCAGCAGGTTTGATTTTGGTTATTGGCTTTGGTTAGTGCTCACAATAATTTTGCATTAGTTTTGTGTGAATTGAAGTTTAGGAGGACAAGCCGCAAGACTTTGTCAGCCGCAGTGTGTTAGTGTGACGTCAGAGTGAGCCACGCTGGGATAGGTTGATTAGTGAGAAGAGTTGCGAGTGGATTGGCAGCTGTCCGTAATAGGCAATTGGTTGGGTAAGCTGGTGAAAGGAATCTTGGGAGTAAAAGTAATTTCCTTATTGAATCAAATACACAAAAGATAGCAAAGATTAAGTTTTTCAAAGCGTTCAGAAGTGCCATGAAGTGCTGATTCTTACATTAAGACAACAGTTGGGGAGCCTACCCCACCGGAAAATTATCTGGCATTCATTGTGATGGAGGAGCGAGGTGTTGCGCCATGCCTTTAGTTAAAGAAGTGGTGAAAACTGACAAAGAAATAGGGAGCTTTTATCGTTTCCAGAGCATGGAAAGTTTTTTTGAGAATTTTGGATCAGTTGCAAACGACACTATATGAGACAAAGCCACTTCCGAGGCCAGCACAGTTTGAGGCTTTAGCGGTTTGGGAGCTTGTAGCCAGACAGCAGCAAGAGATGAAGTTCCAAAGGAGAGTAAGGAAGGTAGAGAAATCCTTGGCAGGAGCAAGGTGGGATTGGGAACGAAAGAAGTGGAGAATGGCAACATTAAAGGGTGTTAGGTTGTTTCCTGCTATTGCAGAGGAACATGAGTCAGAAGAAAAAGAGGATGCTGACAAGAGTGATAAGAGTTCAGGAGATAAGAAGAAGAAAAGGGTTTATGTAGAAGAAGAAAATGGAGACGTTGAGGATCTTATCACACAGATATTGAGGGATCAACCTGTGCCATATGCGGTCCATGAAGAAGGTCCAAGTACTAGTTCTGTTCCGACTGCTCCAGCTCAAGTGACAGGAACAGTGGGACTGGTGCAGACAAATAATGGGTAGTGCAGAGTACTCCTAATGCAGTGACTACTTCAGTGGTCCAAGTGCAGATGCATCCACCATTGAGACAGAGAATTTATCCAGCTGTACCAATTCTTGAGACAACTTCAAACTTAGTGTTGCCTTCGGAGCAAGTGCTTCTGAGGCCAATGCTAGTTCCCACTAAGCCGACTCCAATGTTGTTGCCTCAGACACAGCCACAGGGTTTGCTGAAGTTCACACCAATGACAGAGACACAGTCAGATGTGACGCCAATGATGAATCAGAATATGAGAGTAGTCCTTCCACAAAATGCGAGCGTCAGAGCAGCACCAGATGCAATATCGCTGCTGATTACTGTTGGTCCAGCGGTACCATTGTTTGTGCAAAAGAAATCAAATGCAGAAGAAAAGGGTGAAATGTCACAGAGCCTTCTGAGGAGGGGAGTGAGAGATCATGTACTGGTGATATCATCTATGGGTCAGACCTTTGATGAATTTAGACCATTAATGGATCTTAGTCCACTTGTTGGGCTTCCAGATGTGGTAAATGGTCCGAGTGCAAGTCAGAGCCTGAAGCTTTTGACTCGGCAGACTCCAGGAGCAGTGGTACAACAGGTGCCGATGACAAATGCAAGTATTATCTCATTACAGGTATTGACAGCACAGCAATTGAATAAGTGGTTGGATAGTCCAAGGGTGAAGAGCAGATAAATCGTTTGAGGTTGGCTACCGAACTAACCAAGCTAGTTGAGGGAACAATGGGAGTGAGTAGGTTAGAATCCTTTACAGAAGAAGAGCTGAGGTATTTGGGTCCGAGAAGTACGAGAGAAGTGGGCAAGATACATCAGAAATTGGCAAATTTAGCAGACAAACATGACATAGAGATTGAAAGAACAAAACACTTGAAAAGGAGTTACATGTTAGACTTTGAGGCAAAGGATTTTGAACACATGAGATCAGCAGGAATGAAAGCGCATCTAAAAGAGTTATAGCAGAGTGCTCAGATTTGGGAAGCAATTGAAAAGTGGGAAGGCAGATGGGCAAAGAAGAAGGATAAACGGAAACAAGATTCACAAGAAGGGTCTGAAGGTGTTCAGAAAGGAAAGGATCCAGTAAAAAGTTTGCTAATGAGGGAAATTCCAGGAGGGCAGTTTGTTCATGTTCCCTGGCACAGGAGTGATATTCTGTCATTCACAAATGATTATCCAAAATGGAGAGAGAAACCAGTTGAGTGGTACCAGAAGACAGATAGATTTGTGAAGCTTTCTAAATGTCTGTGGGAAGCCTTGAATACTTTGTTGGAAATAGTGATTCCGGCTGACTTGTGGGTTGAGTGCAAGAGAGCAGTGGATTGGCCGACGAGTGAACCAGAAAGGGATGGAGTTACAGGTGCACCATCCCCTGAAGTGATGAAACATTATTATAAGGTGATTGAGTTCCTTAAAATGAGAATTTTGCCTAAAAATATTGATTGGCAGAGGAATGACAAGAGAGTGCAGGAGGCAAAACATTAAATCCATACCTACTATGAGAGATTGTTGAAAGCGTTCAAGGAATACAGTGATAAAGAAGCAATTGAGCTGAAAGACATATTGCACTTTGTGTTTAGGTTCGTTGAAGGATTGAGACCTGAAATAGGACAGATGATTAAGAATCATTTGATTTGTTGCCAAGCGAAACCGATTGATGAGGTGTTGCAGTATGCGAAATCCTGTAGTGATGAGATTCAGTTAAAACAGAAAAAGTTGAAGGAGAAAGCAATGGTGATGCAAATTAAGGCAGCTCAAACAGGAGTGCAAGGAGCTTTAGTGCAAAAGATACTTCAGCAGCAGGGAACTGTCATGTTCCACCCTCAGATGAGTGTTAGAGGTCGTGGAGTTATTATGACTCGTGGTCCAGATTTGAGTACTGCAGTGGTTCATAATGATGTGCAAGGGATGAAAAAGATGTTGCCGTGTCACCTGTGTGGAAACGTGAGACACTGGAACTCGGAGTTTCCGTTTATGGTGCAGGATGGTGTTGTTCAGCAAGGTGGTGATGTCAATACATTTCAAACTGTGAAATTCCCTAGAATGAGAGGACTTAATCCGAATGTTCAGAATCAAGTGCGATTTTCAACCCATGCAGCAGGTGCCAGTGTCGCGTGCAAAAGTGACACAGTTGCAACCAATGCAGAAGCAGGTTCCTATGGTACCTAGACAGCAAATGCAGATACCTCAAGCCCGATGGAACAGCAACAAATGATGCTTACTCAGCAGGTCACAGGACAGAGACAAGACAGAAGTAATGACACAGTGCACCAAGTACCATTACAGAGTGAGAATGAAATAAACGATGAATGGATGAGTATTAGTTGATATGAAGAGTCATGTATGCTTGCAGCATCCTTAGAGGTAGGTCAGAGAGGACCCTTTGTGAAAGGAAAGGTGATGAGTCACAGAGTATCATTTCAAGTGGACACGGGAGCTGCACGCTCTACATTGAGAAGGGCAGAAGTTCCGAACTTACCTCTTTAAGGCAGAACAGATCAGGTTGTGGGAGTAGCAAACAGACAATTAACAAATCCGATCACAGATCCAGTACAGGTTGAGATTGGCAACTTCCAGGATTACATAAATTTGTAGTTTGTAACTCAAGTCCAGTATCCCCACTGGGAAGGGACTTGTTGTGAAAGACCAATTGATCCATTAGTTGTTTGACCTCAGGAATTGAGGTTCAGACTAATAGTGATTATGTGGAAGAACAGACACCTGAAACTGAGAAGAAAAATATTAACGAAGAGTACCTGTTGATTGAGATTTTCCCGATGTTTACTGTGAAAGAATTGCTTGCGGATTTGCAGGGAACAGTACAGGAGAACGTGTGGGACCTGACAGTTAAAGAAGTGGGTTTGATCAAGTGAGTGGAACCGATTAAAATCACTTTGAAGCCAAATGTAGTGTTTCCGCAGCTTCCACAGTATAACATGGCACAAGATGTTCTGATGAAAGTGGCATAGATAATTGGAGAGTTTCTGAAACAAGGGGTTTTGAAAGAAGTAATGAGCAGTCAATGTAATTCACCGATAATGGGCTTGAAGAAGCCGTGTGGGAAAGTACGCATTGTGCAGGACTTGCGAAAAGTGAATGACATGGTGGTCAAGTGTTGTCCTATAATGCCGAACCCAACAGTGATACTGTTTCAGATTTCATGCAATGAGGAGTGGTTCACAGTGGTTGACTTGTCACAAGCTTTCTTTTCTGTGCCTCTTCATGAGGATAGTCAGTTTCATTTTAGTTTCAAATTCCAAGACAGAGTCTACAGATGGTGCAGACTTCCACAAGGGTACACCGAATCACCGTCTCTGTTCAATCAGATCCTGAAAAAGAATTTGGAATCACTGGAACTACCATACCAATTGACTCTAGTGCAGTAAATTGATGATTTGCTAATTGCATCCAAGACAACCGATGAGTGTAAGTATGACTTGATTGCCCTGGTGAATCATTTGGGAAAGTTTGGACATAAAGTGTCACCTTTGAAATTGCAGTACTGTCAAAAGTCAGTGAAATACTTGGGGCACCAGATTGAGAAAGGGGCAAGGAGAATCTCCAGAGAGGATCACAATGATATTGCAGAGAAGTCCTCCGACTTCACAGAGAGATGTCAGAATGTTTCTGGGAATGGTAGGTTATTGTCGTCAGTGGATTCCAAAACCATTGCAGCAGCTGACACATAAGGAGTTTACTGACCCCATAACCTTAGATGAGGACCAGATGAAAGCATTTACGGAGTTGAGAGAGAGTTTCTGCAGAGCTCCAGTGTTGGAAATGCCTGATTACACAAAGCCATTCACATTGTTTTGTCATGAACGTGATGCTTGTTCTTTGTCTGGTTTGACACAGGTCCATGGAGGTGCTTATTGCCCAGTAGCCTATTTTTCAGCTACCTTGGACCCAGTCACAGCAGCTTTACCAGGTTGTCTGCGTGCGGTTGCGCAGTTGGTCAAAGCCTTTCCCAATGTGAGGGAGTAGTGATGGGAACCCTTTGACGGTAATGGCACCTCACTATGTTGAGATTTTACTGACAAGGACAAAATCACAGTATTTGACTGGTGCAAGACTGACAAGGTATGAGACGAGTATACTGGGTGCTCCAAATGTAACATTGAAAAGATGTACAGTGTTGAACCCGGCAATATTACTTCCAAGTGATACTGCTGAAATTGAAAAGGAGGAGGACATCGAGCATGATTGTCTTGAGGTAACTGAACTGTGTACAAAACCAAAGCCTGATATCAGAGATACCTGATTGGGAAAAAATGATCAAATTGTATTTGTTGATGGCTCATGTCTCAGCAATGGTACAGGGACATTGAGAGCAGGATATGCTGTATGTACAATCACAGGCACATTAGAAGCTTCCTGACCTTGAAATGTATATTCTGTACAAGTAGCAGAATTGGTAGCTCTTACTAGAACGTGCCTTGTTTCTGCGAGGCTGAGAGTCAACAATCTATACTGATAGTTAATATGGATTTGGAATTGTTCATGATTATGGTCAATTGTGGTCGCAAAGAGGTTTCCTGACCTCTACTGGTACACCAGTAAGAAATGGCGACAAGATAAAAGAGTTGTTGTATGCAATACAGTTACCTGAAGAAATTGCCATGATGAAATGCAGTGCACATCAAAAGGCACAAGATTAAATCTCACTGGGAAATGGATATGCGGATCAAGTTGCAAGGTTTTGCGCATTGAACTGTATATTGTTTAAAGACAAGTGGGAATTGATGTCAGAAGAAGATAATACATGTAGAAGTTTTGCATTGAAAGTGATTGATACTCTGGAAGAGCTGAAAACATTGCAAAGTAATGTTGACAAGGAAGAAAAACGTCTCTGGGCCAAATTGAAATGTGTCCAACATCCTGATGAGATTTGGTTTTCTGAGGAGGGTCAGATGGTCCTGCCCAATAGTTTATTGTTGCAAATGGCCAAGTATGATCATGGCCGGGTATTATCATGGCCAGGCACACATTGGGAGGGATGTCATGGTTAGATTGTTCAAGATCGGCTGGTTTAATCCTACGTTCAGGCAGGCAGCAGAGACAGTATGTCATTACTGTATAGTTTGTCAGCAAGTAAACGTGGGGAAAGGGACAGTGGTGAATTTGAGCCACATTGGAAGAGCAGGAGGTCCATTTCGCAGAATGCAATTGGATTTCATTGAAATGCCTGTGTGTGGAGGTTTAAAGTACGTGTTGGTGATTGTGTGTGTTTTTTAGTCACAGGATTGAAGCATATCCTACAAGGAGGAATGACAGTCTCACAGTAGCAAAGTTGCTGTTTAGGGAGTTGATACCACGTTTCGGGTTTCTGATCTCTTTAGAATCAGACAGGGGAACTCACTTCAGTAACAAGGTGATTAAACTCTTATGTGCAGCATTAAACATCAAGTAAAAATGTCATTGTAGCTATCGCCCTGAAGCATCAGGACTGGTGGACCAGATGAATGGTACCTTGAAATCAAGAATTGCAAAGATGTGCGCAGCCACAAATCTGAAATGGCCAGATGCATTGCCTTTGGTTTTGATGTCTATGAGAAACACACCTGACAAGAAGACATTGCTATCACCCCATGAGATCCTCATGGGAAGAGCAATGATATTGCCAGCAGTTCCAGCCAATGCACTTGTAAACATTACAGATGATATGGTGTTGGACTACTGCAAGGATCTGGCTGATGTGGTTCGCTCTTTCTCTCAGCAGGTGCAGGCCACCACCCTGCCACCCATCTACGATCCAAGGCACAACCAGAGAGCCGGTGACTGGGTCATTGTCAGAAAGCATGTTTGCAAGATTTGTTTGGAGCCACGTTGGAGGGGTCCTTATCAGGTGATGTTAACAACTATGACAGCTGTGAAGTGTGCAGGACTCCTGAACTGGATACACACGAGGCATACAAAGAGAGTGGTGTGTCCAACAGATCATGAAGAAGCATTGTTGAAAGCACCAACAACCGGGAAACAGGTTGCTGCACCTGAGCCAGAAAAAGAGCCAATAGAGCCTGAAGTTGAACCAGAACTTCTGTTACCCCTGTAAGCGACGAGAGTGAAGAATTACGGGAGGGTGCGGAACAACCAATCTCGATTGATACAGCAAGAGAGCCTAGCTCAGCAGAAGTTCTCCCAGAAGCAGAGGTTCTCCCAGAAGCAGACGGTGCTGAAAAGCAGACAAAGCAAATGGCATACCAAGAGGGGGAAAGAGTTGAGACGGATCACAGTCAAAGTGATCTGACTCCTCCTGAGCCCGTTGCAGGCCCATCAAGAGAAAAACCATAGACAAAGAGAAGTAGAAGAGTCCACTCTTGAGAAGAATATTGACAGAAGGAACAAGAAAAGGAGATAATTGGCCTCAATCGCAGATAGGGAAGAAAAAGGAATTGGTCATAATTGAAACAATATTGGAAGAAGTGGATTCTACGAGAAAAGAAGAATTGAGTGAAGGAGAACTAAGTGGTGATTGAAAGTTGAAAAGAAAGAGAATAGCAAGTCGGCACTATGCAGGTCCTGAATGGGCATATGCAACTGCCAATGAATGGCAACACAAGTTTATTTCTTTTTGTTTTGATAGGGAAGTTCTGAGTCATTACTTTGATGTAACCTGCCAGTGATCAAAGAAGCTGAATTGTTGAGCTAATCTGAAAACCTAAGAAAAAGACTGTTGTAATTGATTTTGACAAGGGAAAGGGTCCCTGGATGTGAAACCGAACTGTGAAAGAAGAAAAATTTATTTTTGATTTTTACTGCACTTTATATAAGAGTTACTTCTGCTTTCTGATTCTTTACAAATCATGGCTGAACTAAATAATCAAGATAGAATTGCTAGGCACTGTAGATACATGTGTGTTGGATTGGCAGTTATGTGTGGAATAATGTTTATAGGGATGATTGTGGGAATGTCTGTTCATTATATGAAAAGAGCTACATTTACTTCTGCTCCTGAAACTACTACACTAACAGCTTTAGAGAGGTTTAAGTTAGATGAGAAGTATTTGCATGATTATACTAATGGACAAGGAGAGCTTTCTTCTAATGTTTTCTATCGCTTATTGAGTGAGTATGTTGAAACAATGGATGCGAAGAATTGTCTTGTGTGTACGCAAATTCCTTTGTCAGTAGTAGAAGTGGTTACGTACCACAGTCTTCCACTAACTTATGGAATAAGCTGTAGTTTGGTACTAACAAGGTTCTATAACCAAGAATATATACAGTATTTTTATTCTAACTATGACATGGTGTTTTCGTTTGCTCCTATTATTAGATACCTGAGTAAGATAGCTAAAGAGCATGATATAGTTAGAGGATTCTTTGAGCCTACACTAACATTTGGAACAGCCTATTTGCATCGTAACAACCTGACGTGTTTGCTTACACCTTTAGAGAAAAGCTTCATAGGGCATCCTGATGATAGGAGAAAAGCACTAAAAGAGAAATTAGAAAAAGGTTTAGAGAAGAGGACTTACACAAATGATTATGCTTATCCTGCTTTTAAACACAAGGGAAATAAGCATTAGATGCATTACAGGTAGGGATTCTTTATATATATATATATATATATATATATATATATATATATATATATATATATATATATATATATGTGTATAGGCAAAAATCACACACTGACTCTTTATTTGTGGGTACGAGTAAATGTAGGCACATTTTTTTGTTTCAGAGTAAGTAGACTTTTATGCTGAATGGTCAGGACCCTGCGATTCCTGGGACTTATATTTATGGACATAATGCTTATTACCATTTTCCAAGAGGATGGTACGGGACATGTTATTTGGGGATAGCTTTACCTTAAATTTATCAGATAGATGACTTAAAGGAGTTTCCGAAGTTGACTGAATTACATCATAAGCGACAGAGGAAGGAAACCTCTTCTGCAATTGTGGGAGATATCTTTGGTGCAATGAATCCTTCAGTGGGAGTCATTCTGAATTCGATCAAGATACGAAAGTTGTCTACTATTGTGGATAACATGCTGACAAAATTTACAGGGGCAATACTCCTGATAGATATTGAATTAGACGCAGATAGAGCTATGATGCTTCAAAATAGGCTTGCTTTAGAAATTCTTTTAGCGAAGGACGGCGAAGTCTGTAAGATGATTAATGCTAGGCATTGTTGTTTGTACATTCCGGACAATGATAGGGAGATAAGAGACTTACTCACTAATCTGACTAACTCAAGAAAGGGTTTGAAAGAATTGAAGGAACCAGGTGTTTGGGAAAAGGTTAGAAAAGGATTTGCTTCAGTGGGAATTGGCTTAGTCAAATTTGGAATGGGGTATTATTAAAAATCATACAGGGAATATTAATTGTAATGGCTTGCATATTAGGAATATGGGGTTCATGTAAATTATGCCAAAAGATAAAATTGCAAAGACCTAAAAATAATCAAAGGAGGGAAGGATGAATCAGCGAAAGAATATATAGGGACGATTTGAGGAGAAGACAAAAACAGCAGAAACAGAACAGAGAAATGATGGGGAACAAAAGGTGTGATGACGTATTTAGTCATCAGAGGAGGGACTGTTGAAGCTAAGTATTGATTATTAATTAATGTTTATTGTTTTGATGAACAAAAAGTTCATAGAGAAATTAATTGTAGAGAAACTAATGTACACGTTTGAAAATGTGCCCATGGAGAATGTCAGCCACTTATACGAATTCGTACTAAAATGATAAAAAATGTGGGAAATAATAGAAAAGTGTAATATTAACGTAGTAATGTGCCATATTGAGATGTATAACATATGTTTTGCATTATATTGTAGAGTTAACTTAGCCAAAGTTGCAGCCTAGTTTTTGCCAGGCCTCATGCAGAAGCTGAATTATTAGAGCATGCTGGAGGAAAGCGACCATGTTAAACTAACTTTGAACCAACCAATGTTAAAGTCTGTTTAGGAAGAATTTTCTGCAATGTACCGACGGACAGGAGATGATGGAATCAAATTGATACAGTTATGTGTAGAGTAGACGAGATGTACTTTTCCAGGACTCAATCAATAGAGACACTGACTGAAGAGGAAGATGCAACATTTTCGATACCTGATGAACCAGATGATGAAGACATCATACAGTGAACCAATCAATGAATTGAGAATGGCGAAATATTAGAATTCATAGATTTGTAGAAACTAATGTATTGGGTAGCGTCACACATGGTGATTAATTGACCAATTAGGAATTAGGGGGATGGACTGAAAAACTCCAATAAAAAGTCATGACAAGGGGCTAAAACTTCAGCTGTGAGGGGTGAAATGCTGATGCCAGGAGGTACGGTTTGAGATTCTGTCATTGGGCTCATGTGCTGAGAGCCTGATGCATCAATTGATGACTTGAAGACGAAGACTGACTTTGCTGCTGATCCATTCCGTGGATAGTTAGCCATGACAATGTGACTGATTAACTTTTGTGCCTTTTCTTCTAGGTATCATCTGCGCTGTTTTATAGTTATTCTCTTAGCTAGATGTTATCCAAATTCATGTTCCTAAATTGTTTTCGCATTAAATCCCACATGCTAATGCTAATCTGGGTTAGGTAGGATTCTTGGGTGACGTTAACAGTGACAAATGATTGATGAACTGATTGCTGAACTTTGCTATTGATGTTGACATATTCATCTTTGTTGGCTTATGCTGAAGCATTAGAGCATATGTTTTCTCAAGTTTTGATTATATTGTGTTCTTGGTGGTCGCTAATAAACTAATTCTGAGCTGATTGAATAAAGTTTGAGTTTACCTGATGCATTAGAATTGTAAGTAAGAGGGAAATAAAAATTGTTAAAACGTATATTGATTTGTGGTTATTCATGAAATGTTGATATAATTGTCTAATAATTAATGATTCTCTTAGTGGTTATTGATGGGTATATTGAATATTGATAACATTGGTCACTACATGGGTACGATACTCCATGCGATCCAAAAGGTTCATCGACCTATACGCGACCCCTTGTAAGTTTACTTACTAAGGACCAGGCGCGATAGCAGACCTATTTGTAAAATACTATAAAGAAAGCAATCTGAATATAAATTAGGAGACATCCAATCGATTATTTTTTGAAGAGGTAAAAAAATCTAAAATTATTGGAATATAAAAGAAGAGCATGCCATACAAGTATTCAAACATCAGAATCTAAGACAATGTGGGCCTCATTACAACCCTGGCGGTACAAACTTGGGGATTACGACCACGGCGGAAGCGCCATAGTCGCACCGCCGGGACCTGTGGTTTCCCGCCACATTGGTCCAAGCGGTTGTAATCCCCCAGGGCAGCGCTGCTTGCAGTGCTGCCCAGGGGATTACGAGTCCCCCTCCCGCCAGCCTTTTCATGGAGGTAGGAACCGCCATGAAAAGGCTGGTGGAAAGAGGAGTTGCAGGGCCCCCTGCCACGGCCCCATGGAGCTTTTCACTGTCTGCATAGCAGACAGTGAAAAGCGTGACGGGTGCAACTGCACCCGTCGCACCGCCGCAACACCGCTGGCTCCATTTGGAGCTGGCTCCCGTGTTGCGGCCGACATCCCCGCCGGCCCAGCGGGGATGTTGAAATGGGCACCGCAGGAGTGCGGCCGCATTGGCGGCTGCACAGCGGATACAACTTGGGGGGCCGTGGTTGCCGCCCGCCAAAGTTGTAATGAGGGCCTATGAGTCTTGTCCAACATCAATCAAGACTAAAGTTAAAGGCATTAAGAATAATTTTTGTCATGTTAAATGTTACCACTAATTTGAAAGATGAAACTCATGCTTGCCTTAAATTATGGTTGTGAGGTCTTTCAATCTACCCATATAAACTGGCTGGAAGTTGTTCAGTGTAACCTTTTAGACAATTATTTACCCTGCCATCCTCTATGTCACAAGTGCAGATAACGTTCCCTGATCAAGCACTCCGCCTTGCAAGCATGGGGTGGTGTTAGTTCTTTGTACAGATACAAAGTTGCTGAATAAAGAACATTAAAATCACTACTGTGGGCAGACCTTAAGAAGGGAGCTAGAATAAATATTTCCAGTCATTTCTCTTTTCTTCAGATGGTGCTTAAAGATCTACAAATGCAAAAAGTTTGGGAATCAGCGCCTCTGTGACAGCAGGTTTAATAAATCCAGAGAAACAAATGAGTTCCTTTTCTCTTGCATCTGAATTTAAAATGTTTTAATTCTTGACACAATATGCTATTTTATTAAACCCCTACTTTATCCTGCAGCCATATCTAGAGGAATATGTATGCTAATAAAAGAGTATGCTAAACTTCATTTTGGTCTATTCGAGTTTGGGGAAATACAATTTTCTTTGAAAAAAACCAAGAATATTGCGTGTTTGCAAACTCTGTCCCTTATGTAAGGAGAGCCTGACCCGTCTCCCATGCTGATATAATAGTCTTCGTGGATAAAGGAAATTATAAGTAATCCCAGTTTTTCCACGTTTGGGCACGAGAACTTGTTTTTTAGCAGTAAATACATTTTTTTAAACTGCACACATGCAACTGGCTATAGATTTGATAACGTTTCTAAAACTAGTATGGAATTAACTGATCGTATGGGTTTGGAATTACATTTACCACTAGATATTATAACAGCTCATTGAATTTAGATAACCCACTATCAGTTTAGAAGTCAAATAATGCGAAATATCTGGAATTTCAAATGAAATTAGTTGGTACTTTTGGTTTTCGCTAATTAAAATGTACAAGTTGAGTTTTTGGAGGTTATTCTAATTATTCAGTTGTATGTTGTAAAATATCAATAGTATTGTGATAGTGTTATTTAACTGTAATAATGCATACAGGAACTGGAATGATCTTTTGGTTTTGGCACAGTTCAAAATAGCTTCTTCTTTTCTCCATTTCAGAAACGACCGTAAAAAACATATCTTTATGGAATATCTCAATTTTCATCAGTGAGGAACTTCCAGGCACCCTGCCACTGAGGAGACACAAAAAGTTTCTCGGTATATTTAGTATGAACATGATCTGAGTTATTCCCTCCATAACTAGAAGAGTCCTCTCTTGCTTCCTTGCTTGGTCCATGGTCTAGAGGATGTATTACAAACATACATAAATGTTTTGGGAGTCAGCAGAAAATCTCTAAAGAAAATTAAGCAGACCAACCATCACTACATCAAAGGGTGGCTTAAAATAAGCTAAACCATGCTGAATGTACCACTACGATAACGTAGGACAGTACAGCAACCAGAGTGCAGATCACACCTACACATCAACATATATTGGCTCAGAAGTGTCTTAGACGTGATTTGGAAGGAGTGCATAAACATCTACACAAAATATATTTGCTGTTCATGAATACCAGATGAACCGATGACTGTCAGAAAAGCACACCTCTTGTATGTGGCAGAAACCCTAATTGGAGAAAACTCTGACCACTGTGCGACACTGCAGAGTGGTGCCCCGGTCTCCCATGGAGACCTTTGCCTTTAGAGCACCTCAGTGTTGCTTGTGTCTCTCTAGGAAACTTTCATTGTTCTACTTCTGGAAACATACATGCTGCATCCCCTTCTGTTCTTGATTCAAGACAGCAAATTTCAATGACTAGCAAGTTATCAGATCCCATTTCATTCTCCGCTGCATTATCTGAACCCTAGAACAGGTCTTGACACCACCCTTTTCCACCTGCAGAGTTCATTATACCTCCATTCCTTTCCTCTCCAACACTACGGACCACTAGGTCCTTATTTGTCTGCAAGCAATGGCATCTATTCGATTTTGATTTATCCCACGGGAGCTGTTTCTGTCTTAGCAGGCAAACACCTATACTTTGCTGGACATGAGTGTGCCATGTTGTGACACCTGATTGGGCTTGCTGCACTGCACATATTACAGTGAAGTAGCCTGCTCTTGGAAAAGGAGGTCGTGAGTTGTGGAGGATTTGATACAAGGCCTAAAGTGCCATGTGCCCTCATTCAAAACATGCCGACCTCAGATGGTACACCATCATGGGACATTTCCATATGGTGCCTACTTGTGAGGAATGTTTTCTGTTGGTCTTTTTGGCTGGTCGTTCTTCAGTGGTTCAACCGTTGTGGTGATTTTAATGGGGTATAGTAGCTGATTGACCATTTCTGCATAATGATTGGTCGTAAGCTGGGTAACAGTGCACTGGAGTCATCTTTACTGTTGGAAAACATTGAAAGCATGCAAGTATTCAAGATGGTATGCTTGATGTGTGCCAAGACGTAGTAGATTGAGAGTAGATGTGACTTTGTAGCTGAGGCCACACTAGAGGAGCTGATCTTTACGACTCAGTTATGTGTTTCGTCTGTAAACTATTTTTTTTTCCAAGGATACTGATAAGTTTAATGTGTGGTTTTTGATTACTTAAACGTTTTCATGTCCATGGCATCTTAGATTTTTCTGTTGCCTACTAAATGCCTTCTCTAATTAAATAACCACATGCGTTTTCTTTGCGATTCATATAAGTGGTGATGAAGCTCCTTGGTACATGCTGCATAGCACTTTGCTCTGTGATGGGCGAACACATTTGGCAATGCCTGCTTCTCCACATTTCATGATTCACATTGGAATTGTAATTACACCTTCTGCTCCTACGATTTGATCTACATTTCTTCATGTTGTTTTAACATTGGTCCCTTTCAGTAAGCATTGGAGTTACCCAGGGTATGACTAGGTAGGGGGCCTGGGATTATGTGGCAGGAGAGAGCCAAATTATGCAGCAGGTTTGAGTAAATTATTCAAGACAATGCAAATTATGCAACATATCGTGGCACATTTTGTAATAATATTACTTCATTATTTCATCATTTTTAAACTAGGTAACATTAGTTGTATTAATGATGTGTAACCAATGCCCAGACAGTGTTACCAAGTTGAAAAATGATGTAATAATGAACTGTAGCAAATACAAATGCATGTAATATGACTTGCAAGGCACCTTTACAACGTGTCTTTACAAGTTCAATGATGTTCCAATTTGAAAATGTGTATCACATTTTAGCTAATCTTTGCTAATGGGAGGCACTTTCATTTTCCTATTTTCCTGCCTTGGCAGTGGCAGCTCCTCTGTTTGTGCGCAGGAGCGTTGCTCTCCCCCCAGCAGCAGGAGCTGTAAAACCTTTTAAAGAAAATGATAATAAACAATGTTTATTATCGTTTTCTTTGAAAGAGCCGGGCCACGGGTGTGACGTGGACTGAGAGGGAGTGCTGAGCACTCCCCCTTCATAGTGCATGTGTGTTTGCCGGCTGTCTCGTCACAGTTCCTGGGCTGGAGAGAGCCTTCACAGGCTCCGAGTCTTCCCAGCCAATCTTGACGCTGCTCTGAGCAGTGTCAGTGTTGGCCAGAGCAGGCTGGGAGCCTGTGCCTCCAGAAGCAGAGGAGCGTCGAGTGTCAAAGGAGCGGCAGAGAAGGTAAGTGTTTTTTAAAAATTAAACTTAATGTTTATTCCCTCCCGCCTCCCCCATGTGCTTCCCCGTCCTGCCTCTTCTGCGGCCCGTGAGCCTCTAGTGTCCAAGGCCTCATTTCTGTCCCTGTCTGTCCCTAGTGTTACCTCTGTCTTTTGGAGACCACTGTGACAGTAGGAAGCTGATATCGGATTGTTGCTGTGTGCCAGTGATGTTCTACTAGTTTGTTGTTTTTGAGTCACCATAGATGTGTGCACTGGTTTCTGTGTAACATATGGACCAATGCTTGCCTTTTGCAATGCACTTTGTCCAGTTTCAGTGGGTTTTGGCCTAAACAGGAGCCTTGATTTTAGCCTTTATTACTAATAATAGGACTCTGAAAAATGTACAAGTGTATTTTGTAAATTGTAATGGTTTTGCTCTTTTGTAGGTGTGTATTTTGTGTTAAAATGTCTCTCCCTAGATCCATTCTTCAGTATCCTTCACGCTCACCCATTTTGTAGTAATTTATTTCTCATTGTTTCACCACTGCACATGGTTCCTCCTACATTTTCTTAGAAAATATATACCTAGGGACGAAGAGATCACTGTAGAAAAAATATAGGAGGGATGTAGACCTTCACCCATAGTTTTAGGGATTTCATATTGTGATAATTAAATAGTATGAGTATAATACTACTTTACATACTCCTAAATGCAGTTTTTGTTATGGCCTCAGGCAATATCCCAGGAGTTTGGAAATTAGTTTGAATTGTCTCAGTTCATAAAATGATTGTAATAATGACCAAGAAGAATGAAACATAGCTAAAATGATGCCAGTCACTAAAAAACACTGTAAGAATTGCAAAGGAAATTATTATTATCAATGTTACATCCTCCTGGGAAGATTTATGACCAACTATATCAAGGGCCTCATTATAAGCTGGACAGCCACACTCCGGGCCTTCCGACTGCCCAAATACAACTTGGCGGGTGGACCCGCCAAAATACCCGTGCCCTTTGGGAATATGGTTCCTGACAGCATTACAACAGGCAGAGTTGTATTCAGCCAATGCGGCACTGAACTCAGCGCTACCTGGTTGATTACAACTTCCCTCACCACCAACCTTTCTATGTGGATTTCACTGACATGAAAAGGCTGGTGGTGAGAGTGAGGCTTTGCAGACAGTGCACATTCTGAGGGTTCTGGTTGGCCCCTTCTGTGCTATGAGATAGCACTCGCTCCTTTAAGGGTGCTGAATGCTATCTCGTTGAACTATTCCTGCCGGTCTGACCTGCGGGAATGCTCATTTGCAATGTTCCCGCTGGTCTGACAAGCGGGAACATTGTAATAGGGCAGGATGGATGCCACCACTATGTGAGTTTGATGGTCGTGAGGGGGGACTGCGAAACTCGTATTGAGGCCATAAGCTTGTCACTTGGCTGAATAGACTCATAATAGAACCTCTCTGTTTCAGATGAAGGTTTGGGGATGAAAGACAGCAATGTACAATGCAGAGGCACTTTCATTGGTGGCAATAAGAGTATTAGGAGAACCAGGGGACCAAGGGCCTGATTCGTTTGTGACAGAGTATTCTCCTCCACCAGTATCTAAATCAGGCCCTTAATGCGGTAACAACCTAGGCCCTTCAGACCCCAGCTTTAAAGTAAATGACAAATATACTCAAGGTGCAGTGTGCACCTCAAGCCCCTAGGCTCCAGTTCCACTGCACCTACTGGTACCATTGATAGCATTGACCTTGCCCATCGCTTGTTGTATAAAGCTTATGAATGAGTACCAAGAGCACGTTGATGGGCATCAGTGTTGATGATGTGTGTCTCAAAGAGCTTACCTTATACAGTGCCTCCAACATTTCACAATTTTGCGATCTGCTAATTAACCACTAAGTGCGATGCCCTCAAAATATACATCTGGCCGCATAAAAACAAAAGTTCTGATGCATACCTGATCATTCCTTTACTTTTCTTTCTTGAAAAGCTGCCTGACTAAAAAAGGTTGTGTGCAGAGTAAAGCCATGGCACTCACTTTCTGCAGTGCTAAATCACAGGACCTCATTATGAGTGAACTGGTAATTGGTGCAATATTTTTCATACTCAATAAAATATGACTTCTCCGAGTCTGAAATTATCAGGTGCTTATAAGTATCACACATTTACAAGTCATTTCCTAATAACGGGTAATGTATCATTTTCTGGGCATTCCCAAACTTACAAGATTAACCAATGCTCAATTCAACCAAAATTTCTGACTCTTGAATGAGATTTACTACTTCAAAATTTCCATACTCATGCCCCCTAAAATCTGTCCATTTACATCAGCCAGTAATGCTTTTTCAAATTTCTCACCTGGGAAAATTGAGAAACCTTTAGCTGTGAATGTATAAATGCAACTGCAAACACCTTTGTGAATGTAGCCCTATTTAGTGTCCACAACAAAAAAGTGTTTTCATTTTCAATAGACACAATTTTCTCAATATCAGCAACAAACATGCATTTTTCATCTCCATGTGGAAATTAGTGCTACACTGTATGGAGTTGGGTTCAGGTTGTCATAATTGGGCTCTTGCTCTAGGCAAGACTGCTGGTTTAGGGATGACAGCACTTTTGTTTGGAGGTGACTAGGCCAATCCTGCAACAAGTCGCTACTGTCGGCCCAACCCTCCCGGCTCACAAGCAGTACCTCACCAAAAACCCAAATAGTAATCGATGATTTCTGTCAAACTTTACGCATGGACTCAAGAGTGCGACATCTCAAGGAAGTTGTGGTTAAACAGAAACAAAGACTACCCTTTTTTCACATGAGCAACATGTCTCAGTCACATAGAGGCAAAGAAGTAGATGCAGTAAAGTTTTCAATAGGTTTTATTAAAAAACTGCAATCTACTGTAAAATGCATGGGCTGTAATTATTAACATAATGAACAATGCAAGAAACAGAATTGTAAAAAACTAAAGTCATGAATATAATGACCCTGACATCTTGCAATTACATGAGATGTGAAATAGACATTAATACCCTAGCATGGAGAACCTAAACTCTAACCTAAAGAGAGCGAGGTATGTTAAACCTAATATGTCAGTACCATGTTCATGAGAAACGCCCCCTCAACCCTCGCTACCTTGGAATGAGGTCTCTAGATCAGACTCCGTGGGGACACGAAGACTGGGTCTGCATCAAAACGACATGCAGCATAGATTACGTTGATGACATCTGGTAGGAATCCCTCTGATAATCCTGTCTGCGTGAGATGTATTTATACAGATCTTGTAGGACCCTTGGCACAGGTATGCTTCCAAACAATGGATAAGAAGGCATGCTTGGGGCGGCAATTATTTAAGCAATTCCCTGAAAAGGTACATTATGTTACTGTCACACGTACATGGAAAAGTACATGATGTGAATACCAAGGTATCTCCTTTGTCTTTGACGCTGATAGTGACGCCTTCACAGAGTGGCACTGATAACGTGAAATCAGAATATCTTCATAACTATAAACAAAGAACCCATCTTGGAAGAAATAATTAAATAAATGCGCTAAAACAGAGAAGGCTAAGTAGGTTAAAAGTCACTAGGTGACAGGGGCACAGGCCTGCATTCCAGAAGGCTAAGCTATCTCATGATTCCCATTAAAACTAAATGGGATCCACTACAAAATTACAGTACCTCCCAACTTTTTGCCTGGTTTTTAGAAGATGCAGCTTTGAAGTGAACTGGATTCCTGCTAACCAGGTTCCTAGGGCCAGTGTTTCTTCACTAAAACAAGACACCTGGTCACTTGATCCCCAAGTGATCAGGCTCCTTGGCCCCTCTCTATGTTCCTAATAAATGATGTGCCTGGACCTAGGGCATGAGTACTGAAGAGGGCCCCTCAGAGCTGCACCACAACTTGTACCACTCTGAAGGACCTAGAACCAACCTAATGTAGACTGCCATTGCAGGCTACATGACAGGGTGCTCCCAAAATTGAAAATATGACATGGCACACATTTGTCTGCCATGTTCCCTAAAACGCTGCTTTTATTATCTGTAAGTTACTTTTGCAGCAGGCCTTCAGACCTAAGGCAGGGTGCATTATATTAGAGGTGAGGACATACATGCTTGAGGAAATATGCCCCTACTATGTTTTTGTCAATTCTTAGTAAATTTGCAGGGAAGCCATTTTAAATACATGTGCGAAAACACTGGTCAATACAAGTTCCCCAGCTACATGATGGCTTCTCTGAACCTAGGGATGTTTGGTATTAAACATATCATATAGATAAACCCTCACTGATTCCAGTGGTGGATCCATTCATACATGCACCCAGAGGGCTCCTTAGACGTGCCCCCTGAAAAACCACCAGCTGCTGGTAAGCTTACCGCCTGGTTCTGGCCAGACTGCCACCAACAGTTGAGAATCTGGCCTCTCAGGGTGCAAGCCTCTGCTTTTGAGATGTCTGAAACAAAAGCCTGTCCAGGCTGTGGTGTTACTCACCCCTCCCACAGGACGACCTACATTCTAAGGCAGGAGTGTAAAGAAGCCAACCACCTTTGGTAGCAGAGCTGGCCTTTATCAGGGGAAGATGCCAGTCCCATTCCACAGGGCCCATCTAGCACCTGGACAAGCTGAAAAATTAGCTATGCAGGTGTGTCACACTTCCAGACTGGGAACACCCCCAGGATGACCAGCCTGAAGTGGGCATGACTTAAGAAATTCTGCCATCTTCAGTCTGGTGGAATTTAGGACCTATGAATGGGGTCATAACCACCTCCCTCTCATCGAGGGGGTGTAGTGACCTCTAGGGTAAGTAGCCCATTGGTTACTACCCTTCACTCCCCTTAAATACGTATTTAGGGGACCCTTGTAGGAAAGTACCCTCCTTCACGCTTTGCTACCTCCACTTTTGGGCTGTTTGTCAGTGTGGTTAAATGTGTCTACTGGGTTCCTGCTAGTCAGGACCCCAGTAGTTATGCGCTCTACCTTAAATTATGGTTGTTGCATACTGGTAACCCAGTATTTCACCCACAGTTGACATACTGGTGCCCCCTTATAAGTCCTTAGTACATGGTCCCTAGGTACCAAGGGGATTGGGGTTCTAGGGGATCCCTGTGGGCTGCAGCTTATATCTTTTTCCGCCCGTAAGGAGCCTCTGCAAAGGCTTCTGCAGGACTGCCATTGCAGCCTGCGTGAAAAGGTGCATGTACCCTTTCACGGCCATGTACACTGCACCAGAGCACTTACAAGTCTCTCCTATAGCAGGCACTTATAAGTCTCCCCTCTAGCAGGCCCTCCAGCCCTGATGGCATGGTGCAAAGTACCTGTGTGTGAGGGAACCCCTGCATTAGCAGAGGTGCCCCTACGACCTCCAGGACTATTTTGCCAGACTTCCTGAGTGCGGGAATGTCTTTTTACGTGTGTACTGGACATTGGTCACTACCTATGTCCAGCTACATAATGGTAACTCCGAGCATAGGCATCTTTGGTATCAAAGATGTTGGAATCATACCCCAAGGCTTTTGCAAGCATTGGGTGTATGATTCCATGCACTCCTTAGAGGACCCCCAATATTGCCCTTTCAGCCTTCTGAGGTTTTCCAGACAGCCCCAGTTGCTGCCACCTCTCAGACAGGTTTCTGCCCTCCTGTTGCTTGAGAAGCTCAAGCCCAGGAAGGCAGAACCAAGGATTTTCTTGGGGAAAGGGGTGTTACACCCTCTCCCCTTTGAAATAGGTGTTACAGGCTTGGGAGTGGTAGCCTTCCCAAGCCACTGGAAATGCTTTGAAAGGCACATTTGATGCCCTCCTTGCGTAATCCAGTCTACACCAGTTCAGGGAACCCCAGTCCTAGACAAAGGAAAGGGGATTGAGCACTCACCCGCCCATCACCACACCAGGGGTGGTGCTCAGAGTTCCTTCAGAGGGTCCCTGGGTTTTGCCATCTTGGATTCCAAGTTGGCAGGGAACTCTAGGAGCACCTGAGTGGCCAGTGCCAGCAGGTGATGTCAGAGCCCTCCCCTGATAGTTGCTTACCTTTTTAGGTGACCAATCCCCCTTTCAGGGCTATTTAGGGTCTCTCCTTTGGGTGGCTCTTCAGATTCAGATTGCAAGACTCCAGCAGGAATTCTCTGCATCCTCCACTTCAACTTCTCACCAAAAAAACTGCATCTCGACCCTCCAGGAACACTACAAACTGCAACAAAGAAGCAAAGATGACTTCTGCAACATTGTATCTTCAGCTTCTGCCAGCAACTGCAACTGTTTCCCAGTCGTGCATCCTCAGAGAACCGCCTGTCTTCAGCCTGCACCAGAAGAACCAAGGAATTTCCCTTGGGGTGAAGAAGTCACTCCCCTGCTTCAGCAGGCAGCTGCTGCAACGATGACCTGATGCATGGATCCCCCCTCCTGACAAGCTGCATGAATCCTGCATCACAGGTGGTAGACTGACGTGGTTAACAGTTTTGATATCCTACTGTCCAACTTTGGTGGAGGTAAGAGTTTGCCTTCCCACTCAAGACAGTACCCCCATGCACGGCATGTTTTGCAGCTGCCAAGGCTTGTTGGCATCCTTTTACAAAGTTCTTCATTCACTATACATCACCGGCTCCCAGCACTCTGTCCTGCGAGGCACCTCTTCCTGAGTGGTTCTCTGGCAGCGTAGGAACATTTGGCATAGAGCTGCATGGGCCTCCTTTTGCACCTTCCTTGTCCCCATGCTGTGGAACTCCTGTGTGTGCTGCCTGGTCTTCTGTGGGCTCTCTCAGTTGCTGAGGGCCCCCTCTGACTCTCCCTCCTGGGTAGAGGCCACCAGGTCCCTCCTGGTCCCAGGCAGCGCCATTTTCTGCTAACTGCAAGCTCTCCATGTTTCAAGGCTTGTTGGTGGACTCCAGTGATGCAAACCAGACTGCAGTCCTCCATCCGGCATGGGACATCATCTGGACCAACCAGGAACCCGCATCTGTCTTCTTGGATGCAGTACTGACTGTTGTTCTTCACCAGTGGTTCTCCTTTTGCACCTTCATCCTGGTTAGCAGGGGCTTCTGATCTCTCTAGACACTTCTGTGCTTCTTGTACTTGGTCCCTTTCTTCCACAGGTCTTCAGGTGCAGGAATCCACTGTTGGTGCCTTGCAGTCTCTTATGGTTCTTACATAATCTTCTTTCTTGTGTTTATGTGTGTTCTAGGAAAGGTACTGTTGTTTACTCCATCTTTCCTGGGCTCTGGGGTGGGTTCTAGTATTTACCGTTGGTGTTTTCTAGTACTCCAAGTGACCTTCTACACACTACACTTGCCTAGGTGGGAAACCAACATTCACATTCCACTTTCTTAGTATATGGTTTGTATTCCCCCTAGGCCCATTTCTAACAATTGTGATTTTCACTAATTGCACTGTTTTCTAACTGTTTCTATGCACATTTCTGCATATTAGGGTATATATTTTGTGTATTACTTACTGTCTACGGGAGTGTAGTCTCTATGGTATTTTTGGCATTTCTGTCACCAAAACAGAGTACCCTTATTTTTGTAACACTGAGGTGGTCATTATGACATTAGTGGTAAAAACCGCCTACCGCCGTGGTGACGGCCGCCAAAATACCGCCACCACTGCTACCTTCTATCTGCCATATTATGAGCACTGCCAGATTTCCTCCACAAGATGGACGGAGATCCGGCAGTGCTCATGGTGTTGGACAGTGAGGCTGCTACCACTAGCACTGCCATGCCAGTTGAACACTGCCAGCCGGTATTATGACAATTCATACTGCCTGGCAGTGTTCTGCTGGTGGGGCGTTGCTGGCGGTAGCAGCACCCCTTCCTGCTGCCTGTTGGAAGGCCACCTCGCTCAAGGTAAGTCGGGCTTCCGACAAGGAAGGGGGTGGAAGGGTGGAGAACATTGTGTGTGTGTGTGTGTGTCTAAGTGTGCGCATGAATGTGTGAGTGAGTGTGTGAATGCGTCTGTGTGTGTTTTGTTGTGTGCGTGGTTGTGTGCAATTGAGTGAGTGCGTGTAAGAATGGTGAAGTGAGTGTTTGTCTGCATGTCAGTGTGATCGATGTAAGAATGTGTGTGAGCACGTCTGGATGTATGCATGTGTGAATGTGTGTATGTCAGTGTGTGTGATTGGGTGTATGCGTGGTGCTTTTCAATGGGTGTGTGCGTGTAGGATCGGAGGGGTGGAGGGTGTCTGAGGATTGGAGGAGCTGGGTGTGTGTGTGTGAGGATAGGAGAGGGTAGGAGTGTGTGTGAGAATCGGAGGGGGTGAGGAGTGTGTCTGAGGATCAGAGGGGTGGGGGTGCGTGTCTGAGGATCAGAGGGGTGAGTGCGGTGTCTGAGGATCAGAGGAGGTGGGGTGTGTATGTGTCTAAGGATCAGAGGGGTAAGTGGTGTTTGGGTGGAGGGGAGTGTCAGGTGAGTGTTGGAGGGTGGGGGAGCTGCCTACCACTGACAGTGAAAGAATTCCCTGTCACTGTTAGGACCTACCGCCATGGTTTGCGTGGCATTGCTAACGCCACAAAAACTATGGTGGTAGGCAGGCTCATAATGCCGCCGGTGGTACTAGGTAGGCCGCCGGGCTGGAGATACACATCTCCGGCCCGGCGGCTCATACCGCCATGGCGGTATAAGTTGAGAAGTGGCGGGTTGGCTACAGCCAACCCACCAATCTCATAATGTGGCAGTATGTACCGCCAGCCTGTAAGGGGTCATACTGCCATATTAACACTCACCGCCGGGGTCATAATGACCCCCTGAGTGTTTTATTTCATGTGTATGAGTACTGTGTGACCACAGTGGTATTGCATGAGCTTTGCTTCTCCTAGATAAGCTTTGGCTGCTCATCCACAGCTCCCTCTAGAGAGCCTGGCTTCTAGACACTGCCTATATTTCACTACTAAGGGATAACTGGACCTAGTATAAGGTTTAAGTACCATAGGTACCCACTAAAACCTACGCCAGCCTCCTACAACCCTCTAATACCAAATCCTCAGATCTTCACTTGATACAAAAGAAGGAGTGGTCAAGAATATTTCTGAACCCGAGAACCAAGGAGCACAACTCACTTGGTGCCATTCCTGCTGGCCTGCCTGATGCACCCGACCCTGGAAGAGCAACTGACCTGTTCTGATGCTGCATCCTCCAGGAAACTGAGAGAGCTGCCAGTGCTCCACCAATTGCCAGGAGGAACTCCCTTGGAGTATAGGAGCTGCTCCCCTTCATCCACAGGCACCCAAGAAAGATTAGAGAGGACCAGCAGTGCCAGAAACCCAAAGCTGGACATCACTGCTGCACTCGAGCCACCCATCCCATGTTTAAGTGGGTCAAAGGTATCAGCATGGTCCCCAGACCCTACAAAAAGAAGCCACCCTGTGTTCACCCACTGTGCACTTCAGAATGGCATCTGCAGACACCCCTTCAATCACCAGGAGGAAATGATCCAATGCCCTAGGACACCTCTGCCCCCACCCGCCCTGGAGCCAGGAGGAGAGAACTAAGTGTGTCCCTCCCTCACCCCACTTGTTGGCTTTGTCAAACTGGATTACTAGTCAACATCTATAGGGTGTATCTGCAGGCCCCCCTGCAAATGCAAGGAACTCCAGTGCTGGATCCTATGCCAGAGGAAAACCCTGCACCCATACCCTACAGCCTGAGGAGGAGTGAACTGATGGTGTCCCCACATGCCCGAGGACCTGAAGGGTTGAGCCCCCTGTGGATTCCCCCGGTCTGTCTTTTCAGTCCATGCCTGCAGCAACTTTGTAACTGGTTGATTCCCATAGACTTGAAGAGGACACATGATGCCATAACAGTCCTCTGCACCTGGATGTGCCAGAGCTCCCCAAGGAGATCTATTGATGTGACCTCTGGACTTGCCCCAAACTCACCTTAGGTCCAGGAGATTGGTCCTGTACGTTGCTGTACTCTACCTGGTTTTCCATCTTTGTTTTTCTCCATAGGATTGCACCACAAATTCCTGAAAAATGCGATCTCCACTTTTGAAAATTCTAAAATTCACTACTCGAAAAATACTCACCTGACTCAAGTGATCGTACGATCAAAATGTATATAAAAGTATGTTATGTTTTCTTTATTATGTGTCTCACTGACTGTATGAGTAGGTGCCTTACATGCTTAACACTACCTTCTGATATGCATAACTGCTCGACAACACTACCCAAAAAGAGAGCTTTTGGGTTGTCAATTGTGCCTTTGTGATACTTCTTGGAATTGCTTGGACACAATGCACCTCATTTTGGTCTACTATCTAAAGAGCTAGCTTTCTACATACACTAATAAATATGTCTGGGCATATGATCAGTCTCTGTGCACCCTGCTCTTTATCTCAATCCCACCAACACTTGGACTCACTAAAATCCTAGCATTGATTTATGCCAACGACCTTCATTTACTTTGCTGCACATCAGTGGCACTTCACAGATCCTTGAAATGATTATTTGTTCTACAAGTGAAAATCAACAAGCAATGAGCATGGAAAAAAAAGCAATGGAACACATTTATAAATAATTCACTCAATGTGGCATGCAAAAGTGCCTCTCTGTGCCGGTGAGAGGACAAGAGCAGAGCAGTGCCATATTTACTTAGATATGGTGCTGTTTTTTTCTCCCTGCCTGCATTGGTTCACTTCAGGCATCCTTGTGGCAGTGCACATACCTGTGCCCTATAGTTCACCCATGTGTGGCTGCATGTTATGCCCCCAAGTGCAAGGTAACGGAATGTAACAAAAAGCGCTACTTTCTTTATTCTGGTGCTACTTTCCAACTCAAGAAATTTTATTGTACAATAAGATCTTTAACCCCTTCGCTGCCAGGCCTTTTCCCCCTCAGGTGCCAGCCCTTTTAGGGGCTATTTTGGACAGTTCGTGCTTAGGCCCTCATTACTTTTTGTCCATATAAGCTACCCACGCCAAATTTGCATTCTTTTTTGCCAACATCTTAGGGATTCTAGAGGTACCCAGAGTTTGTGGTTTACCCTGAAGGGGACCAAGAGATTAGCGGAAATACAGCAACAATTTTTTTTTTTTAAATCAGAAAAAAGGGCTGCAGAAGAAAGCTTGTGTTTTTTTCTCTGAAAACAGCATCTACAAAGGGTTTTCAGCGCTAAAATCACCCTCTCCCAGCTTTCAGGAACAGGCAGACGATTCACAATTTTGGCATTTTACTGGGACATACCTCATTTTTACTATTTTTGGGGCTTTTAGCTTCCTTCCAGTTCTGAATTCAGCAAGGGGTCATTTGTGTAGATCCTACAATGTTTTCCTACAAAACATAACAGCTGAAATAAAAAATATGGAAATTGAAGTGAAATAAGCAGTCATTTCTCTCAATGTTTTACTCTGTAACTTTTTCCTGCCATATCAGATTTTCAAAAGCAATATACTGTTACATCTGCTGGACTCTTCTGGTTACTGGGATATGTAGGGCTTGTAGGTTCATCAAGACCCCTAGGTACCCAGAGCCAATAAATGAGCTGCATTTTGCAGTGGGTTTTCATTAAATACTGGGTATACAGCAATTCATTTGCTGAAATATAAAGAGTGAAAAATAGGTATCAAGAAAATCTTTGTATTTCCAAAATGGATACAAGAGAAGGTGTTGAGAAGCAGTGGTTATTTACACATCTCTGAATTGCGGGGGTCCCCATACAAGCATGTGAATTACAAGGCATTTCTCAAACAGACATCTTTTTTTACACACTGTCTTACATTTGGAAGGAAAAAATGTAGAAAAACTCAAGTGGCAATAACACTTGTTCTTCTATTCTGTGTTCCCCTAAGTCTCCCGATAAAATGGTACCTCACTTGTGTGGGTAGGCTTAGTGCCCGCGACAGGAAATGCCCCAAAACACAGCATGGGCATATTACATTTTTCCAAAGAAAACTGACCTGTTTTTTGCAAAGTGACCAGCTGTGTATTTTGGCCTCTAGCTCAGCCGGCAAATAGGGAAATCTACTAAACCTGTTCATTTTTTAAAACTAGACAGCTAGGGAAAATCAGAATGGGGTGACTTGTGGGGCTTTCACCAGGTTCTGTTACCCAGAATCCTTTGCAAACCTCCCAATTTGGCAAAAAATACCCTTTTTTCCCACATTTCAGTTACAGAAAGTTCTGGAATCTGAGAGGAGCCACAAAATTCCTTCTTCCAAGCTTTCCTCCAAATCTCCTGATAAAAATGGTATCTCACTTGTGTGGGTAGGCCAAGTGCCCGCTACATGAAATGCCCCAAAACACTTTGTGGACACATCACATTTTGCCAAAGAAAACTGACCTGTTTTTTGCAAAGTGGCTAGCTGTGTATTTTGGCCTCTAGCTCAGTCGGCACCTAGGGAAACCTACCAAACCTGTGCATTTTTTTAAACTAGATACCTGCGGGAATCCAGTATGGAGTGACTTGTGGGTCTCTCACCTGGTTCTATTACCCAACATCCTTTGCAAACCTCATCATTTGGCAAACAAAAACACATTTTCTTAACATTTTGATAATGGAAAGTTATGAAGTCGAAGAGGAGCCACAAATTTCTCTCCACCCAGCATTCCCCTAAGTCTCCCGATAAAAATGGTATCTCCTGTTTGTGGGTAGGCCTCGTGCCCACAGCAGGAAATGCCTGAAAACACAATATGGACACATCACAATGATCTATTACAAAACTACCTGTTTTAGCAGGAGGCGAAAGCACCTGCATTTTTGGTCCCAGGTGCGGAGGTCATCTGGGACAACCTACCAAACCCAGACATTTTTTAAAACTAGACACCTGGAGGAGTCCAGGTAAGTGTGGCTTGCGTGGATCCCCCAACATTTTCTTACACTGAACTCCAAGGCCTGGTGATGGGGTCCCACAAAGACCCCTCTGATGACCAAAAATGTTATTTTTTTATTTTCCAGCAAATTCTCAATGGATCCATGGGTAAAATGTTTTAAAAAAAACAAGCTTAGTTTCTCACACTTGCTTTTTGTGCCCCCTGGGCAGGCCAGGTCCCAGGGAGAATTTTATATATAGATAAGGGAAGGGGCGCATGTGGCCCTGTCTCTGGCTGATTTTCCTGCTGAGGACCCCATAAACCTGGCCTGGCTGAAATTTAAATGGGGAGGGATCCATGTGGCCTCCCACCCAGTCTGATTTCGGCCCTGGGAACACCCTGGGGCCTTGGCCATTTCCAAGAAATGGGGAGAGGGGCCATATGGTCCCACTTTCCAGGTCATTTTGGCAACAGGGAATGCAATCCCAGGGGCTCAGCCAAGCACAGAAAAAGGAGGGGATGTGTGTGGCCTCCCTCCTCATGTAATTAATGGACCTGGAGACTCTGTCACCCAGGGCTGGCTCAAGCTGTGTCCTGGGGTGCCCACCCCAGGATCTAGCAGTTTTCCTTTCCGCACTAGTGCAGGCAGGGAAAACTGTGCTTGCTCTCACTTGGCAGGAACAATTTTAAAGCTCCCACCAAGCAGGAACAAACACTAAGGCCCTTATTGCGAGGCTGGTGGTCATCAGACCACCAGCCTCACTTTGGTGGTCTTACCGTCATGGACCGGGCTGTAAAGACCGGCACATTGTAAGCTGTGGGGTTTGGCAGAAGCCAAACCGCCACAACAGCGCCTGCCCTGCTGGGCAGATTACAAGGCTACAGACTGCCAAGCTTTCCATGGCGGTCACACCGCCATGAAAACCCTGGTGATAATGCAGTCTGTGACAGGAATCTCCATTCCTGTCCCTGGCACACGTACCCCCACACATCCACACACATGCAGACACCCCCCCACCCATCCACACACTTCCAAACACCCCCCAACTGTACACATCCATTCTAACACCCCCACCCCTTTCACATTGACATACACACACACACCTCCACTCACATGCGCACCCCCTTCTGCAAACCTTCACATCCCTACCCCTCTCTACAATCATCCTCACCCCCTTCATGAACACATACATTAAAATACACACCTCTCTGCAAACTCATACATTCACACACACACCCCTCTGCATATGTACACATTCATACACACACCCACTGAGTCTAAGACTTGCACACATGCACCCCCACTCACTCACAGAATTGCACACATACAGCCCCACTCGCATGCATCCTAATACACATACCTACTCACTCACACCCCAATGCCCCTTCCCCTCCGCATATATGCAGACACACACCCCTAACCGCATGCATACATCCAGAAACTCCCACTCGCTCGCTCCCAAAAAAAGCACTCACACCCCCCTTTGCATACATACACGCACTCAGACACCCCCATTTGCACACATGCACGCACTCACACCCCTCCATTAGCAAAAATGCACGCATACTACTGATATATGCACCCAACACTCCCCACCCCCCTTTCGGATGATCAACTTACCTTTTCCGGCAAGCTGGTCATCCAGGGGGTGATGGGGCCTGGCGGTTTTGCACTGCCAGCACACCAGCAAGACTCCAGCAAGCCATATTACAGCTCATAATACGGCAAGCAGGGTCATGCTGGTGTGGCGCTGCTGGTGATGCAACCACCTCCTCAACTCAAATGGGGGGGTCCAAACACAACTTCAAATATAGCTGTCAGCATACCACCAGCACTGGTGGTATCATGGCTGCAGCGACTATGGCGGTCTCTGAAAAAGACCAAGAAGTCATAATGAGGGCCTAAGTCTGCTCCCGAAGGGTGAGAGCATGAAAAGGAGACTTTTCATCTGTTTTCCTGCCTGCTGTGAAGTGGGCAGGGCAATATATTAAAACATTGCTCCCACCCAGAAGTTCCAGCATTATAGCTGCTTCTTGTGGGTAGGAGCAATGCCAGCTTCTGATAAAGGTGGAATCTAACCGGGGGCATGGGGGCATTGGGGCTCCCCTGTGGCCCACACAAACATGCAGGTTGCATTGGTTGGGCTTCAGGGCACCCACCATTTACTGACTGTGCTCTGGGGGTGGGGTTCCAGGGGCTGAAACTAGTCCGGTATGGGGGGGCACACAGCCTCATTCCCCAATTAATAATTAAAAAGGTCCAGGGGGATGGGGTTCCTGGAGTGCATATTGACACAGGGAGGGGGGCTGCCAGCACCTCCCTCTCTCCCTTTTTAGTATTCAGTGGGTACCCTGGGTGGGCTCCCACCACTTACAAGGAGGGCTCTGTGTGATTGGGTCCCAGGGGGTAATACTGGCCATGGGAAGGGGCTGGGTGCTCCTCTGCCCTTCCTAATATGGCTGAGCCCTTGGAGAATGGGCCCCTGGGCTAAACATCTGCCCAGGGAGGAGCGCTGCTCACCCCCTCCCCATTTATGCAGAGTTGGGTGAATGCAGGAGTTGGCTACAGGGCCAGGAAGCAGACCAGACCCTGCAGCCAACCCCCCTGCCATGTTTAAGAAAACATAGAAATTCACTGCAAAAAACTAAGGTTACTGGGACCTTACAGTTAGGAAATATAATTAGAATTTCATTAAAAACAAAGTTTACAGGGACATTATAATTAGGTTTAGGTTTAGACACCTACAGAGCTATCCTTCTCACCAGACTACACATCCCAGCAGCCTCTGCGCCTGGGATGACCATGGAGCTTCACCATCCATTTTTCCCACCCTCTGGCATTTAAATAGCTGTGCCAGCTCCTGCATCATGGGACACCTACAGAGCCCTCCCTCCTGCCAGACTACACATCCCTGCAGACTCTGTGGCTGGGATGACACCAGAGCCTTGTCACTCACTTTTCGTGCTCTCTGCCATTTAAATACTTTTACCAGCTCCCGTGTCATGGGATGTGCAGAGGCGGTGGTGTCACTGCAAAGCCTGGGCCAAAGGTGGGCCCATCCACTCCCATCAAAGCTCAGAGAAGGATGGGCTTGGCTACCCCTCTGTCACCTGATCCCTAGCTTATGATACTGTACCTCCTGTGATTGCCCCGGTACTGCCAGCTGTCTCTGGGCATTCTGTTGTCCCTGCCCCTGTGCTGCATGTTGTTCCCTGTGCTGTCTGCTGTCCCTGTCCCTGTTTTGCCTGCTGTCCTTTCCCTTGCAACTGGAGAAACAGTGGTGTGCCAGCAAAAACTGACGGCCATAGAGAACACGATCCGCCCCTCCCCAGAATTCTGCGACACCCTCTCAGACTACTTCCACAGTAAGATCACCAACATCTACAACAATTTTAACATCCAAACCGCCACCCTCATCTGCTACAACCTCAACCACCCAGCAAACACCAGCCAAACCATCACCACCTTGTCACACCTCACTGCCCTGACCTCAGCCTTCATGTCTTCCATCCACTCTGGGGCTGCCACCGGCCCCTGCCCCCGCCTGCTGTACAATCTCACAATGAACTCACTCAGCACGCAACTCACTACCATCCTCAACACCTCCATCTTCCCAACAACTTTCCCAGAGAGATGGAAACACGCAGACGTCAGACTCCTCCTAAAGAAAGCCTCTGCAAACCCAATGATTTCAAAAATTATTGTCTGATTTCCCTGCTCCCTTTTCCATCCAAAGTTCTCAAGAAAGCCATCAACCAGCAGCTCACCATACTCCTAGAAAAAAGCACCCACTAGATGCCTCTCAATTACGATTCCGTGCCAACCACAGCACTGGGACCATGCTGATCACTGCCACTGATGACATCAGAACACTCCTCGACCATGGAGAAACTGTGGCCCTGAACCTCCTCGATGTCTCCCGGGGGGTTCAACACAGTCTCCCACAACACCCTCATCAGCAAACTCCACAACACAGGCATACAGCAAGATGCCCTCAAGTGGATCACCTCCTTCCTCACAGGATGCACACAGAACATCCAACTGCCTCCCTTCACCTCTGAACCCAAAAATATCATATGTGACATACCAGAAGGATCATCCTTCAGCCCCACCATATTCAACATCTACATGATTCCCCTCACAGACGTTGTCAGATACCACAGACTCAACATATTCTCCTACACAGATGACACTCAACCGATTCTCTTGCTCACAGAGGAATCCTCCAATGCCAAAACCAACTTCTGCAATGTCATGACCAACATAGCCAGATGGATGAGAGACCACTGCTTCCAAGTCAACTCTGACAAAACTGAAGTACTGATCTTTGGGAAGAACATCTCTGCATGGGACCACAGGTGAAGGCCTGCAGAACTTGGACCCACACCGGCCGACCAAGCATGCAACCTCAGCAGTATCCTCGACAGCCAACTGACATGAAGCTAAAAGTTAACGCAGTTCCCTCCTCCTGCTTCTACACACTTCGCATGTTCTGCAGAATCTTCAGATGGATCCCAACCAACACCATAAAGACCGTCACACAGGCCTTCATCACCAGCTGCCTAGACTACGGCAAAGCCCTCTATGCTGGCTTCTCCACCCAGCTGCTCAGAAGACTCCAGACCATACAGAACGCTGCACCCAGACTCATCCTAGACCTCCCCAAATGAACCCACATTGCCCCCCACCTGAGAGACCTCCACTGGCTCCCCATCCAGAAAAGATACCAGTTCAAGATCCTCATGCATGCCTAAAAAGCCCTCTATGACCTTGGACCTGCCTACCTCAGCCATCGACTAAACTTCTACTAACCCACTAGACACCTGCGCTCTTCTTCTCTTGTACTCACCCCCCCACATCTGTCACACCGACAGCAGTGGCCGCTCCTTCTCCTACATTGCTGCAAAGACCTGGAATTACCTTCTCCTCCAGCTCCATATATCCTCCTCACTGAAGATCTGGCTCTTTGACAGAGACACATTGCCCAGATACCTATACCAGTGACAGTGTTATGCGCCTTACAAATGTAGTTGATTCATTGATTGTGCACATACAACCATAGAAATTCAGCAGTTAAAGTTAGAGTTATCTCAAGTAACTATAATGCCCTAATGACCCCATCTCCCAGTGCCTGGAACATTTTGTAGGGGAGGGGGTCAGTTGGTTCTTCTCCCTGGGCCACCACTGTACTACAGTGTATGAAACTCAACAACACGGCAATCAACTTCTGTTTACCATAGATTATCCATTACATAACACAGCACTGCTGTCTATGACACTCTCCTCCATTGTATTCTACGACACTTCACTTTACAATGCTTCTCTCTGTGACACTCTACTTCACCATGTTCCACTCAAAAAATCCTGTACTCCACTCTACCACAGTTTACTACACCCTACCTTGCAGTTCGACAAGCCTTTATACTGTATAACCTATGGTCCAGTCTACGATACTAAACTACACTGTATGAGACCCCATGCCACTACACTATATAACACTTTACTACACTGTACAATACTCTACTATGTGCTACTCTACTCCACTTAATTTCAATCTTAAATTCTCCAGTTTATGCCAATAGACTTTACAACACTCTCCTCCACTGTACTGTGCAACACTCTATATAACATCTCTCCACTTGTGACACCAGACTATACGATTACGAGAAAAAAAATGAAAAGAAACCTTGAAATTCAATGAAAACAGCAAACAATAAAGCTCAGCTCTATTTAGGAAAGGTTATTTTCCCCATGCAAACCAAGTTTAAACTACTCAACCTTCAAAAATTCTAAAGTTGTAGTTATAACTTTTATTTACAATTTATCCACCACTTTCAAATAATTATAAGTAGTGAACCTCGCTACACATGCATTACAGCTCGCTAACCAGACCGCAGTAACTATAACTCGCAACTTAACCATGCACTGTTTTCTCACAAAAAAATGCTATGCCACTGTACAACACTACACTGTATGAGCCTCTTCTACACTTTGCTGCATGTCACTATAGTTGACTACACTGAACTATACAACGCTGTACTCCATTGAACTCTACTGTATGCCACTACACTCTACAAAACTCTGCTACACTATTTGCCACTCTACAATACTGTACTTGATAACACTCCACTCTGTGACACTCCAGTCTGTGACACTGCACTGTTCAATACTGAGCTCTACTGCTCTTCACGCCACTACACTGCACAGCACACCGTTCCACTCTGCGACACTCCACGATGCAACACACAACGCTACTCCACTGTATAACACTTCACTCCACTGTACCTTACTTCACTCCACTGTACTCAACTCCACTTTATTCCACTCTTCAATACTCCAATTTACAATACTACACTACACTTTACATCACTCCAAGGAATGACATTCCACATTGGGATTTAAAACATAGTTAGAAATATGTTGTGTATTCTTTCTATACAAACAAAACTTAAAATATACAAACTTAACAAATTGGAAAGTTATAATTAGAAGTCCAATTTATAACTCACGCACCACTTTAAAACTGAAAAAATAAGTCATGCATCTCCAAACACAGGGGATTATTTACAAGCCCTCTGCACCACAGGAATCTCACTTTTTCTGATGCACCGGCAACACATAGTGCAACACATAGTGCAGGCCCATATCTACAAGGCCAGGTGAAGCCACTTTGTTGGCTTTCATGACCTTGTAGATGTGGTGTAAGGCAATGCAGTGCAAGTCGCTTCTCTGCCTTACACTGCAGCAGTGAGGTTTTCCACGGGTGTTGCAATGGATTTTTCCATGGATTTTGACATATTTCCAGATTTACAAGGCATTGTAAACCTGGGAATGCATCAAAATCTTACGCCTCCCAAGCAGGCGCAATGAGGAGAAATATCTTTATTTTTCCTAGCTTTTTCCTCTTTCTAGAAATAGAAAAAAGCCTTGATGGATATTTTTTTGTGCAGGAAGGTGTCCCTTCCTGCACAGAGATAGTCTTGTCTGCGATACAGACATCCTTGCACCTTGGTGCCTAGATGTCTGCGTCGGCGCTATGCAGCCCATTGTGCACCAGCAGAGGAGGAGAGGACAGAAATGTGCTGTATCTTTTAGATATTGTGCATTTTGTCCCTTTCCCTGTGGCACATGGGGCTTGTAGGTAAGCTCCTTGGTCTTGTCACCTCATTTACCACACTATGTTAACTATAACTCAAGCCTTTTACATGCACTGTTTTGCTCTTGCTTACTACATCACTTATAGCATGTGAAATCATAGCATTTATAACACTTATAACATCTCAAATTGATTTGTCACAACACAGTGCACAGTACAGTGGTGAGTTATAGTTAGTATTGTCTAGTTAGCAAGCTAAAAAGAGTGTATAATGAGGTCCCCTACTTATATCAATTTGAAGGTGGTAGATGAATTGTAAATGTAAGTTATTGTGAGGTCCAGCACTGCAGCAGCTCCATCCTTTGAACAAATGATTGCTGCTACCAAAACTGATAAAGACAGGCTTATTCTCAAAGACCTCAATACAACGCAATCTGCGAACACAAGTGTTCGACCTGTTGCTCATGATGTTGAAGTCCGAAAACTCAAAAATGTACAGGATGTGCTATCTATCACCCAACTGTGTATCATATTGAGGGGCTCAAGAATTTTCATACCTGAAACCCTGAGAGAGCAAGTCATCATGGTGGCCCATGAAGGACATTGTGGTATTATAGCCACCAAAAGAGTCCTAATTGAGTGTGGTTCCCTCGCCTAGAGAGAGCTAAAGGCATGTCATTTTTGTAACTGTTTATCCCCCAAGGTGAGGCAGCATCCATGAACAATGTCTGATTGTCCTGTGCATGCCTGGGAGAGAGTTGCAGGTGATTTAGTTGAGCCTCTAGAAAACGGACCTCATCTCTTGGCAGTCATTAATGAATAGTCACATTTTCCTTTGGTGGAAGACTTATCTTCAACAAATCATGATGAAGTAATTGAGTTGGCTGTTGGCACCTTTGCAGCTTCGGACATTCCCGCAATTCTCAAAAATGACAACAGCCCACCTTTCAATAGCAAATAATTCTAGGAGTTTCTTGATCATTTCAATGTGGAGCACCAAAAGAGAACACCTCTCGGGCCCCAAGCCAATGGTGTTGTTGAACGATTTATGAGCACCCTCAAGATAGTAATTCATCAAGCGTTGATGGAGGAAATTAATCTAAATCAATCCCTGTGCCCAGAACTTCTTGCCTATTGATCAATTCCACACTCCACAACTGGTGAGGGCCCTGCCACCTTGGTATTTAGGAGAACCATTGGAACCAAACTACCATAGTGGACATCAAACTGATCAATGAATGCAGATAAGGTTGTGTCACGGACAATTCTCAAATGTGACATGCCCAGGGAACCATATTTGAGAAAATGGACTTGGCACTGGTCAAATAGAAAGGGAAGGGCAAAACAGACTCTCCGTTTGCCTTCGGCCCATTGAGGGTTGTGACATGCAAAGGACACCTGGTGACAGCACATTGTCCCGGAAAATCCATCACCCAGGGCATTATACACTTTAAACACATACCTTAATTTTAATCAGATCCTGGAATCACAAGAAAGGCGACCCCGCCTGATAGTGCAAATCTCAGACCTGAGCCTATGCCATTGATTTTTAGAACGTGTAGTTAAAAGAATTTCACGATATGAGAAACAAACAAAAGCAGAGTTGTTTTCACTTCATCTGCAGGGAAACATTGGGCTGTGATAACTGTCCCAATTTGATCCGTAGGTCAATATGATAAACAGAGGGATTTGGGCCCTTCAAGGAGGCCATGCAATGTGATTTTCCCTTGCAAGACGCAGTCCAAAGAGAACTGCCTAAACTGTTCTATGACTGGGCAGTTTGTTTGGTTCTTCCTGGAACTTGTTTGGCTAGCAAAACCTGTACAAAGTAAATTCACTGGACAATTCACAGATTGCGAACACAAAAGCTGCCTTTTTTCCTCTGTGATAAGATAAGTGAATCAACTAATTTTGGTAGATGTGCATTGTAAATTGCTTACATATATGGTGGAATACAAAACAAAAATGCCCAGCCCTACTTATGTACAAAAGAAACTTCACACCTAAACTTGCAACTCTGTGGAACCAACTCTAGTGTAACTATTGTTTGCTACTCACATGTATGCTTCTTGCTCTCACCATGACAATCTGCTTCAAGGAATTATAGTCTCTGACCTTCTTTTGTACTCTGCTGTCATCAATGAATCTTTGTTCCTGGGGATGTGGCCAACAGTAGATAGAGTAAGATGTGGTCTCAGGGATCTCCCAGTAAGGCTCCCACATCCGACCCTATCCTGTTGGTGATATTGGCCCTTAGGGGCCCAAAACCCATGGTACTACTGCTCTGGGTATTTGAGCAACCACCTCAGATGCTGTGAAGCCTTGAAAAACCTGCCTGCAGCACCCTGACTCATTTTTTTCTGCCACAGCTGTGCTGTCCCACTGCCTAGATGGCAGCTCCCTGCAGTTGCTCTTCATCATAGGATGGTATCTCTCTCTGCATGGAGAGGGTCAACAAGGATTACTGGGCCTGCCCAGGAGGGCCCCCTTTTACTGCTGGAGTAGGTGTGGTCTAATGTTGAACCCAGCTAGACTTTCAGGGCTTCCATATGTTCCAATGGAGATTGCAGCCTAGCCTGTAGGGGCCCAGGGTTGCAATTGACTGCAGATGGACTGCCACTGCCTACTCCTGGCCTTCTACTTTCTCGACTGCCTTTAGAGAGATCCTGTCGGTGGCCAAATATTGCAGGGGTAGGGCTTGCTGATGATTTGGAGCCCTCTCCAGACCCCTTGTGTAATTGTGAGGCAGCTGTGGAAGGTCTTTTATTGTAAGGCAGCTGCGAAAGGTCTTTTGCTGGCCCCAGGGGATCTGCAACAGCAAATTACCTGCCAGTCTGCGCCTTTGGACTTCGCCATTCCCCAACTATTTTGGAACACCGGGGGAGTGATTTCCTGTGATTCAGCACTACCCACCTTGTAGTAAGTAGAAGGGGGGCCTGCTTTCGGTCTGGAGCCTCCCAGCCCCCGTGGGTTAGCACGGTGACCCTGGAGGAACATTATGCAGTGAGCACATGATCCCTACCTGCTGCACTGTGGAGCCTTACTGTGTGCTGGCTGCATGTGCCCTCAGGGAGCAGCTGTTGGGTGCTGCTTGGCGACCCTAATAGTTGACTTTTAGAGGCCTCCTGCACTGCCTCGAGGGGCCTCAGTAGCTGCCCTCCCACACTATCACTGGTGTGCCCTCTGTTGAGACTGCTGACAGGGGCCCCCTGTGCTATTGAGGTGGTGAGTTCTTTTACTTGGCCTTGGCTTTATGGTCTCTGCTGTTTAAAAACTCTTTCTGTGCAATACTGCCTGTCAGAAGGAGCACTGTGTGGGTTCTTATCTGCCCCAGACGCATCTATTGGCTGGGAACTGGCACAGTACTTCACTACCTTTCTCCATTTCCCCTTTCCCTCCTGACAATATGCCATGCCCTTGCCGCAGGAAAGAGGCCCATGGTCCAAGGCCTGAAAAATCTCCTGTGCTTAGTGAGGCATCTTGCGCTGCCCCGAATTTGGTGCTGGTCTTTCATGACAAGTTGGACTCTGTCCTTCTGGCTATTAAGGACTCTAAGGAAACCCTTGAACACAAAACAGGCACAGTGGTGCTGGATCTTGTCTGCCTGAGGGCTGATCGCCATAAGCTTGGGGAACACATTGCTGCTACTGAACTTACCTTGCAAGACCTAGGGCCAGATGTAGCAACTTCCCAAATTGCGACTTGCAATTTGCAAGTCCCTGCAACTCGCAAATTGCAAGTCGCAATTTGGGATGCAGAAAGGTGTCTCAGACACCTTCTGCGAGTCGCTATGGGGTCGCAAAGACCCACCTCATTAATATTAATGAGGTGGGTCGCAATTTGCGACCCCATAGCGAGTCAGGGCACTCACGGGAATGGAGGCCTGCTGTAGTCAGCAGACCTCCATGTCCGTGACTGCTTTGAAATAAAGCAGTTTTCTTTTTTTTCAAAGTGCAAGCCGTTTTCCTTAAAGGAAAACGAGCTGCACTTTGAAAAATAAACCGAAACCTTTTGTTTCGGTATTTTTCAGGGCAGGTAGTGGTCCATTAGACCACTGCCTGCTCTGAAAAATTATTTTTTGGTCCAGTCACAAAGGGGAAGGGGTCCCATGGGGACCCCTTCCCGTTTGCAACTGGGTTACCATCCACTTCAAGTGGATGGTAACTGGGAGTCCATTTGCGACCGCTTTTGCGGTCGCAAATGGAATTACATACCAGTGCGACTCGCAAATAGGAAGGGAACACCCCTTCCTATTTGCGACTCTGGAATGCATTTTGCGAGTCGGTTCCGACTCGCAAAATGCATTTCTACATACCATATGGGCTTTAGCGACTCGCAAACGGCGTTTTTCACCGTTTGCGAGTCGCTAAAGCTTTCCTACATCTGGCCCCTAGTCCCCAAGACTGAGGATCTGACAACCCGGATGCAGGAAGTGGTGGGCAGAGAATGTGTTTTTGAAACTCGTATGGAGGACTCTGAAGTTTGTGCCCAAAGAAACAATATCCGGATAGTGGGTATGCCTTAGAGGTTGGAGGGCACGTACATCGTGGCTTTTTTTTAAACATGGTTGCAGGAGAAAGTGGTGCCTGAGGGCTTGTCCCTCTTTTTTGAACTATAATGGGCCTGTAGTGTCAGACGGACAGCTACCTCCTGGGCGGCACCTTGCCCCATTGTAGCATGCCTTCTACACTTCAGGAATAGAGATCCATAATGAATATAACAAAGCAGCACAGAAGAATTTGTATTTTAGGTGAAACCTATTTTCTATTTAGGGTGCTGATATAATATGCCAAAGCAGCATTATTAATTTCTTCTTATCTTGCATACAAAGTGATGTGTTCATTTGAAGAGGAGGGTGCAGAGCAATAATAAACAGAACATAGCTAGGAACCCAGATTATTTATATCACAAAACGTCAGAATATTATTGTTTCACCTCTGTATTTCTCAATGAAAAATGCATTAACTCACAGGGAGAGGCAACATTTAAATAAAAAAAAATAACAGTTATTTTCACCTGAGTTATTTGTTAGTAGTCTATTCACAATAGCAAATTCAGTTGTAGACAGGCTAATAAATTAACTTACCTCACCGATGCAAGCTTTTCTATCAGTGTTAATATTTCTGCCACAAGTGCAGAGCTCTCCGCAGTCATAAATCCAACTCAACGGGTGGGACAGAGAGCGGTCCTGGTTGCACTCAATAAGCTAGAATGTTTATGGACATTCACAGACTATTACCACTCCCTTTTTTAAAAATGGAAAGGTCCCTATTTCACTCCAGTGAGATGTTGGCGTAAATCCTTTTTCAGGATTGGGTTGAAACCTTAAATGTGCATTTGCAAAGAGGACTCCATTCCCATTGTATGGAGTTTTGTGCCACAATAACTTCCACACAGGGAAAGTGGATTTCAAGTTTGGCCATTGTGTGTTTTTTCATGAAATCTGCAGGCAAACTTGTGTCAAGCCCCGCATTTTTATGCTGATCCCAATCAGCATTCAGGAATGACTAAAAATAGTACAACTACACTAGGTTAAAAAATTTAGGGGCAGATTTACAATTCCCTAGCGCTACCTTGCGCCATCATAGCAATTTCGTTTTATGCTCAGGTGGCTTTTCCCCTGTGCTTTACTGAAAAAGTGGTTCAAAGTTTGAATGGCACCACTTTGCACCCCTTACGCCACATTATGCCTGAGTCAGGCATAATGTATGCAAGAAGGACTTTCTGGTGCAGGAAGGCCTGTAAAAAAAGGCACAGTGGAATTTACAACATTTCACTGCGCCATTTTTCCTGTCATTTTTAGTGCCTGCTCAGAGCAGGCATTAACATGACACACCCATTTTAATCAATGGGCCTCCCTGTGGTTTGCTGCACTAGCTTCAATATTTTTGATGCTAGAGCACCAAAGCACCACAATAGCCTAAAAAATGTTGATGCTATTGTCCTAACGACTGTCATGGTGCACTGCATTTTAAATATGGTGCAACCATGATGTCATTAGGTGGTGCAGGGGCAGCGCAAGAAAAGTGGCGCATCGGGATCGATGAACCACTTTCTTATAAATATGCCCCTTAGAGTCCACTTTTTCTACTATTTTTGAGAATCAAACCACATAAATTGAATATTAACCATGCTATTGGTTTAAATTATTCCTTATTATTAAGTCAATTTTGATTTATGATGGCATAAAAAACACTTTCACACATGAGAACCACATTTGGGAAGGTTGCATTCACACATATCACTTTTCATTCATTTACGTACTGAAACATGGTAATATATTGCCTAAAAAGTTTGTTTTACTTGTTTCAATTTTTCACCTAATTGTAAGTGTGCTTTACACTTTGTAATTTATTTATTATACAGGAAATAGATGTTGTTCTCCTGGCTCCCATCAGTAGCTGCAGAAAGTTAACTGCTCCTCAGAACATTATTTACATTGTGCTCTTGGCACTGCCTTTGCCATCTCTGAGGCCAGTGGTCACAAAGGCAGTCCCAGGGGTCACAAGAGGCAAGCCAGGAGTTGCAGCTGTAACCCCAAGTGACCCCGAAATGACATCCCTGATGTTGTTCTTGCCTTTGTCGCCTGCTGAGGGAATGCTTATAGCTTGTTCTCCAAGGAAAAGCTTAACTCTTTGTTAGATATTTGGGTAAAAGAAGGCCTAGCTAAAACAGCTGAAATACATAGATATATATTTTGGGTTAAACTTAATATAAGGCAACACAATTCATCATGTTACAAACCTTCATATTCATGGCTACTCCACAAGGGGAACAGTTCTATTAATAACAGTAATATTGATACCTTAGTAAAAACATTTCACTTCCGACGGTTGAAGGTGATGTCAATCTAGCCAACTGATCAGCACAAAACAAAACAACCCAGAAACCTGTTGCAGTATAGCATATAGCATAGTCCAGAATTTTAAAGAGTGAACTATCTAGGGACGCCAGGGCTTTCTCCTAGAGTAAAAGTGAAGGTTGTCTGGGTCTTGGAACCTTGATATCTAAGGCCCTGTTTGTGACAGTAACATTGGTAAATAATTTTGCTCACCAGGAGAGTAACTCTTTTTTCTGATGGACGGTCAGAATGGGCTCTGTACCTGAGATCAGGATGCTGGGTGGGCAGGTTGAAGACAAATGCACAATCCAGTGTATGAGTACTGAGCATTGCTAACCTAGGAGTTAGCTGGGTGCTCAACAACTTCATTGACAAAAGGGTCAGGTGAAACTGATATGTGGCTCTGGAGCTGCTCTTCTGGTTCCGAGGTCAGAAGCTGGTAATTAGCCCCTTTCACACCATGACTGGAAGATGCTGAGGGCCATCTTGGATGGTGCAGAAGCCAGATTCTCACTGGTTAACAAAGTGTTGATGTAGGTGTAGGAAGTTGGCTCTGTATGTGCTATTTCAAAGTAAGGAATAGCATGCACAGAGTCCAAGGGTTCCCCTTAGAGGTAAAATAGTGGTAAAAATAGATAATACTAATGCTCTATTTTGTGGTAGTGTGGTCGAGCAGTAGGCTTATCCAAGGAGTAGTGTTAAGCATTTGTTGTACATACACATAGACAATAAATGAGGTACACACACTCAGAGACAAATCCAGCCAATAGGTTTTTATATAGAAAAATATCTTTTCTTAGTTTATTTTAAGAACCACAGGTTCAAATTCTACATGTAATATCTCATTCGAAAGGTATTGCAGGTAAGTACTTTAGGAACTTCAAATCATCAAAATTGCATGTATACTTTTCAAGTTATTCACAAATAGCTGTTTTAAAAGTGGACACAGTGCAATTTTCACAGTTCCTAGGGGAGGTAAGTATTTGTTAGGTTAACCAGGTAAGTAAGACACTTACAGGGCTTAGTTCTTGGTCCAAGGTAGCCCACCGTTGGGGGTTCAGAGCAACCCCAAAGTCACCACACCAGCAGCTCAGGGCCGGTCAGGTGCAGAGTTCAAAGTGATGCCCAAAACACATAGGCTAGAATGGAGAGAAGGGGGTGCCCCGGTTCCGGTCTGCTTGCAGGTAAGTACCCGCGTCTTCGGAGGGCAGACCAGGGGGGTTTTGTAGGGCACCGGGGGGGGGCACAAGCCCACACAGAAATTTCACCCTCAGCAGCGCGGGGGCGGCCGGGTGCAGTGTAGAAACAAGCGTCGGGTTTGTAATGGAAGTCAATGGGAGATCTAGGGATCTCTTCAGCGCTGCAGGCAGGCAAGGGGGGGGTTCCTCGGGGAAACCTCCACTTGATCAAGGGAGAGGGACTCCTGGGGGTCACTCCTCCAGTGAAAGTCCGGTCCTTCCGGTCCTGGGGGCTGCGGGTGCAGGGTCTCTCCCAGGTGTCGGGACTTAGGATTCAAAGAGTCGTGGTCAGGGGAAGCCTCGGGATTCCCTCTGCAGGCGGCGCTGTGGGGGCTCAGGGGGGACAGGTTTTTGTACTCACAGTATCAGAGTAGTCCTGGGGTCCCTCCTGAGGTGTTGGATCTCCACCAGCCGAGTCGGGGTCGCCGGGTGCAGTGTTGCAAGTCTCACGCTTCTTGCGGGGAGCTTGCAGGGTTCTTTCAAGGCTGCTGGAAACAAAGTTGCAGCCTTTCTTGGAGCAGGTCCGCTGTCCTCGGGAGTTTCTTGTCTTTTCGAAGCAGGGGCAGTCCTCAGAGGATGTCGAGGTCGCTGGTCCCTTTGGAAGGCGTCGCTGGAGCAGGATCTTTGGAAGGCAGGAGACAGGCCGGTGAGTTTCTGGAGCCAAGGCAGTTGTCGTCTTCTGGTCTTCCTCTGCAGGGGTTTTTCAGCTAGGCAGTCCTTCTTCTTTTAGTTGCAGGAATCTAATTTTCTAGGGTTCAGGGTAGCCCTTAAATACTAAATTTAAGGGCGTGTTTAGGTCTGGGGGGTTAGTAGCCAATGGCTTCTAGCCCTGAGGGTGGGTACACCCTCTTTGTGCCTCCTCCCAAGGGGAGGGGGTCACAATCCTAACCCTATTGGGGGAATCCTCCATCTGCAAGATGGAGGATTTCTAAAAGTTAGAGTCACCTCAGCTCAGGACACCTTAGGGGCTGTCCTGACTGGCCAGTGACTCCTCCTTGTTGCTTTCTTTGTTCCCTCCAGCCTTGCCGCCAAAAGTGGGGGCCGTGGCCGGAGGGGGCGGGCAACTCCACTAAGCTGGAGTGCCCTGCTGGGCTGTGACAAAGGGGTGAGCCTTTGAGGCTCACCGCCAGGTGTCACAGCTCCTGCCTGGGGGAGGTGTTAGCATCTCCACCCAGTGCAGGCTTTGTTACTGGCCTCAGAGTGACAAAGGCACTCTCCCCATGGGGCCAGCAACATGTCTCTGGTGTGGCAGGCTGCTGGAACTAGTCAGCCTACACAGACAGTCGGTTAAGTTTCAGGGGGCACCTCTAAGGTGCCCTCTGGGGTGTATTTTGCAATAAAATGTACACTGGCATCAGTGTGCATTTATTGTGCTGAGAAGTTTGATACCAAACTTCCCAGTTTTCAGTGTAGCCATTATGGTGCTGTGGAGTTCGTGTTTGACAGACTCCCAGACCATATACTCTTATGGCTACCCTGCACTTACAATGTCTAAGGTTTTGTTTAGACACTGTAGGGGTACCATGCTCATGCACTGGTACCCTCACCTATGGTATAGTGCACCCTGCCTTAGGGCTGTAAGGCCTGCTAGAGGGGTGTCTTACCTATACTGCCTAGGCAGTGAGAGGCTGGCATGGCACCCTGAGGGGAGTGCCATGTCGACTTACTCGTTTTGTCCTCACTAGCACACACAAGCTGGCAAGCAGTGTGTCTGTGCTGAGTGAGAGGTCTCCAGGGTGGCATAAGACATGCTGCAGCCCTTAGAGACCTTCCTTGGCATCAGGGCCCTTGGTACTAGAAGTACCAGTTACAAGGGACTTATCTGGATGCCAGGGTCTGCCAATTGTGGATACAAAAGTACAGGTTAGGGAAAGAACACTGGTGCTGGGGCCTGGTTAGCAGGCCTCAGCACACTTTCAATTGTAAACATAGCATCAGCAAAGGCAAAAAGTCAGGGGGCAACCATGCCAAGGAGGCATTTCCTTACACAACCCCCCCCCAAACGAAAGAGGATGAGACTAACCTTTCCCAAGAGAGTCTTCATTTTCTAAGTGGAAGAACCTGGAAAGGCCATCTGCATTGGCATGGGCAGTCCCAGGTCTGTGTTCCACTATAAAGTCCATTCCCTGTAGGGAGATGGACCACCTCAACAGTTTAGGATTTTCACCTTTCATTTGCATCAGCCATTTGAGAGGTCTGTGGTCAGTTTGAACTAGGAAGTGAGTCCCAAAGAGGTATGGTCTCAGCTTCTTCAGGGACCAAACCACAGCAAAGGCCTCCCTCTCAATGGCACTCCAACGCTGCTCCCTGGGGAGTAACCTCCTGCTAATGAAAGCAACAGGCTGGTCAAGGCCATCATCATTTGTTGGGACAAAACTGCCCCTATCCCATGTTCAGAGGCATCTGTCTGCACAATGAACTGCTTAGAATAATCTGGAGCTTTTAGAACTGGTGCTGAGCACATTGCTTGTTTCAGGGTGTCAAAGGCCTGTTGGCATTCCACAGTCCAGTTCACTTTCTTGGGCATTTTCTTGGAGGTGAGTTCAGTGAGGGCTGTCACAATGGATCCATATCCCTTCACAAACCTCCTGTAATACCCAGTCAAGCCAAGGAATGCCCTGACTTGAGTCTGGGTTTTTGGAGCTACCCAGTCCAGAATAGTCTGGATCTTGGGTTGGAGTGGCTGAACTTGGCCTCCACCTACAAGGTGGCCCAAGTAAACCACAGTTCCCTGCCCTATCTGGCATTTGGATGCCTTGATAGAGAGGCCTGCAGATTGCAGAGCCTTCAAAACCTTCTTCAGGTGGACCAGGTGATCCTGCCAGGTGGAGCTAAAGACAGCAATATCATCAAGATAAGCTGTGCTAAAGGACTCCAAGCCAGCAAGGACTTGATTCACCAACCTTTGGAAGGTGGCAGGGGCATTCTTTAAACCAAAGGGCATAACAGTAAACTGATAATGCCCATCAGGTGTGGAGAATGCTGTTTTCTCTTTTGCTCCAGGTGCCATTTTTATTTGCCAGTACCCTGCTGTCAAGTCAAAGGTACTTAGGAATTTGGCAGCACCTAATTTGTCTATGAGCTCATCAGCTCTTGGAATTGGATGAGCATCTGTCTTGGTGACAGAATTGAGCCCTCTGTAGTCCACACAAAACCTCATCTCTTTCTTTCCATCTTTGGTGTGAGGTTTGGGGACTAAGACCACTGGGCTAGCCCAGGGGCTGTCAGAGCGCTCAATTACCCCCAATTCCAGCATCTTGTGGACTTCCACCTTGATGCTTTCCTTAACATGGTCAGATTGTCTAAAGATTTTGTTCTTGACAGGCATGCTGTCTCCTGTGTCCACATCATGGGTACACAGGTGTGTCTGACCAGGGGTTAAGGAGAAGAGTTCAGGAAACTGTTGTAGGACTCTCCTACAATCAGCTTGCTGTTGGCCAGAGAGGGTGTCTGAGTAGATCACTCCATCTACTGTGCCATCTTTTGGGTCTGATGACAGAAGATCAGGGAGAGGTTCACTCTCTGCCTCCTGATCCTCATCTGTTACCATCAACAGATTCACATCAGCCCTGTCGTGGAAGAGCTTAAGGCGGTTCACATGGATCACCCTCTTGGGGCTCCTGCTTGTGCCCAGGTCCACCAGGTAGGTGACCTGACTCTTCCTTTCTAGTACTGGGTAAGGGCCACTCCATTTGTCCTGGAGTGCCCTGGGAGCCACAGGCTCCAGAACCCAGACTTTCTGCCCTGGTTGGAACTCAACCAGTGCAGCCTTTTGGTCATACCAAAACTTCTGGAGCAGTTGGCTGGCCTCAAGGTTTTTGGTTGCCTTTTCCATGTACTCTGCCATTCTAGAGCGAAGGCCAAGTACATAGTCCACTATGTCCTGTTTAGGCTCATGGAGAGGTCTCTCCCAGCCTTCTTTAACAAGGGCAAGTGGTCCCCTTACAGGATGACCAAACAGAAGTTCAAAGGGTGAGAATCCTACTCCCTTCTGTGGCACCTCTCTGTAAGCGAAAAGCAGGCATGGCAAGAGGACATCCCATCTCCTTTTGAGTTTTTCTGGGAGCCCCATGATCATGCCCTTTAATGTCTTGTTGAATCTCTCAACTAAGCCATTAGTTTGTGGATGGTATGGTGTAGTGAATTTATAAGTCACCCCACACTCATTCCACATGTGCTTTAGGTATGCTGACATGAAGTTGGTACCTCTGTCAGACACCACCTCCTTAGGGAAACCCACTCTGGTAAAGATACCAATGAGGGCCTTGGCTACTGCAGGGGCAGTAGTCGACCTAAGGGGAATAGCTTCAGGATACCTGGTAGCATGATCCACTACTACCAGGATATACCTATTTCCTGAGGCTGTGGGAGGTTTCAGTGGACCAACTATGTCCACACCCACTCTTTCAAAGGGAACCCCCACCACTGGAAGTGGAATGAGGGGGGCCTTTGGATGCCCACCTGTCTTACCACTGGCTTGACAGGTGGGGCAGGAGAGGCAAAACTCCTTAACCATGTTGGACATATTGGGCCAGTAGAAGTGGTTGACTAACCTCTCCCACGTCTTGGTTTGTCCCAAATGTCCAGCAAGGGGAATGTCATGGGCCAATGTTAGGATGAACTTCCTGAACAGCTGAGGCACTACCACTCTCCTAGTGGCACCAGGTTTGGGGTCTCTGGCCTCAGTGTACAGGAGTCCATCTTCCCAATAGACCCTATGTGTTCCATTTTTCTTGCCTTTGGACTCTTCAGCAGCTTGCTGCCTAAGGCCTTCAAGAGAGGGACAGGTTTCTTGTCCCTTACACAGCTCCTCCCTTGAGGGTCCCCCTGGGCCTAAGAGCTCAACCTGATAAGGTTCCAGCTCCAAAGGCTCAGTTCCCTCAGAGGGCAGAACTTCTTCCTGAGAAGAGAGGTTCCCTTTCTTTTGCTGTGTTGCAGTTGGTTTCCCAACTGACTTTCCTGTTCTCTTGGTAGGCTGGGCCATTTTTCCAGACTCCAGCTCTACTTTTTCACCCTGTGCCTTGCACTGTGCTCTTGTTTTCACACACACCAGTTCAGGGATACCCAGCATTGCTGCATGGGTTTTTAGTTCTACCTCAGCCCATGCTGAGGACTCCAGGTCATTTCCAAGCAGACAGTCCACTGGGATATTTGAGGAGACCACCACCTGTTTCAGGCCATTGACCCCTCCCCATTCTAAAGTAACCATTGCCATGGGATGTACTTTTCTCTGATTGTCAGCGTTGGTGACGGTGTAAGTTTTTCCAGTCAGGTATTGGCCAGGGGAAACCAGTTTCTCTGTCACCATGGTGACACTGGCACCTGTATCCCTCAGGCCCTCTATTCTAGTCCCATTAATTAAGAGTTGCTGTCTGTATTTTTGCATGTTAGGCGGCCAGACAGCTAGTGTGGCTAAATCCACCCCACCCTCAGAAACTAGAGTAGCTTCAGTGTGGACCCTGATTTGCTCTGGGCACACTGTTGATCCCACTTGGAGACTAGCCATACCAGTGTTACCTGGATGGGAGTTTGGAGTGGAACCTTTCTTGGGACAGGCCTTGTCTCCAGTTTGGTGTCCATGCTGTTTACAGCTATGACACCAGGCCTTTTTGGGATCAAAGTTTTTACCCTTGTACCCATTGTTTTGTGAAGAGGCTCTGGGCCCACCCTCCTGTGCAGGTTTTTGGGGGCCTGTAGAAGACTCTTTACTATTTTTAGTTTTGGTTGTCTCATCACCCTTCCCCTGGGGAGTCTTTGTGACCCCTTTCTTTTGGTCACCCCCTGTTGAAGTCTTGGACACCCTTGTCTTGACCCAATGGTCCGCCTTCTTTCCCAATTCTTGGGGAGAAATTGGTCCTAGGTCTACCAGATGCTGATGCAGTTTATCATTGAAACAATTACTTAACAGGTGTTCTTTCACAAATAAATTGTACAGCCCATCATAATTACTTACACCACTGCCTTGAATCCAACCATCTAGTGTTTTCACTGAGTAGTCAACAAAGTCAACCCAGGTCTGGCTCGAGGATTTTTGAGCCCCCCTGAACCTAATCCTGTACTCCTCAGTGGAGAATCCAAAGCCCTCAATCAGGGTACCCTTCATGAGGTCATAAGATTCTGCATCTTTTCCAGAGAGTGTGAGGAGTCTATCCCTACACTTTCCAGTGAACATTTCCCAAAGGAGAGCACCCCAGTGAGATCTGTTCACTTTTCTGGTTACACAAGCCCTCTCAAAAGCTGTGAACCATTTGGTGATGTCATCACCATCTTCATATTTTGTCACAATCCCTTTGGGGATTTTTAACATGTCAGGAGAATCTCTGACCCTATTTATATTGCTGCCACCATTGATGGGTCCTAGGCCCATCTCTTGTCTTTCCCTTTCTATGGCTAGGAGCTGTCTCTCTAAAGCCAATCTTTTGGCCATCCTGGCTAACAGGAGGTCATCTTCACTGAGAGCATCCTCAGTGATTTCAGAAATGTGGGACCCTCCTGTGAGGGACTCACTATTTCTGACTAACACAGTTGGAGACAGGACTTGAGGGGTCCTGTTCTCCCTATTTAGGACTGGAGGAGGGACATTGGCCTCCAAGTCACTAATTTCTTCCTCTGTGATGTCATCATCAGAGGGGTTGGCTTTTTCAAACTCTGCCAACAGCTCCTGGAGCTGAATTTTGGTAGGTCTGGAGCCAATGGTTATTTTCTTTATATTACAGAGAGACCTTAGCTCCCTCATCTTAAGATGGAGGTAAGGTGTGGTGTCGAGTTCCACCACCTGCATCTCTGTATCAGACATTATTCTGCTAAGAGTTGGAATACTTTTTTAAGAATCTAAAACTGTTTCTAGAATCTAATTCAAACTTTTAACAAACTTTTAAACTCTAAAAAGACAATGCTAAACAGGGACTTAACACACAAGGCCCTAGCAGGACTTTTAAGAATTTAGAAAACTTTCAAATTGCAAAAATGAATTTCTAATGACAATTTTGGAATTTGTCGTGTGATCAGGTATTGGCTGAGTAGTCCAGCAAATGCAAAGTCTTGTACCCCACCGCTGATCCACCAATGTAGGAAGTTGGCTCTGTATGTGCTATTTCAAAGTAAGGAATAGCATGCACAGAGTCCAAGGGTTCCCCTTAGAGGTAAAATAGTGGTAAAAATAGATAATACTAATGCTCTATTTTGTGGTAGTGTGGTCGAGCAGTAGGCTTATCCAAGGAGTAGTGTTAAGCATTTGTTGTACATACACATAGACAATAAATGAGGTACACACACTCAGAGACAAATCCAGCCAATAGGTTTTTATATAGAAAAATATCTTTTCTTAGTTTATTTTAAGAACCACAGGTTCAAATTCAACATGTAATATCTCATTCGAAAGGTATTGCAGGTAAGTACTTTAGGAACTTCAAATCATCAAAATTGCATGTATACTTTTCAAGTTATTCACAAATAGCTGTTTTAAAAGTGGACACAGTGCAATTTTCACAGTTCCTAGGGGAGGTAAGTATTTGTTAGGTTAACCAGGTAAGTAAGACACTTACAGGGCTTAGTTCTTGGTCCAAGGTAGCCCACCGTTGGGGGTTCAGAGCAACCCCAAAGTTACCACACCAGCAGCTCAGGGCCGGTCAGGTGCAGAGTTCAAAGTGATGCCCAAAACACATAGGCTAGAATGGAGAGAAGGGGGTGCCCCGGTTCCGGTCTGCTTGCAGGTAAGTACCCGCGTCTTCGGAGGGCAGACCAGGGGGGTTTTGTAGGGCACCGGGGGGGGGCACAAGCCCACACAGAAATTTCACCCTCAGCAGCGCGGGGGCGGCCGGGTGCAGTGTAGAAACAAGCGTCGGGTTTGTAATGGAAGTCAATGGGAGATCTAGGGATCTCTTCAGCGCTGCAGGCAGGCAAGGGGGGGGTTCCTCGGGGAAACCTCCACTTGATCAAGGGAGAGGGACTCCTGGGGGTCACTCCTCCAGTGAAAGTCCGGTCCTTCCGGTCCTGGGGGCTGCGGGTGCAGGGTCTCTCCCAGGTGTCGGGACTTAGGATTCAAAGAGTCGCGGTCAGGGGAAGCCTCGGGATTCCCTCTGCAGGCGGCGCTGTGGGGGCTCAGGGGGGACAGGTTTTTGTACTCACAGTATCAGAGTAGTCCTGGGGTCCCTCCTGAGGTGTTGGATCTCCACCAGCCGAGTCGGGGTCGCCGGGTGCAGTGTTGCAAGTCTCACGCTTCTTGCGGGGAGCTTGCAGGGTTCTTTCAAGGCTGCTGGAAACAAAGTTGCAGCCTTTCTTGGAGCAGGTCCGCTGTCCTCGGGAGTTTCTTGTCTTTTCGAAGCAGGGGCAGTCCTCAGAGGATGTCGAGGTCGCTGGTCCCTTTGGAATGCGTCGCTGGAGCAGGATCTTTGGAAGGCAGGAGACAGGCCGGTGAGTTTCTGGAGCCAAGGCAGTTGTCGTCTTCTGGTCTTCCTCTGCAGGGGTTTTTCAGCTAGGCAGTCCTTCTTCTTGTAGTTGCAGGAATCTAATTTTCTAGGGTTCAGGGTAGCCCTTAAATACTAAATTTAAGGGCGTGTTTAGGTCTGGGGGGTTAGTAGCCAATGGCTTCTAGCCCTGAGGGTGGGTACACCCTCTTTGTGCCTCCTCCCAAGGGGAGGGGGTCACAATCCTAACCCTATTGGGGGAATCCTCCATCTGCAAGATGGAGGATTTCTAAAAGTTAGAGTCACCTCAGCTCAGGACACCTTAGGGGCTGTCCTGACTGGCCAGTGACTCCTCCTTGTTGCTTTCTTTGTTCCCTCCAGCCTTGCCGCCAAAAGTGGGGGCCGTGGCCGGAGGGGGCGGGCAACTCCACTAAGCTGGAGTGCCCTGCTGGGCTGTGACAAAGGGGTGAGCCTTTGAGGCTCACCGCCAGGTGTCACAGCTCCTGCCTGGGGGAGGTGTTAGCATCTCCACCCAGTGCAGGCTTTGTTACTGGCCTCAGAGTGACAAAGGCACTCTCCCCATGGGG